>NW_016809495.1:916514-974508 GCF_001698545.2 Rhinopithecus bieti | reverse complement strand
CTCCACTTCCTGGGCCCGACACAAACACATCACAAGCTTGAGCCCGACACATCACATCCCCCCATATGCCTCCACTTCCTGGGCCTGACACAAACACATTCCTCCATATATCACAACTTTAGAAGAAAAACAACACCTGGAGAAGCTCCGATAAGGTTACAACCGTTTGTAAAAGCGCAGGAACAAATAGGAAGGCTGCTAAAAGCATAACTTAAAATGTAAACCAATTGTAATGCTGTAACCTAGAGAAATGCCTTGTTCCTCTGTAACCTGACAAGTCCTGTTTACCTCGAGCTATAAAAAGCAAGTGCACGCATTGTTCGAGGCCCTCTTGAACGCTGTGGAATGGAGGGACCAAGTTTGAACTTGCAGTAAAGATCCTTGCCGCTTGGCTTTGACTCCGGTCTCTGGTGGTCTTCTTTGGGGAATAAATGGTCTGGGCATAACAGCACTACTGGAAATGTTTATATTTTATAAGGGTTTCATAAAGGCAAGATTATAAATAACCCTGTATGCAAATATCTCAGCTCAGAATACCATACTGAAATAACCACTCAGTTTGAAAGACTTTAAACAATTCTTGTAAAACTATTTAGCAGAGTATGGCAATGGCCTGTGTTACTTATATATCCACAGAAATGAGGATAAGTGAATGGATAAGAAATATATTTTTGAGATAGACCCAAATAGGACTTGCTGCTGAATTTGGTATGAGGGTTTAGGGAAAGAGAGGAAATAATGATTACTCCTAGGATTCTGGTTGAGCATTTTGTGTGTATGATGGTAACATTTGCTGATGAGGAATATTGAGACAAAAGTAGATTTTCATAGTATAGGATTGGTGAGGACGTAAGACAATACTGGACATAATAAGTATGAAAGGCCTACTACATATTAAAGGAGGTTAAAAAAAAGTAATGTGTGTGCAGGAGGGAGGATAAGGGAGAGATTTAGATATATAGGGGAGAGATTAAGAAGCAGGGGTAAATATGAGACATTTGACCAAGATGGCCTTAAAGTTTTCCACAGCTTGACTGACAAGCTTCTTCCTGACTCTAGGCTCCTGATCTCCCTTTTCTTAGAGCATTTACTTTAGAAAACTTTTAAGATGTAAATCATTTTCAATGTCTTGACAGTTTTACAACCTAAGAATGACTTTCTTAAAGACCTGGAAGTCATCCCTTTGAAATGTAATCATTAAGAAGATAATGCCCCCGTCTTCCAGTCTCAGTTAGAGAGCAGGAATCTAACATCAATTAGCAGACTGGCTAAACAGGATTTCCGGGGGTGTGTGTGTGAGATTGTTTCCACAGGAGGTTAGCATTTGAATTGCTAGACTCAATGAAACTGACTGCCTTCACCTATGTGGGTGAGCGTCATCAATCTATTGAGGGCTTGAACAGAACAAATGGCAGAGAAAGGGAGAATAATTTGCCCCAGTTTCTGCCTGGCTGTGTGTAGTCATGTGCTAATTAGGCACCAGTTAGCAGACACAAATGGCGTAAGAACAGAGAAACACTTTTACACACTCAGGAATAAGTCATGCTTACCGCCTTCCACTGACCAGATTCCCCCCATAACTTCTATTAAAATAATAGACCACTAGGCCTTTATTACTGTGATCTGAGGACCAGCAACACTGGCATTCCTGGGAGATTGTTAGAAAAAAAAAAAAAAATGCTCAGAGCTCCCTAAATCAGAAGCTGCATTTTTAACAAGATTCCCAAATGGGAATAAGTGGATAATGGAGGATGGAAAAGTGAACTGGATGTGTAATTAAAGCTGATGTATTACTAGAATGTGGGCTGTGGGATAAATGAAATGAAAGGATGGGATGGCATGGTCAAAGACAGCAATGTTAAATCTAAGCTGAATGCAAAGTGAGTTAGTGGGATCATCAATGAAGGCATGGTCAAATTTACAATCATGGGTGGGACTGGCTGACAGTAATCCAGGTGCTAGACTCATGGGTGAGGTGAGTGAGGAAGAGTGACAGGGAGGTCTTTAAGGGTGATGGCTGTCAAAAAGAGTGCATAGTGCAATGGCATGTGCTTCAAATGTTTTGGTTTTTTAAAAAAACAGAGAAAGGAAACATGGTTTAGAAGTGTTAGCAACACCCTGTTTGTTGTCTTCAGTTGTGAAGTACATGCAAAGGAAATAAAAAACAGCCTTTTCTTGAGAGAGTGAGGTGGAGGTTGTGGCCTCAGAAAAATGTCAGGTTTCAGATAAGCCAGGAATTGGCAAACTATTTCTGTAGAGAGCCAGATAACAGATATTTCAGGCTTTGTGGGCCAGATGTTCTCTGTCACAACTACTCAACTCTGTTCTTGAAGTAGAAAAGTAACCATAGATATTAAGTAAATAAATGAGTGTTTCAATAAAACTTTATGTACAAAACAGGCAACAGGATAGATTTTGCTTGTGGGCTTTGTTGATTCCTAAACTGAGGCATCTAGATGAAGAGTAGTGAGGATGATAAATGCTAAAATGAGGATAATTGACCACAGTTCCAGAGGAATTAGTGGAAAGCATTGGAAAGCTGTGGAAGATTTATGTCAAGTTAGGAGTGTGACACCCACTCTTAGCGAGCAAGATTTCTGCTGGTAGCTAAAGTAAACAGCAACAGGAGTCATGGAGAATTAGTCCTGATATTCTTAAATTATAAATTAATCACTTATTTATAATATTTCATGAGTATACAAGAATACATTTTAAACTATATGGATGCCATAAAAGTGAAATGAAATTTGTGTGCCCAACTTAAGAAATAGGTCATATCTAATGTTTTGAAGCCCTCATGTGTCCTCTCACATTCATATCTGTCTTTCCCTTCCTCCAAAGATAAGCTCTGCTGTAAATATTTTGTTTTGTTTTAGTTTTCTATACCTGGATTTAAGTTAAAGACCAAGTATAGAAATTGGATGACTGAATAAATAGTTAAGGACCTCAGGAGAGATTGAGAAACTTTTCTCCCAGAAGTGTGTGCTTATATTTCAAAGGCAGATAAAACTATGATGTAAATGAAAAAATTCATTTACATTCCAAAGAATTTGAAATTAGGAAATTTCCTCTCTTCTCTTCCTAGAGAAGATTTGTTTACATGAAGTAGATAAAATTATCCCCAATCTCTGGAGGAGAAGGTGGTAGCTGGGCAGTTTATAGCCCATATAAGCTTCCAGAATTGTAATTTCGGGATTCCTTGCCTTTGGTACAAAAATCTTCTTTTATACACTCGCAGACCTGGCTCTTATTGCATCACTTTGAAGGGGAGAAATAGGGTACAGGAAACCAATGTGATAGTCGTCTCCAGTCCAGAAGCTTCATGTTTATTGTCAGGGCAAAATAAGTAAACATAGATATCAAAAACTAACCACCACCAGCAGCAGAATACGTGTTCTTTGTATTATATATTCTCTGGGCTCTGAGGCTTTAGAAGTCCTATTTCCTAAAAGTACTCAAGAGATTCACCATGAACACAGAAAAATCTTCACTGAACTATAAGCTATGACACCTGTGTGAAAGTTGGGACTCCTCATGTTTGCAGATCAGAAGATGAGAAGAGGGGTCATTATCCTGGCTGCATTAATTGACTCATGATCAGAAGAAGGTAGGGATGCTACTCTACAATCGTGAAGAATGCGACACCTTGTTCATCCACTTGGGCACTTCTTGATAATTCCTTATACATTTTAATAGGAAATAGATGTGTATAGCAGCCACAACCTGAGAAGTACATAATATCCAGGGTGCAGATCACTCCAGAATAAAGGACGATGCACCACGTAGGCCATGGAGATCTGCAGAAGTGCTCTTTGAGGGAAAGAAGAATCTAAAGTGGAAAACAGAGATCATGAATGTCAGTTATGATGGTTCTGACAGCAGCTGCAGCAATGACAGCTGTCATTTGTTCTACTGATCATCCTCTTATAAGTTTCCCTTAATAAAAGTAGCCTATCTCAACCTTGCACAAACTGCTACCACAGTTTATAAGAATATGCAAGCAGCATGAGGAATAGACGTTAGTGGATTCTATGCTGCACTGCCCAGATCCTGCTGTAGGATTGAATGACTTATTCTCTTAGCTTTTGGTAGCACTACTGCTGTCAGACAGCACTGAGTGGCCACCTCACAAAAAGTCCTGTTTCGACCTGAGCAGCCAATATCCAATATGCAATGACTATTCAATGCTGGGGGATAATCTCCCCTCCCCTTGTACCAACATGGAACAAGTGGGAAGGGCATGGGATTGACAGAGGCCTCCTTTGTTGACACTGCATCAGTGACCACCTTCACCCCTGCCCACTTCTACTTTCTCCTTTCCTCCCTTTCCACAGCTCTTTTTTTTCCCAAGAACATCCTTTACTACTTCCCATAGGTTAATTGAGTCTCATTGTCTTCTTCTTGAGGAACCCAACCGATAACACATATCAATTAATACATTATTTTAAAAATATGGGTCTGAATGATACACCGGTACTTTGAAGGATAAATGTTGTGTCCATTTATACAATTTAAAAAGAAACATTCTTAAAATTCCAGTGAAAAATACACAACCTGGTGGTAGCACTCACCAAAGCTGAGCACCTGCTACAGTACCTTCTCTGGAGGACAGATGAAAATTCATAGACCAGTACTGTGGCACCTTTGCTAGTTAAATGTGTAGCCGTGGCAGCAGCAGTCACCTCATATGGGAGCTTGTTAGGCTGTCAGTCTCTGCCCAGACCTGCTGAGTCAGATTCCTCATTTTTATAAGATCCTAAGATAATTCCTATTCTCTGGTTTAGATTAATGATTCTCAATGCTGACTGTAAGGTAGAATCACCTATGAACTTTGAACAAAATACCTATGCCTATGCCACACTCCAAATAAATTCCATCAGATTCTCTGGGATATGGTGTCTGAGCATTGGTGCATTATAAAAGTTCCCAAGGCTTTTTCTAATGAATAGCTAGAGTTAAGAGTCACTGACACAGAGAGTATCCAAGGTTCCTTTTCCCCTTGAATGGCTTAGGTCAATCACAAATTTCTATAAAATCCTTCTGGATTCCCATCACTAAGTTGCCATTTTTCTCTTAGAATTTTAAACCATTTGTTTCATTTTAATTCTTTCAACCTCAGAATGAAAATATGAAACTGTACACGGATCAATTTGCTTATTGTCTGATTGTGGCTCTAGAAATTGCAGTTTTCTATCCTTTCTTCTCATGGGACTATGGAAAAGGTGAAATTAATAAATGGCCATAAAGCTCAGTTTCCCAGTACAAAAATCAATGCTATATTCACTCCCTTTCAAATACTGTTTCAGTTCGGTTAGAAGGATTTTCAATTTCAATGCATTTTTAGGAGTCAGTCAATGAGGTTTGGCACCAAGGCAAATTATTCAATCCTTTTGTCTTCCCCAATGCTTTGAGAAAAAGAACCAAAGTAAGGGATGAAGCATATAAATAGCTGCAGGCCATTGACTCCTGCCCAAGCAAACATGTACCAAAGACAGGAGAAAAAAATTCCATCTCTCCCTTCTACTCAAAATAGGAGACAACTCATATAGTCTCAAAAGTATAGGCCTGAATAAAGTAAATAGGCCTGAATAAAATAATATACATAATAAATAATCAAATACACATGTATTACATAGCAATTTTAAGTATGCCTGGGGAATGGGGGCTTCTCCACATGTTCTAGAGACTTTCTATTGACTACAGTCAGTGAAGTATAGGAAAAGGAATTGGGAGTTTAAATATTTAAAACCCGCTTAATAATAATATAAGTTAAGAAAGTCTATAAGCATGTCTAAGTAGAAACTTACCTGCATGAATATTTTTTGTACGTTAAAGCTCACATGAAGACATATATTTAAAACATATTAGAGCCAGTAATATTTTGTTACTGTTGAGGTTAAATAACTGAAAAAGAATATTTTGCTTATATCAATGGGAAGTTTATCAAACTGTTCCTAAAATTTGGAATTTGGTAGTTTTGTCATTATTGTTATTATTAGGAATATATTAAGGAGAGGATACAGGAAAATATCGAACCAAAATCAAGTAAAGAAAGTTCTTCACAAATTAAATAACAAACATTAGAATTCAACCCTTCCAAACATGCTAAAAAAGACTCAATTCCCAGAGCAAAATTAAAATCAGAATTATTTTTATGATTGTTTTGCAATTGCCTTGGCTATAAAGAAGCATATACCTCTAAATCATTGTGGAAATACTTTTGAAATATTTTGAAAATAATTTTGAACTGAATTACTTTATTTTCTGTTTTCAAATTCTGGAAACAATAGCACTATCATTTTTCTGACTGTAGACATGCCTAAGAGGAAAAAAGTCAGGGCTGGTTGTAAGAATCACACAGGTTTTCCGGCAATGAACATATATTTTATTGACTGAACTATAAAGGCTTGAAATTATATTACTATAAGTTAACTGTTATGATCTACATGTTCATTTGATTTTAGAGCTAATTGAAGATTGAATGCAATATATTTGAAAATTTAGCATGTAGTAAAATTATATACAGACTTCCAAAAATTCACCAGTGGGGTTGTTTCACACTTCAAGTTATACCAGACTCAACTACTCAACCATTTTCAGAGTAAGAAGTAATATTTACCTTTTAGGTATGAGGGAAGAGAAAGAATCTCATAAATAATTACGTTTAAACCTGAAAATATATGTATTTGTTAGTGTGTAGAATAGACTCTGTCCCTGCGTAAACTTGGAAAATTTATTTCCTTGGGAAAATCAAGATAATTAAGTGTCTGCAGTATAAAAGAGACTTATAAAAAGGGAGGCTTTATGTCATTGACAGAGTATGAAACTTCAAGTATTATGATATGTGCATGATTTAATTATTACAGAATTTTAAAGACCCTGTCAAAGCTTCAGATATTTCTATCTGTGGCTGCGGACCTCAAATGGCATATTAATTAATTAAAAGTTTTGGCTGCATGGGTGTTTGCTCACAGATGTTAACTAGTAGTGTTTGTGCAGTTTTCAAGGTTACTGCTAGGAATCTTAGAATCACAGAAACATTGGTGCAGTCCATCTGGTCCGTGGTGTGATGACAGATTCTGTGACAGCAAAGATTAGGGAAAATATTTCTCTAGACAGCATTCCCCAATTAAAATACAGAATCCTATTACCACGTTCCCCCTCTGCTGTTGCTCTCCTCATCGGCTAATTTTTGTTTCCACTCTACCAACAGCAGCCTGGTAGCTTTAGTAGCTAGGTACTTTGGCCTCATGAGACAAGATGCTCAATAAACTTATCAAGCTTGAAAACCTATTTAGTTATCAGCAACCTAGTGACTGTCAAAAAGAGGATATTCTGTGAATCACCACAAAAGACTTAAAAGAGGTTCTAGAGACAAGCACTCCAAAGATGTTTTCTGCTTCATGCTTAATTAACTTGAATGATCAGTCTTTGGAGCATAAACAAATGAACCTTTTCACCAGAACATATTGTCAACAACCCAGGAAAACATTATGGTGCAATAAGCTTTAGAGATAATTCTTTGCCTTTTGTTAATGCATTTTGAATTATAAGCATTAGAATTCAACTCTTTCAAATATGCTGAAAAGGACATAATTCCTAGAGCAAAATTAAAGTCAGAATTATTTTATGGTTGTTTTGTGATTAAGAGTTACTTCCTGGAAATAATTCAAAAGTTTAATATGCTTCAAAATCTCTAAATCCTTTTCTTCTTCCATAAACTATATTTTAATTATATACTACTTATCATAAAAAGTATTGACAGATTTTAACCCTTCAGACATCATAATTAAAAGTAGATTGATTTTTCTTTGTACATGAGCCTTCTATCAGCACCATCCTAGTTACATGGGAACACTTTTGAATGACTTGAAAATATAACATTTTGTGTCCCAAAATGCATTCCAAAAGCAAGACTAAAACAAAGGACAGTAATGATAAAAAAGTGTAACTAAAAATGCAGAAACCTCATATGCTAATGGAGAAAATTTATTTTACTAAAAGCAATAAAAATTGATAGGGGATTACTCTTGGTTATATATATTTAATATCATCTGTTATATAAGTGTTTGAAAAAATACATACAAGACTTTAGACTTCAGACGTAAATAAACATGGGACTTCAGATTTTTCCAGTGCATTTTAGGTTGTAAAGGGCAAAATGAAATAGTGGTTTTTGTAAACACAGGAAAGTTTAGAATTTCAGAGCTTCTAAAATGTGCAGATATATAATGCTGGTACAATTGTTATTTTCTGATGTTCATTTAAAAATAACCAATTTAAGACTAACTTATGGTTATAAGGAAGTTAGGTGTTTAATTTCAAGCTGTTGTCTAATTTTATTTGTAAAAGTACAATTTAGTAAATTTGGTAACTCATCATAGTTTTTCAAGTATTTCAGGGACAATATTTTTAAATTGGAAAAGTGTTGAAAGTAATATCTTGTTCATTATGTAATGAATCATGAAAAAAACCAAAATAATGCCTTAGCAAAACCAAAATAAACACATACATACTAACTTGTCAGAGAATACTGAGGCTTGTGATTGTACTTATTCTCAAATTGCTGCCCACTTCAAGATGTTTTGGGGCTTTTACTTGAGATAAAACTTATTAAAAGTAATTAGAATGTATCTTAAAGTAGGGATTTTGTTTTAGTTAACAACAACAAACAAATCAACTTCTGCTGAACCAATCATCAGACCTTAGAGTGGCTTCTCTTCCCTAAAGGACTTGTTTGGAACATGAGGCAGGCTGCCTGTCATCTGATACAACTTAGAATCAGGTTAGTTGATATACGTACTCCAGTCACATATACCTTATTTCAGAAACTTCTAAACACAACATCTAGGAGACTTGAGCAAAACCCAAATTCTTTTCTGTATGTTTCTCCACAAGAAACATCATTAATTCTGTGATTCTATGCAAATCAGACCTATCAAATAGATCTAGGTCTTCCAAAATTGTAAAACTATATGTGCAAGTTATGTTTCTGGGTTTATGTAAGTATTATCTGCCGTAGCCTGTGCTGTTGTTCTAATAATAAATTGGACTGAATTATACTAAGCATACATAGTATTATTTTATTAAGTCCCTCCTCTGGTCAATCTTGAGAAGATACTGTCCACAAGCCTCCTCTCTTCTCTAGCTACAATATCTAAGAGAAGAATCTAGTATATTGATAATATCAAATATTTTTCCAAATAGATTGTATCAGTTTATAACCCTGTCAAAAAATATAAGAATGACTATTGATAAACATACTCATCTATATTTAGTGTAATTGTTTCATCAGTGTGAGAGGGTATTTGATCATTTTCCTACCAAGGAAGATTAGTGTATTTTTATATATTTCTTGGCAAACCATCTTTCCTCTCAGTAAAATGCAGCCTTATGACTGTTGGCATTTTTCTATTTTTAATTCTTTCCTCTATTCTATATTTATTTGTGGGAGAACTTTATCTGTTATATTGACTAATTCTCAGTTTTATGTGTTGAAAATATCTTTCCTGGTTGTCTTTATGATCATTTTGATGAATAAAAGTTTATAATTTTATCGAGCTCAATTCATCATAATTTTCTTTGTGGCTTTTGTGCTTTTAAATTTTTTTGTCTAAAAAACTCATTTTAAAACTTATCAAGGTTGCCTATTACATCTTCTTACAAGAATTTGAAATTTTTACTTTTCATACATAAGTCCAAAATCCACCTAAAATTGATATGTATGTGTGGATGAACATGCACCTTTCTTGTTGGAAAACAATATGAATTGTCATACTGATTTTTGTATGTGCATCACTTTATTTCTAATCTCCCCCTTCTTCCATTGGTCAATATCATACCATTGTGCTAATAATAGAGTATTTTAGTGATACAAATTTATAGTAGGTTTTGACATATGATTTTGTACTTGTTTTGTTTTCAGGAGCTGGTTATTTTGGCAGTTTGCAATTTGACTGGAGTAGCAGATCAATTTTGGATAATTTTATTTTCTATTATAGAAAATTTTTCTATTTATAAACATAAACTAGATCTACATATTCCAAATTGTATTTAGCAACTCTTTTATGAGTTTCTGTAAAGTTTTTACATTTTTTTACATTATGTGTAAGATTTGCTCCTTCTGACATTACGTTTTTTCATGCTAATGTGGACTGTTACTTATGATGAGCAAACAAGATATCGTAAGAGTTTAAAAGAGAAGTGATATGGTATAAATTTTATTTTAGTTACTCCCGCCGCTCTACAAATAAACTAAAGCAAGGGTGGCACAAAGATAGATTAAGTATAGTCATTTTAAAAGTTGTTGCTATAATTCAGAAAAAGATTATGGCAACTTTGCCAAGATTGTAGGAGTAGAGATAGAAAGGAGTTGTGACATTTTTTGACATATTTTGAAGATGGCAACAGCAGGATATAGTGATAAATTTGATATGCATTATGAGAGAAAGAGAGAAGTCATGGTGAACTCCAAGGTTTTTAGTTTGAGAAATGGAAAAAGTGATATTACCATTTAGAATATAGAAAAAACTGCAAGAGGAATACACGTGGGTGATGGGAATGTAAGAAGTTCAATTTTGGAAAAATAAGTCTGAGATACCTCTTAGATTTTCAAGTTGTCATGTTGGGTAGGTATTTGGATATAAGTCTAGAGCCTAGGGGAGAAGCCTGGTTGGAGATACACTTTTGGAAGTCATTAGATATAGGATTTTCCATGTCTTGAGAGGATGAGATAACAAAAATCAATGTACATTCTTAAAAAAGCAAAACAGCTTGAAGAATGAGGCATGTGGCACATCCATATTTAGAGATGCAATCATGAGGTGTACCAGCAAAGGAAACTTCTACGGTCCACTCAGAAATGTTTTAGGAATTGGAGTCAAGTATGATGTCTTGGAAGCAAGGGTTTGTAAAAGTGTTTTAAAGAGAAATGCTTGAGCAAGCCCTGATAAGCCAGGTAAGATAAGAATTAAGATTTGATCGTTTTACTTTTCAGCATTGAATCATTAGTGACCTTGATGAGAAAAATTTCATGGGGAAATAGGAATAAAAGCATGATTAAAGAGCACTCAAGACTATTTAAGGAGAGAAATCGTGTCCAGCTTCATGTGAACGTGCTTGGGCTGGTGTTGGTGTGATGGAGGATTAAAAAGACATGTGAAACAAAAATGAGCACCTAGCCCACTCAGGAGGTGATCACAAATACATGAGTAAACCAAACCAAGACCAATGAAATCTTCCAAATTGGAACCAGCACAAACTTCCAATTCTACTGAATTGTGAACTAAAATTTTAAAATGGAAAATAAATAGACAACAATGAACTCAGAATTATAAAAAAAGAAACACTCAGAGAGCAAGAAAGAGTTCTAAAATTTCAACTAATAGGATAGAAATGTAAAAATTGATAAAATCATGCAGTAAGTGGGGAGGGGAAACAACAGTAATATAGACAAAAAATGCACTTGAGATGAGAAAATTAAGGAATTAAACCAAAAAGTTCAATATGAATACAAATGCAAATTTTCAAAAAAGGTAGTCAGAAAATGGAGAGTAGCAAGGTATCAAAGACAGGATTTTAAAAAGCATATCCTAGAACTGAAGGGGATATATTTCCAAATTAAAAGGATTCCAGAAAAAAGTAGACAAAACACATAATGTTCAAATTTTAGCACACTGGAGATAGAGAGAAGACCCTATATTAATTTCCTAGGGCTCCTGGAACAAAATGCCAAAAATCAAGTGGAATGCCTTAAAAAACAGAGATTTATTGTCTGACATCTCTGAATGTTAGAAGTATAATACCAAGGTGTCAACAAGGTTGGTTTCATTGGGGGGTCTAGGGAAATATGTATCTAGTCCAGATCTCTTACCTTGGGCCTTAGATAACTGTCTTCTTTCTATGTCTGTTGACATCATCTTCTCTCTACATGTATCTGTTTCCATGTTCTAATATTTCCTTTTTATAAGGACATCAGTTACATTGGATCAGGGCTCACCTAAGTGATGTCATCTTATACATCTGGAAGGACACTATTTCCAAATAAGGCTGTATTTTGAGGTAGTGAGTAGGGAGGGCTTCAACATATTAATTTTTAGAGAACACAATTTAACCCATACAAGTCCTAACATCATCCAGAAAGAAAAGGTATGTATAAAACAAATCACATAAATGAAAGTGGATTCAGAATGACATTGGACTACTCAATATACTTTCAAAGTTCTGAGGGAAAATGATTTTCAACCTAGAAGTCTTTACACACAGAACTAATAATTAAATATAAAGGTGGGCTATGGACATCTTTAGACACGAAAGGGCATCTGTGTTAACTTCCCATACTCCTTTTCTCAGGAAGCCACTGCTGCACATGCTTAATAAAAGTAGAGGAACAAAGGTGGATTTACTGTGAAGTTAATGAATCTTTGGCTTAAGAGTCCCTCATTTGCACAAGCACCTTTCCATGGATGGAAATGACCTTAGCAATGTGTTAACATGATCAAATGATTCGGTGAACATTTAGAGGAAATATTATTTAGCCACCATTGATTAAGAAGCTACTGCTTCCTACCCTCTTGGCTAAGATCAGGACTTCAGCTTTCTAAGTCTGAAAGAAGGTTTTGGACTAACCCAGCTGCCAGAGTTCTGCAAGTGTTCTGGTCTCTGTCAGGGGCTTAAAACAGATCCAGCTGCTACAGCAGTCACACCTCTACCACTTTCATTTTTAGATCTAGTCTGTTGAGACAGAATGCTCACACAGGTCAGGTAAAGCAACTTTGTTACTCACAGGCAGCAAGAATCAACAGAACCCTAGGATCCATGGCAAGCCAATCTCCCAAGCTCAGAAAGCCTCCCAGGTAGGATAGTCTTCCCTGTGCATTTCCCACCTTGCACCACAGCTGAGAGACTCTGAAGGCACTCAACTCTGGGTTTTATACCCCAGGTGCAACTTGGATCATTGGGCACAGGCATTGCCGGATGTCCTGCTCTAGGATGGATGAGAAAAGAGCCTTGCTGTTCTGAAAAGATCCTCAATATCACAGGATATTGCATTCTGGGTATTTTCTACAGTTATTCTGAAAACTGCAGGCAAGGGCAATGAGAACTTGGTCAGCCAACATCAGCTGGGAACCTGTCCTCCTGTAAAGCCTGTTATAGTTCCTTATACAGGTGTCCTGGAGGAGCTGGCTGCAGGCGTTTTTGAAGTCCAGCTAAGAAAAAGATGTATTATAAGTACACTATTTGGTGTTTAGTAGGACATATTTACAAAGCTCACATCATTCCCGTGTGTAATTACATCTTTATTAGCTGTCCCGGTGTAAAAATGGTATCTGGTAATCTCCCCCGACCATTATGCCAATTTATCTGGATTGGTGGCATCAAAGTTCAGTCAGAGATTTATCACAGTAAGAATGTATCCTTCCACAGGTAACACCAGAGGACATGAGTAGGAAAAGAGGCAAAAGATGTAAAATTTACAGGGGACAAAATAGTTGGTGAAAAAATTAACCAGCCATCAGGTGTATAAATGGTAAGCAGAACGTTTTGTTCTCATCAAATCCTAGAAAAAAATAGACATCCTCTCCAGCAAGGAATATACTGGATAATACAGGATGCCTGATTATAAATGCACTTCATATTTCTTCCTGATGGAAATCGTGCCAAAAATAGATTTTTTTCTGAATTCCTGGTTTTTTAGGGCATACAATTTTAGCAGTGCCACATAGTAGTTCTGAGTGTGAAGATGTGTGGATTGTATCTTAGCATCGTGGTCCTGACAAATTTTGAAAGTTCCAGATGAACTCTGCCCCTGAATAAAACAACCCATGGTGAAACAACCTGAGGAAACCAGTCTCAAGTGGTAAAATCTTAGAAATAATCTTGCATGTGTCAATGTATGTGTACAATAAACATTTATGTTAGCTCAATACGGCTAGCAGCAATTTGTAAATGCATTTAAATTTATGGGATAGGAAACAAAAAGTAATAGGCAATTATTATCTACACGAGAAACAAAAAGTTATGAAAGAATTGTAATCATAGTACACCACTTTGTTTCATTGAATAATTACCCAGTCAGAAAAATTTAAGCACTGCATGTCAATTTAGTTAAATATTATGATGCAATGACATTAGGAAGTTATAGGTTGTGTACTTGTGAGCCTTGTGCTTGTGTATCTGTCTGCCCCATGTGGGTGCTTTTTAAGCCAGGTAAATCCTCATATTACTCTTGAAAATTAAAAAACTGTCTAAAATTGTAAGTTGGAGAAATAGCAGTAGAAGCATGCTAAATAGTCAAGGAAACAGCTAAAGGTGTAATAAGGTTGGTTCTGGGGAATAAGATTAATAGGTTGGGAAGAGAAGGATAGAAAATAGTGCATTTTGTTACACACTTTTAACTACTATTTGCCTTTTAAAAACATATTTATACATTTTTTCATTAAAATTTAACTGAAAAATGAACTCAGTTCTGACACACTTTCATAAAATGGGTCCTTATCAACTTTCTAATACCCTGCCTTTTCTAGATTACCACTAAAAGTGATTCACATTTTGTGTATGTAATACTAGTAGGATTATGCTTTCAAGATGAAAAAAATGATTACATTAAATTAACTATTTCTCTGAAGAATACCTAAATTCTTATAAACCAAATGGTAATTGAAATGGAGCAGATTGTTTGAATATCATTTCCTGGAGCTAATAATATTTTAAAGGAACATGAGACTTAAATATTTATAAAATTGAGGAATTTTTTTAGTTTTCAAAAAAGATATTAAAATATTACAACCTTTGTAGAATTGATTTTTCTCTTTCTGTACTCAACAGAAAAAATAGGTTTACAATTAATAAATCAGAATATATAAAAAACTAATTGCTTACAAAATACAATTGTATCAAATATATAGAAGCAAAGTAGAATATTGCAGTTTAGCTTCCTATGTTTGAATTTCTTATATAAAGTAAAATAAAGATTAAAAATGTATGCATTGGGGTTTTTGAAAGTAGACACCATGCATTCATTTAGATTTTGTTATAGAAGAATCATTGATTTTATTCTTGCATCTACATTTGACAAAGAAAGTATCAGAGGGGGAAAAAAAAAGTATGCCTCACAGGCAAGGTTGAAAGCTCAGTTTCATTTTATTTCTTATCTTAATAGCAGGGAGCTGCTACACAGTAAAAAATATATGCTTCAGGAAGATTGAACTTGCTACCTTTTGCACCGCTGTTCATCTTTTTCTAAAGGACAGTTATCAACTAAGCAAAAAAGGACAAAATAGCTATTCTGCTTGGCTTATGATATTATAAATCTATGACCATGTAGCTAGAAAAATCCAAGCATTCTAACTTAGAGTTTACAAATTGAGAGGGAGGTGATAAAGTGCTGTTGTCAGGAGTATAGTTTCTGAAGTATATAGAATATAGCCCAGTAGGCATGCTCTAGAATGGCCCCCAATAATCTTTACCTCTTGGTATTCAGGCTCTTGTGAAATCTCATCTTTGTGGGTTGGACTTACTGGCTTTCTTCTAAACAAGAGTGTGGCAGAAGTGATAGGATGTTGCTTCCAAGATTAGGTTATAAATATCTCTGGCTTCTGTTTTTGGTGCACTCACTCTTGGATTGTTCACTCAGAGTAAGCCAGTTGTCATGTTTTGAGGCAGCTTTGGGGAGAGTCCCATTTAGTGAGCTTGGAAGCAGATCTTCTGAGCCCTATCAAAAGCCACATGTAAGAGTTGGGAGGTCGTAAGAGCTTGTAAGAGTTGGGAGGTCGAGGCAGGTGGATCACGAACTCAAGAGATCGAGACCATCCTGGCCAATATGGTGAAACCCCATCTCTACTAAAAATAAAATAATAATAACAAAAAATTAGCCTGGCGTGGTGGCATGCACCTGTAGTCCCAGCTGCTCAGGATCACTTGAAGCCGGGAGGCGGAGGTTGCAGTGAGCCGAGATCGTGCCACTGCACTCCAGCCTGGCCACAGAGGGAGACTCTGTCTCAAGAAAAAGAAAAAAAAAAAAGGATTCTTTCAACAGTCAAGCCCTGAGATCATTGCAATCCTAGATGGCACCCTTATTGCAGGATCTTAAGACCCTAACGCAGAAACACCCAGCTGTTCCACTCCTGGATCCTGATGCATTAAAAGTGTAGTGATAAAATGTTTGTGTTTTCAGCTACTAAAACTTTAGGATAGTTTGTTATGGAGCAATATGTAACTAATAACACAGACTCTAATTGAACCCCTGAGCCCACTTAATCTAAGTCTTAGATTCTACACTGTTAAAATGGATTATCACTGGTATGTATTTTGTATAGGTGTTATGAAGACTTAATGGGATAATTCATATAATAACTCAGCATATGTAACTGTACATGTGTAGTACTCAAATAAAGGAGCTATTATTTTTATTGCCCATTTAATTTTTGGCAAGATCTCTGGGAATCCTTTAGTTCATTTTTCCACTGTTAGACTGGAGTATACCCCACCTTTTCAAAAGGTCAGTACACTACCAGTGCAACATATAATTTGCCTTTAACATTTATTCTATGCCAATATCAATCTTCCCTGCTTTTCCACAGACATCAGTTACTATTCTTAGCCTAAAACTCAGTTCTCTCCAAACTACTAAACCCACTCTGATTAAGCAGGCAATACATATATTAGCAGTCTTGAGGTAAGAGTTAGGACTTGAACTCTGGACCAGATTGAAGACTAGCTGAAACAGGGAACAGGTGAAAGTACCTCTGTTAGACACACCCACCAGTGCCATGTGGGTTTACCATTGCCATAACAACACCTGGAAGTTAACACCCCTTTCAATG
Organism: Rhinopithecus bieti; assembly: GCF_001698545.2. NCBI lineage: Eukaryota > Metazoa > Chordata > Mammalia > Primates > Cercopithecidae > Rhinopithecus > Rhinopithecus bieti. The sequence goes on along the minus strand of NW_016809495.1, from coordinate 957,685 downwards.
GCAATGACCCAATGACCCAAAAGTTACCACCCTTTTTCTAGAAATTTCTGCATAAGCCACCCCTTAATTTGCATGTAATTCAAGTGGGTATAAATATGACTGCAGATCTGCTTCTGAGCTGCTACTCTTCACTGCCTATGGAGTGGCCCTGCTTCACAGGAGCAGTCACAGAGCTGTAATACTGCCGCTTCAATAAAGCTGTTTTCTTCTACCACTGACTCCTACCTGAATTCTCTCCTGAACAAAGCCAAAAGATTTCTGGGGCTAATTCCAAATCTGGGGGCTTACTTTGGCTGCAACAGTCTTAGTCTCCAATCAGCTGAGTTTAGAATGAATACTACAGTCTTAATCCCAAAACGAGATTAAGTTTGGGGTTTGAGGAGTAATAACTTCTTAAACTTCAGAAATGTTGCTGTCTCTCATTAGCTTTCTCCCTGGGCTATGACTTCCCTGATTTGTTCAATAAGACAGGATACCAGGCCTGGTGGCTCTATGTTACAAAATACAGTCGTATCAAACATATAGAAGTAAAATAGATTATTGCAGCTTAGCTTCCTATGTTTGAATTTATTACATAAAGTAACATAAATGTTAAAAATGTATGCATTGGAGTTTTTGAAAGTAGACACCATGCATTCATTCAGATTTTGTTGTAGAAAGATCATCGATTTCATTCTTGCATCTACATTTCATAAAGAAAGTATGGTTTCTTTCTTCTACATTTCACAAAGAAAGCATGGTTGGTCCCTAAACCAACCATACTTTCTCTCTTAATTCTTATACCTCTGTGATTCCTGAGATTTTTCTTCCTTGAGTGCAAATGAGCTCTCAGTTGGCCTACATGGATTTCACCAACTATTTGTCAGACAATTTTGATAACTCCATGATGAGGATAAGCTTTTATCATTTCCTCTGTTATCATTGCCTCAGAATAAAGACTCTCAGATCTTTCACTGCCTTTTCTTCTTCCTCCATATGTCCTATTTATCAAAATTTGTCTCATTACACCTTCATTCTATTTTTATCACAGTAAGATTGAAAACAGCACATTTTTACAAAGTCAGTAATTTGCTAAAGTTATGTGAGACAGTGTGAAGAAAAAAAACATTGTCCAACAATTAGGATAAAATATACCTTCTCAGTAAAAGTGAATTTATGTCTCCAAAGATTTTATTAAAGCACCTTTTATTTCCACCCCCAACAAAATGTACTCAGTATGACCAGTTTCTGATAGCATCAACTCAAACTTGTACACTAAAGAAAGTATACTTTTAAAATGATGATTACTATTTATATCTATATATAATGGGATTGATATAAGCTGTTATTTTCTTTATAAAAAAGATCTTGACCTTTAGAAAATGAAAGTTTTTCCCCCAATTTAACTTAAGAGTGAAAAGTTGATATTATAATTCTTTATGAATAATAGACCCATGACTATAAATTCAGCAGATGGTGAGACACAGTAGTTGTGATGAATTATTGTCAATATAAAGTAAGATATCAGGACAATTTTGTAATACAAATTGTATACAACATCGCAATCATTCTGGTGAAAATTTTGAGGAATTTCATCATTCCTAAAGCTAAAATGATGGACTTATATAGTTCTATATTAATTTGTTTAGATAAATATCTTCACTCAAGAGATCTAGCACATTTTAGGAATGACAAGTCAATATATGATAAAATCAGTAATATGTACGATGGAGTTCACCCTCACCTCATTTTTTTCCAATTAGAACTATGTTATAAATGAAATATAGTGACAATGAGGTAGGATAGATTCTAATGTATAAATGTCGGAGTGAATATTTCTGTTACTATAACATGCCAGCAGATTTTACTTGCATACCCAGTTTATAACGTATTTGATTAATACTATAATTAACTCCAACTTAAAAATAAATGTGAAGGTCATTTTAATTGCTGACATTTAATCTTTGCATGAGTTATATGGAAGCATATTTTAGTTTTATCACTTAAAGGGTGCTTTTCTCCTCTTAAAATTATTTTCCTTTTATTTTCCATGTTATAATTGTCACCTTTGTTGTTCCTTCAAAAGCTCCATCCAGAAAATATGCTTAGTAATAAAACTGAGCACAATTCCTAAACATGCTTTTCTTCCCCTGAGACACAGCAGAGCACAGGGAAAGTATGAAGAAAGAGACCCAGCAGCAGTGATATTTTTATAACTACACCCTGTAGGTAATCAACAATTTGCCGAAATGTTTTTTAAATATCTATAAATCTTACTACATGTGTAATGGCCATTTTACAAAATGTATCAATTACAGAGAGACAATAAACTGTAGTGCATATTTTCCAAGCCCAAGGACAAAAAATGTTTTGCGATTAAAAAAGTGTGTGTGTGTGTGTATGTGTGTGTGTATACATACATGCAAACATACATATGAAATGCTACACAGAGTATTTATCCCCTGTTAGGGTTTATAATTCACATTAACAAATTACTCTATGGAAAATATTATATAGGAAACATTTTAAATTAAGTCTAACCTAATTTTTCTAAATTTAATTAAAACTCCTGCTTTTTTTCACAGCACACGTGTCATCTTCTCAAAATGTTTTGTTCAGGGAAGACTAAAAGCCATGTGGTAGGAAGTATCATCTTCATTATACACAGAAGGCAATTGAGTTAAAATATTAAAACATTCACCCAAAGAAGGCTTATAGATGATAGTACTGCAATTTTAATATGGATCAACTGACTTACCATTCCTTTTTGTTACCCAAATTTGTCCTTCATATATATAATTATATATTTTTATATGTAATTTGACCTCTATATATAGAGAGTCTGGTTATGCTTTTAGAAAGCATATTAAATGTTAAGGTATCTCTGAAGAAAAACTACACATTATATTTAAATCCTAATTAATGTTGCCTCTAATTGCTGTATAACTCTGAGTGAAGTTCTGGAATTGAGGATGCCAAGATTAAATCAGATTGCCAGGTGAGCTGGTAGGAAAAATTTTGGATATTTTTACAACCTCATCTTTCTGCTCCTCAAATGCAAAATTTTGGGGAAAAAAAAGTGTGAGTAGGTGTGACTGTGATATAGTTTCTCATTTGGTGGAAAATTACTTCTTGAAAGACTGAACACAGGCAGTGAATTATAGGGGAAAGAGCTCTTGAATTCAGAGGACTTGAGATCTAGTCCTGGCTTCATTGCCTACAATCTGTGTACTTAAAAGTAATTGGTAAACCATTAAGTGCATTATGCAGAATATTAGAAATGGAAAACATTTAAAAATTATTTATTGGTATGAATTAACAAGATTGGCCATATATATAAATATGGTGTACCCACAAAAATGCAACAGTTGTATACTAAAAAGTAACCCAGATGCAGAATTGTATCTATATTGATATCTATATCCATATTTATATGCAGGTAAATATGTAGACATAGATCAGATATAGATATAGGTAAAAGGAAAGTACAGATATAGAGATATCCATTTTCTTCACAGAAAAGATAACAAGACTACTATCAGAATCTATTTTATTCAATAAACCTTTATCTGTACCCTAATATATAGAAGGCATTGGTCAAGGCCCTGTGATTATTTAGTTAAATACTACTACTCTGACCTCAAAAAATGTAAATAAAGTCTAGTAGATGAGATCAGGCTTATATACCTGTAAAATAAAGGGTGCGAGGGCAAGGTCTAATATAATAAGTACTATATAAATTCTATAGTTGAGATAATCGCATTGGATGAAGGGATTACTGGTCCTGTTTCAAGGAACTGTTAAAGGCTTAATAATCGAACAGGCTATTTATTGAGCTTAAAATATCCAAACACTTAACTCTAACACTATTTGATTAAATCTTTACCAGAAGGATCTAAAGTCCTTGAAATAACATAGCTCTAATTAAATATACCAAATCCAGTTTCAGATTCTTTCACTGGGCCTTCATGTTGAAAGTGAATGTTCAATTGAAGGTTACTTTCAGTTCACCTTCTGAAGTCAGTACGAAAAGAAAATCAGTTTTGCTCTAATGTTTAGTGGCTTCTCTGCTTGCCTCTGAGGCATTGAAAGGCTGTAGACAATCAGCAGTCCTACAGGGTTTTTGTTTTAAATCAGTCTGAGTAATCTTGATTTTTAAAAGGTAGAATAACTTCAAGAATGATGTAGAGGAAAAAAGCAAACATCTAAACCTGCAAAAAATAATTTTTGATGTGTTCATTTCCCAGTGTGTTACGAAGTGAGAGGAAAGGAGAGATTATCTTCATCCTTTCCTAAGTGGAGTGTTTACCAGCCAAGATCAGGGATTCATTCATATGCATAAAATCACCAAATTGGCTATGCATTGTTTCAGTTTTCTTGATGCAAATAAAAATGACACTCATTAAATAAGTCATTACTACTCTCCACCATCTTATTTTTTTGCAGAGCAGGTATAACTTTTGTGAGGCTTATTTTGTCTGATATTTTTACATGTTTAGATTGAGTTTATGCATTTTTGGCAATAATATCACAGAAGGGATGTGTCCATTTCTGTGCATTGTATCAGGGGATGCAAAATGTCATATGTCATTAAAACTGGTGATATTAACTTTGATAATGTGGTTGATGTCATGTATGGCAGGTTTATCTACTGTAAAGTTACTGTTTTTGCATTCTGTATTGATAAATATCTTAGAGGAAGATACTCTGACACCACAAATATCCTATAATGTATCTCTTCTACAACTGTGCATAATTTCAGCATACAATCTTGCCACTAATAATTATTACTGTGCTGTTCTAATGAAAATGCCCTAATTTTTTCATTTCTTCTACATTTATTAATTGGATTTATTCTACAAAGAATAACTACCCATTCTGCCACATTTATTTACTTGCTCAATTATACATTTATATCAATTGGACACATGGATATTTACTTTATTCTGTTAGCTACAATACAATGCTACATTATTTTGTTGCTCAAACTGTTCTATAATGGTCATTGGAGCTCTTTCACAGAGTTCCCTCTGCCCTTTTAATGTGCCCTCATCCTTTTTATGAGCATTTCCCTACTTTTGATGCACAGGATGCTCTGGACTCATCTTGTATATTTCCTTTTCTTGACCTGGCATCAAACACTCCTCTTAAGCGCTCAAGTTCCTTGTAATGGAGAGTGCTATTAAAACACTAAGTTCTGAATACTTGGTGTGCTTTTATTACTACTGGAGTAATATTGTTTCTAGGACTTCTCAACTCACAAAGCTTAGATTAAACACAAATGCATAGAACATATTTATATATTTTCTCTATCTAAATAGTTGTGCAAATATTTAAAAACCATATATGTATAATGATAGTTTCACCTATTAATCTAACAACCACAGGTTTTATTCTAGCTGTTCCACTTCAGTCCTAGAAATTTTTTTCTCTACCATTGAGAAACCAGAGTCTCAGTATATACAATGCATTTATTTATTTGTTCAACTTTACTAGTTTCAAATTTCCTAACCTGCATGCGTTTGATTAAAATAATATGCTAACTAGAGTGCAATATTTGTTTACTATTCTCTTTTAGTCTGTCTGTTCTGCTATAACAGAATGCCTGACACTGGATAATTCATAAAGAACAGAAATTTATTTTCTCACATTTTTGGAGGCTGCAAAGTCCAAGATTCAGTCACTGACATATTTCGAGGGTCTTCTTGTTGCATCCTCTGCAGAGAAGAAACACTTTCCTCACATGGCAGAAAGCAAAAGGCAAAGAGGCCAACAGGGGCCCAAATATGGCTTTTCATGACAATATTAATCCCACTCTGGAGGGTGGAGCTATCACTTCCCAAAGGTCCCACCTTCTAACACTGCAGCCAAATTTCAACATGGGTTCTGGAGGGAACAAATGTTCAAACCAAAACAATTATTTTTGTCTCTAACCTTACAATATTTAGTTAAAACACTGCTTTTCAAAATAACTATAGTTAGTTTTCTTTTCATCTCCTACTACGCTGTACATGGTTTTGTTGTTCATTTAGGTTCATAGGTCACAGTTTGTGTTTGATTTTGGGTTTCCCCCACATACTGGTTATTTTTTATTTACATGCAGTAAAATTCACCTTTTATAGTATGTAGCTCTATGGGTTTTGAGGAGTCATATATTCATAGTCCTGATACAGAACAGTCCATCACACTAAACATTATCTTGTAGTTACCCACTCCATTTTTCCTAAATCTGACAACTATTAGCCTGTTTTCAGTCTATAGTTTTCTTTTCTATAATATCATATAAATAGAAACATACAATATGTAGACTGGGGGTTCTCAGTGAGAGACACATTTGTTCCCAAGGGGATATTTGACAATGTCTGAAGACGTTTTTTGATTGGTAAGATTGGGGCGAGGGTTACTACTGACCTCTAGTGGGAAGAGGTTAGAGATGCCACTCAACCTCCTGCAATGCACAGGACAACCCCGGACAATAAAGAATTATCTGGCCCCAAATGTCAGTAGTGCCCAAGTTGAGAAACCCTGACACACATTTGTGGGTCCAGCTGCTTTCATTTAGCAGCCAGACTTAAAGAATCACTTAAAGATTCATCCATGTTGTTGTCAAATCAATAGTTGTTCAATCAATGGTTTCTAACTTCTTTTCTGACTAGTATTAACATTGTGAGCCATATCGCACATAGATTGTCAATCCACTTACATGGGGAAGGATATCCTGTTGTTACCAGGTTTTGGCAATTATAAATTAGGCGGTTATAAACATTTATATGCAGGTTTTATGTGGACATAATTTCATTTGTCTTTGTCAGAAATGGGATTGTTTCTCCCAGTCTGTGTCTTATCTTTTTCTCCTCAAAATACGGTTTTCTTTTTTTTTTTTTTTTTTTTTTTTTTTTTTTTTTTTTTTTTTTTTTTTTTTTTTTTTTTTTTTGAGACAGAAGTCCTCGCCTCTGTCGCCCAGGCTGGAGCGCCGCTGGCCGGATCTCAGCTCACTGCAAGCTCCGCGGCCTCCCGGGTTCACACCATTCTCCTGGCCTCAGCTCCTGAAGTAGCTGGGACTATCTAGCGGGCCCGTGCACCTCGCACCGGATGTTTTTGTATTTCTGTGTTTAGTAGAGACGGGGTTTCCACCGTGTTAGCCAGGATGTGGGTCTCGCATCTCCTGACCTGTCGTGGATCCGCCCCCCGCTTCTCGGCCTCCCAAAGTGCTGGGATTACAGGCTTGCAGCCAGCGCCGCGCCCTGGCACTCAACATACTGTTTTAATGAAAAAAAAAAAAAAATTATATAGGTCAAGTTATAAGGTCCAAGTTTCTACGGATTGTGCTTTTGTTGTTGTATTTAAATACTCTTAGCTTAAACCAAGCTCATACAATTTTCCTTATGCTTTATTGTTTTACATTATTTTTCTGTATTTAATATTTGTCTTGTGATCATTTTGAGTCAAATTTGTAAGGTGTGTGGCTTGGGTCAAGGTTTATTTTTGTATATATAAACATCCAGTTGTTCAAGTTCCACTTGTTAAGAAGACTATACTTTCCCTTTTGAACTGACTCTGTACATTTCTCAAAAAAACTCAATTGACTATATTGGGGTGGGTCTGTTTCTGGGCACTCTAATCCATTCTATCTATCTAAAGGTCTGTCCTTTAGCTAATATCATACTGTCTTAACCACTATAGCTTCATAGTAAGTCTTGACATCTAGTAATGTGAATCATCTAACTTTTACTTATTTTCAAAGTTGTTTTGGTTATTCTGCTTCTTTTTTCTTTTCATAAATTTTATAATCATCTTGTTAATATATATATTTAAAGAAAAAATCATTGGTAGTTTGATTGGTATTGCATTTGATTTATAATTTAACTTTAAGAGAATTGAATTTTAACAAAGTGAGTCTTTCAATCCTTTAACACAGTATATCTTTCCATTTATTTTGATCTTATTTGATTTCTTTTATCCATATAATTTTCTGCATACAGAAATATGTATGTATGCATTGAATATATACATATCTCATTATTTGTTTTATTGATTCATTCTTTTAAGTAACTATGGTTCATTGCTTATGCAGAAATACAATTGATTTTCTGCAGAGTGACATTTTATCTTTAGATCTTTTTGAACTCACGTATTAGTTCTAGAAGCTTTTTAAAGAGTCTATGGGATTTTCTATGGGATCAGTCATGTTTGTAAAGAAAGACATTATTATTTCTTTCCCTTCAATCTGTACACAATTTTTATTCTTGCTTTATTACACTAAGATTTCCAGTATGATATTGACTTGGCTTGTTTCCAATCTTAGCACAAAGCATCCATTGTTTATATCATTAAGCATAATGTAAGTTAAATGTTTTTGTATCTCTTTCTTATTGAGTGAAAGAAGTTTTTATTCCCAGTGTTCTAAGATTTTTCCACAATCTATTCAATATCTATTCTTCAATAAATAGATACTGAATTTTGTCAAATCCAGTTTCTGCATCTAGAGTTAATCACATGATTCCTCTTTTTAAATATATGATTTTAATATTGTTAATTTTATCTATCAATTCTTGCATGTTGAACCAGTTTGGTATTGTTGTGATAGACCAACTTTGGCTAGGATATGCTATTACTTTTATATTATGTTTTATTATTAATTTGCTAAAATATTTTGTCAGGATTTTTGCATCTCTGTTTATGAGAGATATTGGAATGTAGTTTTCTTGTAATGATTTTTTTTTTCCAGTTTTGACATTACAATAGTGTTGGGCTCATATAATGTATTTTTATTTTGTTCAAATTTCTGAAAGAGATTATGTAGAAATGGTATTATTTTTCCTTTAATGTTCGGTAAAGTTCACCAGTAAACCCTCTAGTCTCTAGGAAATTTTTTAAAATAAGTTTTCACTGAGTGAAACCCTGTCTCTAACAAAAATACAAAAACAAATAGCCGGGCGTGGTGGTGGGCACCTGTAGTCCCAGCTACTTGGGAGGCTGAGGCAGGCGAATGGCATGAACCCAGGAGGCGAAGTTTGCAGTGAGCTGAGATCACACCACTGCACTCCAGCCTGGGCGACAGAGTGAGACTCCATCTCAAAATAAATAAATAAATAAATAAATAAATAACTTTTTCACCGAAAATTCTGCAGCCACCAGGCTCACCATTCCACTCTACCAATTTGTAAACTATCCTTGCTGAATTCTCCTTATTGTTGTTGTCCGCTATCTGTACTAGTTAAGCAAAGTTTCAAATCCTGACTCTCCCTGGAGGTGCCTATTTCTCCCCAGATATTAGGTTAGTAGATTAGCCTGTGATGGTCTCTCTCAAATGACTGCAAATCAGAACTACAATAAAATACCATCTTATACCAGTCAGAATTGCTATCATTAAAATGTCAAAAAATAACATGCTGTGAAGTTGTGGAGGAAAAAAAGAGTGCTTACACACTACTGGTGGGACTGTAAATCAGTTCAGCCATTGCAGAAAGCAGTTTGACAATTTCTCATAGAACTCAAAGCAGAATCACTGTTTGACTCAGCAATCCCATGATTAGGTATATACCCAAAGGAATATACATTGTTCTACGATAAAGACATGTGCACGTGTATGTTCACTGCAGCACTGTTCACAGTAGCAAAGACATAGAATCAACCTATATGCCAGTCAATGGTAGACAGGATGAAGAAAATGTGGTACAAATGCACCATGGAATACTATATAGCCATAAAAAGGAGTGAGATTATGTCCTTTGCAGTAACATGGACAGAGGTGGAGGCAATTATCCTAAGTGAACCAACACAGGAACAGAAGGCCAAATATCACATGTTCTCACTTACAAATGGGAGCTAAATATTGAGTACAGATACTCAAAAAGAAAGGAACAACAGACACTGGGGCCTACTTAAGGGTGGAGAGAGGGAGGAGAGCGAAGATCAAAATACTACCCATTGGGTAGTGTAGGTAGCATATCTACCTATGCTTATCTCCTGGGTGGTGAAATAATCTATACACCAAACCTCTGTGACATGCAATTTACCTATATAACAAACCTCCATGTGTACCCCTGCACCTAAAAGTTCTAAATAAATAAATAAATAATTCAGAAAGAAAAAGAAAAGCTATGCATTTGGAGTTTTGTAGATTTTCTTGGGAGAACAACATTCTTTCCAGCATTTTACATCACTGAATAGAAGTTGGAAATTGCTTGAATTGTTAAATTTTTAGTAACATATTATTTAATTTCTAGAATATTTTTACTCCTTATCTATTTAGATAGTTTAAGCATTATATAATGTTTCAAACACTGTTCTATTATTACTGTGATTCTAGTCATCTGTTATGCATCTGTTGACCTTCTCCTGTGAGTACCTGGTAGTGTTGGTAGTTTGTTATCTTGTGTGATCTGTAATTTTCAACATGAACACATCTTCTGGTCTTTTTTGTTCTTTTCTTTTCTTTTCTTTTTTTTTTTGAGACGGAGTCTCGCTCTGTCGCCCAGGCTGGAGTGCAGTGGGGTGATCTCGGCTCACTTGGCCGAGATAGATATCCCAAAGTGCTAGGATTACAGGCTTGAGCCACTGCGCCCGGCCGGATTTTTTTAAATTGTGTCTCCAGCATTTGTAACTGTTTATATTAGGTGAGACAGATCTTTTCATATAGCAGCTTAGTCTATCATGTAAATTAATTCTCCAAAAACCCACAGATCATCTGTATGATAACCTATTCAGCATTTGCCTGAAATCAGTGTCAAACCTGGTGATCTAAATACTTTTCAAAATCATCTTTTCAAAGTGGGAAGAGAGATTTCTTAAAAACCTGGGCTCTGAAGCCAAGCTTCCTGAACTTGGAGCCCATGTCTAATGCTCAAAAGATGTAAGTACTTGAATGATTCGAACCTTTCTCTGCTAGTTTTCCTCCTCTGTTGAGAGGAATAAATGAAATAATATAGGTAAAATACAAATTAATATTGGCCGTTTCACCCTTCTCCAATGTCGGTCTCCCTCTCAACTTATGTATATGTATAAAGAGGATGACCTTATGTATGTGAACATATTTACAAGTATGTGTTTACATTTGTATATATGTTTATATATACACATACTTATAAAGCACAATATATATTATATATATATTTATATACATGTATATCATTAACATCACCAAGATTATTTCCATGATCTCACTTACAAATGTCTTCAATAAACTGCACAAGACACTTGAGCTCATTTATAATAACTAGGAGGTCTTTTACTACTTCATCATCAATCTTGGGCTTCCATCTTGGGCAATATTTGTTTACCTTTCTAGGTTGACAATCATTTTCTGTTAAAGAAAAACTCATACAAAATATGTGAAGTGTTTTCACATGCGCTCTGTTGTCTATGTGTATTTGGCTAACGCCAACCTGCTTCTTCCTTCTTCAAACATTCTTTGTTACCATGGAGTTTTCAACCAACTCAGTTTTTGCCTGGATTTCACTGAAGATAAAGACAAGTTTCTATATTGATAATGTAAAATGCATCAACTCTTTAAGCCTGATTTAATGAAAAAGGCATTAAAATGGAAGCTAAGCCTTCAGATTTATTATTCAGGCTCTATTTTTTCCTCTTTATATAACCTTTGAGAAATCACCTAACTTAAGACCTACCATGAAAACATATGGGGTTAGTGTTGGAGATAAATGAGAGTGTTCTTTATATATACTTAGCCTTAATTTTTGATAGAGTGAGTAGTATATTTTTATTTCAAATTATGTCATAACACTGAAATGTTCAGAGGATAACCTAGGTTGACATAAATAAACTTCCCCATTAATAAATATTAACAATTATGTTTTGCTTCTAATAAAATAAAAGAATATTACAGAAAATTTTAAATCACCCTTTTCTATTCTCAAATATTTAGTTTTTTTCTCATAAAAAACAATTTAATGCTCTTTAATGTAGACATTTTATATAGGCATATCAAATATTTTAATGTATATTTTATATCCATCATTTTGCCATGTGCTCTTCACTCAACATTAAGATTTTTAAATCTGTGTTTATATATACACTGCTTAGTTTTCATTAATAATCTGTATATGAATAGACTATAATTTGTATACCACTTCATCATTTGATAGAAATAAATATTGTTTTTACTTCTTATAATTGCACAAATTTTTTTCAAACAGCAGTTTTTTGTTCAAATGCCCAATCTTACTTATATTTAGCGTTGACATTAAAATAAATGGTAGAAAAATGATTTCTAATAAGAGACAAATCTCTATCACCTCTAGAAACTGTATCTACACTGAATAAAGCAAATTAAATTGCCTTACATTCCAAGTAGAGAAATGCCACCTTTTCTTCTCTGCCAAATCTTCAGAAATACAATCAAAGATTTTATACATTGAAAACTCTCTACCAGGTCATTTGTAGATAATAGTCTCTTATTATAACTTTTTAGTTGTGCTTTCAGATGAGTTAATTCATCAACATTTATTGAATAGTATATTTTTTTTACTGATAGCAAAAAAGAAGATGACATAAGTGCCCTTAAGAAGTATATATTAATCAACTACTGCAGAATATGTGTTACGTATTAGAATGCGTAGGAGGAAATGAAAATTTCAGGTGAAATGGTGATAGAAATATTTGAGGAAGTGATTTGAGTCACACCTTCATATTTGGCTAAAAGAGGCAGAGAAGAATTGAATTGCCCAAAATATGTTAGTATATTGAACATTTAAATCTGTAGATTGCAAGTTGGACTGTGCACAGAATTCAGAGCAGACTTTTCAGGAAGTGAAATGGAGGGAGACATACAGGCTGAATTTTATGCAAAGCTAAAAATCCTGAACTTTAATTTTAGAGACAGAAAATGGGGAAAAAAAAGAGTATAAAGGAAAATTGTATGATACAATTAGTGTTATATGGTGTGATGCATTTAATATATTTGATAGTGCCTAATCAACATAAAGATACAATTCTACACAATTTTTGTACTTTTTGCATTCTATTAGTTTTAGTTTCATTGAAGTGAACTGTAAAACAAATGTATATTAATTGTATTTTAAATTAATGCTCTTGGGAATATTGATTTTTCCAGTTTAGACAATTTTAAAGTGTCTCTGGGTATATGAATTGCAAAAATTTTCTATTTATTTACATATCAGCATAGCATTTCAAACAAGAATTTCAGCTCATGTCAGAATAGTGAACAGCACAGGAGAGTTATTAAAGAATTTAAATACATTAATTGATAAATTCAGTACAGGTAAGATATTTTGCTGATATTTACACTTTTAAAACCGTCAGGAAAGAGGATCTTTTTTTTCTTTTTAAGATGGAGTCTTGCTCTGTCGCCCAGGCTGGAGTGCAGTGGCCGGATCTCAGCTCGCTGCAAACTCCGCCTCCCTGGTTCACGCCATTCTCCTGCCTCAGCCTCCTGAGTAGCTGGGACTACAGGCGCCCGCCACCTTGCCCGGCTAGTTTTTTGTATTTTTTAGTAGAGACGGGGTTCACCGTGTTAGCCAGGATGGTCTCGATCTCCTGACCTCGTGATCCGCCCGTCTCGGCCTCCCAAAGTGCTGGGATTACAGGCTTGAGCCACCGCCCCCGGCCAGGAAGGAGGATCTTAATTAAAATTTATATTGACAATCCCATGTTTTTTCTAATGTCAGGGTTTTAATCCACTACATTTAAATGCAATGAACACAAATTATGTAGAAAAAATAGTCTTTACTTCCATATTTAAAACAATATTTAACAGTAAAAAAGAAACCTTGGTACATGCTCTACAACACGATATGAAATATGTTTTTATAATTTTAGAATACATTGCTCTCGCTTATTATGTAGGTTAAAACTGCAGAAGCAAAGCAATATTGATTCACTTCCACGCTTCATGTATGTTATTAAAATGGGCTGGATGAATTTGATGTAATTTCTAATGTTTTCAAGAGTTGAGAGCTTCCATCTTTACCTCATAACATTCCTAAAAAAGAAAAATATCTGTTACTATAATTTAGAATTTTATAGTATGAAATGAAAATAAGCATAATTCTTGGATGAATTAAAAAATAAAACATAAAAGCAGAGAAGTCATGTTACAGCATTTGTAAGTGTTCCCAAGTTCTTGATGATTGCCTCAGGGCTACAATGAGGGGTGCAGTCAGGTCGCACCAAAAGAAAACAACACAGTAACCAAATGAGATTTCTGTATCTCTTTTTTATTCAGCAGAACTGTGAGCTCATTAACCAATATCTCCTTTCCGGTCTCCAGGTGGACATTATCTATGATTCCCTTAGCTATCATTCAGCTTTTCTTATAGAACAAAAAAGCCCCAAATGCCTTAAAGCCACAAGATGTAAAGCCACAAGCATTTGTTTAGTTCATAATTCTACAGGTAAGCAATTTGGTCTGGGCAGTTTTTCTCATTTTAGTGTCTGAAGTCAGCTGCTGGGGCTCACTTGCACCACACTCTATAACCAAAGAAAGTGACTGGGACTTTCCAGAGTCAAGGAGATGGAGGGATAGTCTCCACCTCTTGTTGGGAGGACCTGGAAAGTCACATTGCGAAGTGAATGAATATTGTGAGGGAGAAAAACTATTTCTACAATCTATCACACTTCCATTGCTCTTAATGTAGCGTTATACTCTCCTCCAAGGACCACACAAGCAAACTCAGACAACCGATGTTTTCACATATAATATATGTATGAATGTCTATACACCTATCATTTGCATATGCTTTTTACATTTCATATAAATGATATTAGTATAAATTGTTATTAACTTTGTTCTGTTAATTCAATATTATTTTGATTGCCATGAATATAGCTATAAATGCAATGATTTATCTTTGATTAGAATATTTTATTGCATGACTATATATGCAAATATAAATACATAATATATCAGTATCATTTACCATATTTATGGGCTTTGAGTGTTTCTAGATTTTCATTATTCCCCAAAAAGTAACAATCAACACCCATCCAAATATCTTGTTTGTATATATACACACACACACACACATATGTGTGTGTATATATGTGTGTGTGTGTGTGTGTGTGTATATATATATACACACAAGACTTTTATCAGGCAATATACTTAGAATTAAAATTCTTATGGGAAATTTGCCTTTTCAATTTTATCATATAAGTTAAATACAAATTTCTTTCCAAAGTGACAATATTAATTTGCAAGCCCAGCAACAGTATATTAGAGCTTCTATTTCCAGTATTCTAGCCAATACTAAATATCATCAGCATGTGAATTTACAAATGAAAAATATCTTATTATTGAAACAATAATAAGGTATAAATTGTTACTTTCCCATATAATAGTACATTCTCTCAAAAATTCTGGTATTCGTCCAAGGGAAATGGAGTTGAAAAGCTTTCTGAATAACACAGAATGGTAGTATTCACCACAACTCTCTTTGAGAGTGTGTGTGGACTCTACATTAAGTGTTTCTCAACTCTCCCATTAGCAACCAGTTCGATTGCTAATGAGTCCTAATATTTCCTATGATTCCCTTCAATTCTAATGGGCGCTTGGTTGGACATAGGCTGGGAAATGCTTTAGGATCGTTAGCTAAAAAATGCCTACTCTATTGTCTTCTCATAAGTTTCATTTCTCTTTTGATTCCAACCTCAATGGGTACATTCCTCCAGCCTTCTTCAACTTTTCTGGAAAGACATAAATTAGCAAAAGTTCTAGAGAACTCCTTGGATTGAACTAGGCCTAAAGATTTTCTAAGTCTTAAAATTATCATATATAAACTAATTACTCATTTAAAGCAGAAAATATGAATATAACTTAAAAACTATATATTAAGTACATGCAAGGAAAGTTAACAAATCTGTCAGTCATGCAAATGTCATTCAAAAGTTATAAACATCTAGATGTTTACACATTTTAGACAATGTAATACATATTTTGAAGAATGGCTTATGTTTGTGTAATTATAAATTTCTAGTCCACTCAGGTCTGATTAATTAAGGTTTAGGTACATGTATCAGGGGTGGTTAGCTGTTGTCTGAATGCCATTTTAGTAGAATACTATAATGGGACTTTATAAGCAAAAGATTATTTAAATAATAAAATAGTTATTTACTTAATAAATACTTACTAATAATCCATTATTTGCTAGGGAATGTACTAAGAATGCAAAGATAAATAATTTCATGAAGATCTTACAAATGAAAACAAACATGTACAGCAAACATATGTCTGTATATATTATGATATCTATCACATCATAAATATATAAAATACAGTAAGAATAGTGCTAAGAATATAAATTACAAAAAGATATGTGTATGTGCTTGTGTGTGTGTGACAAACTAAAAATAAAATTCTAAAACCCCCAACTGACTGAACTGGCCATCTTTTGGCCATGGACACCCCAGAGTAACCTTGAAAATTAAGTCATTGGCCGTGATAGGAAGGGATAGGAGGTTGAACATGCCTGTTTATACATTCCTATCCCTCGCCAGCTGCCATTAGTCTTTCTTCCCTAAGGGCTAAACAGAAACTGGCCCTTTTAAGAAATGTCACCACTGATATCAACCAACTACCTGATACTGCTACCCCTCTTTTTTTTTTTGCCTGATAAGAGGCCACTCAACACAGAGAGTTTCCGGACAGTCTATGGATAATGCAGAGTAAGAGTTTTCATGTCCTCTGATTCACTGACAACAGAGGACTAGAAACTCCACCTTTGAAACATAGTAACTGTAACTTTTTTTTGTACATAGGACCCACGGAGAGTCATGAAGCTCAGTTGCACACCTTTCCTAACTATTTATGATTCCACATTATCACTTACTAAAAACTTATATTTGGCCATCTCATTCAGCATAAATTCCTGTTACCTTCCCTTTGCTCCTCCCTCAGAGTATCTGTTTCTAGCTTCTACCGGAGACTATGCATTCCAGCCTGTCAGAGTGGCCACCCTGCAGGCTGTAACCGTTTGTAAGAAATAAAGTATCTTCCTTTCCTTATCTAAATTTATAAATTATATTTTTAAAGTTAACAATGTATTTATTCAATAATTTAAATTAAGTCTATATGACAGATTATAAATATTGTCCTCCATTGTTCAGTTCAGATATTTGGTTGCACGATGAACTATAGCTGCCTCCAAGAAATCTATAGAATGATACTTACAAACCCACAGGAACAAAAATAATAGCAGAGAAACTACTGCACTGATTTCATTGCAGAAACAGATTTATTTTCAAGGCTTAATCACGGAGACAAATGAATGTTAACTAAATTCATTTTCTTAGTAACTCCACAAATTTAAATTTCAGGGAAGCAATATTCAATTTACCAATGGAGTACAGAAAATCTAATAGAGTACCACAAGATGATAACCAGCAAGAAAAATGTCTTATTCCCAAGGAACTTGAATTATCTTGGGAAGAATGCATGCATGCAAGAAGGCCAAGAAACAAAACTGACCACTAAAAGCATTGCATCCAAAAGATATCTTCTATGGACTAAATTTACATGCCCCTACCCTTAAATTGGTATGTTGAAATCCTGACTCAAAATGTTAGGATGGTATTAGGAGGTGGAACCTTTGGAAGTAATTAGGTCATGAGGGTGGAGACCTAATGAATGGGACGTATACTTTTTTAAGAGGGACTGCAGAGAGGTCTCTCACCCTCTTTCTGCCACAGAAGGATACAATGAGAAGAGGGTCAGCGCCAGAACCCAACCATATCCTGAACTTCCACCTTCCAGAGCTGTGAAAGATGAATTTGTAGTTTATAAGTCACTCAGTCCATGGTATTTTGTTACATAAGCCAGAATAGATAAAGACAATACCCATATGTATGTGTTTTGTCCTGATCATCAATTTTTCCTTATTTGTAGGTGCTCAGAGGTGACTATGACCCTGCTTTCCTTTCTCCAGTTCCATCTTGATCCTTTGATCTTTTCTATTATGTTTCACTCATAATATATTATTGATATTTATTTCTGGCACTCTCCACCAGCCCCCCTTTATTTTTCTCAATGATGCTGAGGTTTAAAATTGTTTTTTGGCTTAGCTCAGTGTCCCATGGTAACTACTGTTCACTCAGTTATTCATTTAAGAAATAGTAATTGAATTATGCATGCTTCTAGGTAACAGAGGTAAAAGGATAAGCAAGAGAAAAGCACATATTGTTGATGCTTGACTTGAGTGTTTTCATCTATTATTTCTGTTAGTTTAGTCTTTATTTTCCTTTTAACTTCTTAAATTGTCTCTTCTTTTACCTATTTTCCCACTCTGCTACTTTTCTTTTTAAATATTTTATTTATTGGTAGGAGATACTTATTCAGCTCTCTTGAAATCCCTCATTTTGAAAAGAAAGAATTATTTTCATTAATACTGCCAATAAGTTAGTTAATTCCTCCAGGAATCAAACTCTTGATTCCTTGATGAATGTAAGGCAGATGTCAAAGATGTTGCCCATCCCAACAAATCAGTCACCAGCATGGAAACTGATAGAAACTCTAGTGATTCAATATAGTTCTATTTAATGCACGCATTTATTTAAAGAATAGAGATTTCTTTTCAAGATGTTTTGTCTTGCTTCCCCTTAAATTAGAATGAATATCTTTGCTTAATATTATATATGTAAATAGTTTGCCATCCTCTTCCAATTTTGCCACCCACCCACCATCTCACAACAATTCACATCCCAAAACAAGCATGACTGGAGACATTAGAAGGAAAGATTGAGGATGCAAACTACATCCTTAATTTGACCTTGGAGGTCTCATTTTATCTTCCTCTTTTAAACACTCAGTGCCTGAGGACACACAACACTTTCCTACCATGTTGAGAAATTTTCGTATGTATAGTTGAGTATGTCCTCCTCTGTGCATACATAGAATCAAACAGCAGATATAAACCAATAATGAATACGTTTTGAAGAATGACCATGGAAATTTCAACTTGAGAGGACCTGGAAAAGGAATCCATGGAAAAATAATTTGGGAAACGTGATATCCTAAAATCCTCATTTGCAGATTCATAATGCATACGAAATATATTTAAATGCATAATCTGTGTGTATAGATGTATATGGATGTGTGTGTCAGTGTATAATATCCATTAACATCCTGCTGTTCTGTTGTTTTACAGAACAAAGTTTAGAAAATACTAACTTCAGTGGTTCATATTAATACAAGTAAAGTGATGACAAACATTCAGAAGAAGAAAGTTTTCAGAGTATGATCGGTGGCTGTGTTTATCAAATAAAAATGTGTTTAAATGAGGACTACACTATTGCATGATTGCAGGATGAAATCTGTGCCTAAATTTGGAATATATGGGAAAATGTCAAAAAGAAATATCTATTTATTCAATAAATATATACTAGTCACCTACTATGTGTCTGGCCTTGTTCAAGGCATTTGGGGTAAATCAGAAAACAATGCTGAGGAAGCTCTCTGCCCTTAGGCAGTTTATTTTCTAAAAGAGAGGAGACACACAACACCCTATAACCAACATGCAAATAGAATAGTATGTTACCAGGTGACAATTATGATGGGGAAAAAAGTAAGGAATGTAAGAGATGCTGGAGAGAGGAAAGAGATAACAATTTTATGTAGGGTATGGTCAGTAAAAATTTCAGTGAAAAGGTGACATTTGAGGAAACATTAAAGGAGACAATGGAAAGTCAATGGGAACAATCAATGGAAATATTTTACTGTAGGAAGGTACCTGGCAGGTCGAAGGAAGAACAAAGAGTCCAATGTGAGAGGGAACAAGGGGCAGAGTGTAGTGGAGAAAATTAGAGATGTAAAGGGGGTCTGGTCGTAAAAGGTTTTGTAGTCCAATGTAAAACTTTTATTTTATTGAAATGAAGAAGCCATAAAAGCTTTTGATATGAAATAATAACACAATTTCAAAGAGTCACCCTGGCAAAGGTGCTCAGATATCCTAGGTTTGTCTGGTCTGTTATTCCCCTATTGTCCCAGGTAAACTATTCATTGTGTTTCCTTTAACTCTCAAAAGTGTCATGGTTTGGATGATAAATTATATGGTCCCTCTAACTTTTCCTATTGTGTTATAAATTAACTTTAAGGGGAAAAAGATTTATTGCAGATCTACAGCACTTAAGAAGGTTATACAGAAAGAACACTCATAATTACAATGCATACCAGTCTCTGGGTGACCAACTGGGCTTTAAAACTACAAGTTCCATGTCTCAGAAATCCCTTCATTCCCTGGCAAAGTGAGATCATTAGTCATCCTAAAAATGTTGACAAAGAAAAATGTTATACATGAAGCAAAATGTAGACATGAGATCAGAAAATATAAACTTACTTTTTTTCTTTTAAAACTCTTAGGCAGAAAGTGCTCTAT
The DNA here is from genome assembly GCF_001698545.2 of Rhinopithecus bieti. NCBI lineage: Eukaryota > Metazoa > Chordata > Mammalia > Primates > Cercopithecidae > Rhinopithecus > Rhinopithecus bieti. The sequence continues at coordinate 937,358 of NW_016809495.1, read as the reverse complement.
CAATATTATTTGGTTGTAAAGATGAATGTTTCCACCAATTAAGAAAACACTTATCAAAATGAGCAGTTAAGGTGACTTTGAAGTTCCATTATAATAAGAGGACATAGTGGTTGAATATTTAATAGGTTTTTGGGTTTTGTTTGTTTGTTTGTTTTGTCAGAGTCTTGTTCTGTCGACCAGGTTGGAGTATAATGGCACTGTCTTGGCTTACTGCAACCTCTGCCCCATGGGTCCAAGCAATTATCCTGCCTCAGCCTCCTGAGTAGCTGGGATTAGAGGCGCACACCACCATGCCTGGCTAAGTTTTATATTTTTAGTACAGACAAGGTTTCACCATGTTGGCTAGGCTGGTCTCGAACTCCTGACCTCAAGTGATCCACCCACCTTGGTCTCCCAAAGTGCTGAGATTACAGGCATGAACCACTGTGCCTGGCTTTAATAGGTTCTTAAAGTTAGGATTATAGCTTTTGTTTCTTTACATCCATGTCATGACTAGTAATAAATGATCGTAGGACATTTTGGACTGATAGAAAATAAAGGTATTATGAGAATAGTCCTAACTTCTAAGGTGGACAGAAAGAATACTAGCAAACAAGCATACTTTTCCATTAAACAACATTTGCAAACAAGATTTTCAAAGAAATACTGTATTTCTAGATAACTTTTCTAATGTTTCCATGAACAACACTTAGGATGTACGAAGGCAAATATTGAGTAAATTTCCTATTTCTTTCCCTTTTTAAGGGCAGTCAATATATTAGAAGAAAATTTTTTGTCACAAATACACCCTTGGAAAAGTTTTTATAACCTTAGGAAAGTCTTGTGAAAATTTACTAAGAAATTCTTTTGACTTAGTTTAGGTGAAGAAGTTGTCTAATACTCCTTGGTTCCAATATCTAAGAGATATATTCTGCTGATTTCTGACATTTCATTAAAAGAAATGGCAAAAATCACAAATACTTTTATACCAACCTAATAATCTAAAACCATTTGCAATAGAATTGTTTTAAACCTAGAAAAACTGTGGATGAGGGTTTATCCACTATTCTAATCAAATACAAATTTTACCCAATGGTATAAGCCATATTCCAACTACCATAAAACAAATTTAAAATATCATTACTTAAGTGAAAATTAGAAGTTCATTGAGAAAAAAAGCGATCTTTTTCCACACAAAAGCATAACAAATCTTTGTTTCCTAAAATTCCATCATTTTCTCAATTGACATTTTCCTCAATAGATACAGATTAAACCATGCTGCCAAGCTTTAGCCTTTGACTCATTCATAAATCTTCCTAAATGACTTTCAGATTCATTATCTTACCCCAATTCTACCACTAATTGATTTAAGTGAAATATTTGCCATTTAAGGCGCAGATGTCACTGCTAGAACAGGTTTCCCTGCTTCCAGCTCGCCATCCAATTTATATCACATTGAATGGTAAACCTAACCTTTTGAATGCACTTTGAGCTTATCATGTAATGTCTGGAAAACTTGTGGATTGTTTTCTTCCTTCTGTGCAATTCAGGACTCTTCCTAAAACTTCATCTTCAGTCTCATTACCCTTCAGGACAAGATTTCCAATCTAGTAAGATTAGTCTCCATATTCTTCTTCCTAATTCCTTTTGTTTAATTCCCTCTACTGTCAAGTGTTTTTAGTTTAATCCTGTCTAGAAAATATAAATATTTTAACATACTGCTCAGACGCTTAAGATTTTCTCCTCGTCTATATTTACCATTATAGACTTCTCCCTTCACTTAAAATTTATAAATGGACTCAGAGACACCCAATCATTGTTCTCTTTTTGTTTAATATTGTATAACTAGTCCCCCAAATTAGTATTTATATGCCTTAAATGCAAAAAAAAAAAAAAAAAAGCTAGGTCTTATATTTTTCTTGTCATAGTTTGCATGCCTAGAACACTGCTGGACATATGACCAAGTCAGTCATGTACTTACTAATTTATTGACTAGTATTTGAAGCTTGTTTCCTAAACCATAGGTAACAGTATGAAGTTTAGAGAAAACGTAACTCTTTTGTTAGACCCACTGAAATGAACTGAAGGTCAAGATTTAGAGCTAAGACAAGATGCTAAATGTTCACACATATTTATCAGTCATCACTTGAGAGCTTTAGGATTAATTTTGTTTGTTTCCTGGATTTTTATGTGTTGCATTTATTTCTGTGACTTCAGAAAGTGTCACTCTGTAAATCTGTCTTCTAAGTTTAGGAATGACAAGTAATAGTTTTCACATATAAAGCTATATTGAATATTAGGGATCAAACAGTGAATGTATCACATGTATGTAATTAGAATTCCCAAATAGAAAAGAAGATAAAATTGTGTTCATAATAATTTTAATAATCATCAACAACAAATTTAAAATACTTTAAAATTTAAAATGAACTTAAAATTGAGAAAATAACATTTATCACACATAAAATATTTCAAATGCTCTAAAAATCATGAAATAATAGAGAGTCAAAATAATTAGACTGGCATGTCATAAAAGTAAATATATTTAATAAACACTTGAAAATATACAAATCCTCACCTATGATTAAAACAACGAAATATTACCTTTTGTGTAAAAAATAAAGATTGAAAAGCTTGATAATAGAACTGCTATCAGAGTTTTGGGGAAACGCTCTTTCCCACATCACCGGTAGTAGTAGTAATGGGCATCATTGGCGGATTTTTCATAAGCCAATTTAGAAATAGCTTTCAGATTTCTGAATATGTACTCATCATTCATCAATTCCCCTTCTAAGAATTAATCCGTATGTTTTAAACATGCATGCAAGTAGTATGTGTATATGTACATATATATATAATTTTATAGTGGAATAAAAATATGAAAATAAATTATTAAAACAGTACAGTAAACTTACTTATGCTGATATGTACATAATATCTCCATTTCATTAAAATATATGTATGTATGAGTATGTGTATTTGTGCATGCATGCACACTCATGGGTATGAACAGAAGCTTTCTGAGAGGGTATGTCAGACACTATTATCCTTTGTCTACTCTGGAAATTGGAACCAGACATCTTGTATAGCAGGAAGATTAACTTTTCAGCATATATCATTTGTAATCTTTGCAGTTTTAATCATATGAATGTATTATTTTATAATTATAAACTAATTGACTTATTACCTTATATTTATACCATCCATTATGTTTTGTATATTGTATATTGGAAGTTAAATGTGTATTTATGTGTGAATATGTGTTTGTATGTGTACCTATGTATATGTGTGTATGTGTATACATATGCATACCTACTGTACAAGTGTACATTTATATGTACATTTTGTATTACAAAGATTACAAAGAACAAAATGAAGCAAATTCTTCAACAGGGGAAAAATCTAGTCTACGTAATCCCGTACCTAATTCAATTTAACCAATAAAAGAGGACCGAAGAGATTTTGTTTAGTTCATGTTGACTTAGAGAATAAATTAAAACGGGTATTGAGACCAGACTCTGCAGGTCTTATATCAGTCTAAGGCTATTTCCATATATTTCTCTATTAATAAATTTATATTTTATTTATATAAGGCATTTTATATTTTAATTCTTATCTAACTCATTGTTAGCTTTGTTATTTCAACAAGAATTTCCCATTTGCTATTTTTCTTAACTATTTCCAATTGATTGCGATGTATTTCTAATGAAATTTCTTTTTTTGTTGTTGTTGTCCTTACTTATCAATTTTTTATCCTCTTTACTTTCCACAAGAATGAAGTTTTAAGGTATTTTTTCTTTGGCCTTATTTTGCTTTGTTAAAGTTCAAAAGTTAGTAAGATAACTTTAACTTTGCATTTTCATTACCTTTAACATTTTTTATCCCACATGTGTTTTCACTATGGTTGGTTTTTATTGGCACTAATATGAATTATGACAATGAAAATTTGCTTGGGAAATATCAGAACTGCTATTTTCTACATTCCCTCAGGAAAAATGTTAAAGATGGCATACCTGATTTTATAATATCAATTTATTTATAGAAATTGCATTAGAGGTTTCATTGACTTGAAGTCTAAGAATTTATCAAAGGAAGCAAAAATAGGTTGTATGTAAATAAATGCATATGTGTTATAATATTTGTAAGAAAGCTTTGGAATAACAAGCTAAGTTGTAAACATTTTAATACTCCTGAGGTAATTGTTTTTCTCCTTTCAGGAATGTATTTATAGAGGTAGTGGATTAAAAATTGCTGCAAATTATTTGCTTTTCCTCTCATTAAAAAGTGGGAATTCTCTTTCTTACATATCTAGACTAGCCCTAGTCACTTGTTTGACATATAGAAGGCTGTAAACTTCCAAGGTTTGGGGACTTCCAAAGTTAAGTCATTAGAGCCTTCCAGAGTCCCCCTGGCTTCTTGGAATGTTTGCTTGAAGTGGGAAGCAAGGCTAAACAGATAGCAAGTAAGAAGCCTGGCGAACTTGAGATCACTTAAGTCTATCTTGGGATGCCCATGCTATGAAGAAACTCAGGCTAGATATGTGAAGGGGCTCCATCGAAACAATACACTGCCAGCCCCACATGTTCCATCAAACTAGTTAGGCATCAGACATGTGCATGTGGAAGCCATACCTAAGATTTCATCCCCAGAAGAAAATGTGATGTTAAGAAGAAACAAGACAGCTGACTGTCATCTAGAATTGAGGTTTTATATAAACATCCATAAAAAGTAATTACTATGGTTTGAATATTTCTGCCCAGTCCCCAATTAGTGTGTTAAAATTAATCTCAAGGCAATAATACTAAGACATGAGATCTTTAGGAGGTGATTAGTTCATGAGAGTGAAACCCTGATGAATGGGATTAGTGCCCTTATAAAAGAAGCTCAAGGGAGCTTGTTCATGTTGAAGATAGAGTAAGAAAGCACCATGTATGAGCAATGGGTCCATCATCAGACACCAAATCTCTTGATGCCGTGATTTTAAACTTCCCGGTATCCAGTACTATGAGCAATACATTTATTATCAATCTGTGGTATTTTGTTATAGTAGCCCTACCAAAGTCAATAGTCCATAGTTCAGAACAAAAACTGAATGCTTTTATTCAGAATGCATGCAGAAATGTGAGAGACTCAAGGGGAATTTTCTCCACTGGTACACTGGTACAAGTGACTACATGGGTGAAAATTTCACACATGTAATTGAAAAGGAAACAGGGAAAATGAATGAATATCTAATTATTAGCTATTTAGACTTTAAGCCAATAGTTACTCATCCTACTGTCAAATATAATTTATATGAGCTTTGAGAAGTCATTAAAATTCTGTCATTTTCTATATGTGACTTCCGATAAATCATCTGAGTTTTCTAGTATCTATGCAAAATGAGGTTTATCATTAAAAGATTCATTTTATCTCTTAATGATACCACTGCCCTATTGGAGTAGGAGAATAGCAAAATTTAAACAAAATTTAAAAAGAGTAGTTACTTACTTTAAAAATTTATTCATGGTATGAGCAGATATCATGTCCCAGATTGCTGAGAAGCTAATTAAACCAGTACTTCAGGACCAATATTCTTAGAAAAAAAAGCAGGAATCTGGCTCTTAGCAAAAATTGTCTATCTGGTATCACTGCTGGATATTTCATAATATTAATAGCATTTAATTTGAAAAAAACAGTTTCAATTTAAAATGAGATTATAAATGTTCCATTTTATATAGTTGAATTAAATTACCATTAGGCAGATGACTTAGTTTTCCATGTATGCACATATGTGAGTGCATATGAAGTGTTAAATATTTATTGCTGTCTATAACACTGGAAAACAGGATACAAGAAAATTTTGTCATTTTAAGTTATCAATTGATTTATGACTTGTGGCATAGACTGGCCAAGGCTCATCAAGATCAGAGTGCAGGGTGGGTACCTGTGGAATACCCTTCATTTAACTCATTAAGCCTGGTATTCTTTTTTAAAATGTATTTATATTTGAATGCAACTCTATACAATACCTTATTTTCTCAGAAATGATGGTAAATAATATATCCATGACTATTTGTTCAGTAGGGATGAAAGCTTTAAATGATGAAATTACCAACTCATAGATATAATGTCTTTTTAGTGAAGAGATACACAGTGACTAAAGTGTAGTGACTTTGAAGGGAAAGGATTCTCATATAATTTCTGGGGAAAAATTGATTTTAAAAAATAATGAATATACCTATCATATTTGTTCAGTAGGGATGAAAGCTAAAAATGGTAAATTACCAACTCATAGACACTATGTCTTTTCAATGAAGAGATATACAATGACTAAGGTTTAGTGACTTTGAAGGGAAGAGATTCTCACATAATTTCTGGGGAAAAAATTGATTTAAAAAAATATTGAATATAAACCTATGATTTCAACGGATGTACTAGTGGCTCTCACAGTGTATTTGGGATCATAAAGAGCCTGAACTCAATTTTTCAGAGCAAAATTATTTAAAACTGTCTTGTTACTATTATCAAAAAGTCAAAAGATAGCAAATACTAGCAAGAATATAGAGAAAGAGAAACTTTCACATATTGGTGGGAATGCAAATTAGTACATGCACTAGGGAAAACAGCATGGAGGTTCCTCAAAAAATTAAATATACAACTACTATATGATCCAGCAATCCTACTACTGGGCATACAGAAAAAAAAAAAAAATGAAATCAGTATTTCTTTGGTATGTCAAAAAGGTATGTATACTTCCGTGTTGATTACAGCAGTGTTCGCAATGGTCAAGATATGGAATCAACCAAAGTGTCCATCAATGGATCAGTGGAGAAAGAAAATGTGATATGTATACACAATAAAATACTATGTAGCCATAAAAAGAATGAAATTCTATCATTTGCAGCAACATGGGTGAACCAGGAGGACATCATGTTAAGTGAAGTGAGCCAGGCACAGAAAGGCAACTATCACAAGATATCATTCAGTGGAATCTAAAAAAGCTGATCTCACAGAAGTAGTCAGTAAAATAGTGGTTACCAGAGGCTGGGGAAGGGAGGGGAAAAAGGAGTGAGAACACGTTGTTTACAGACACAGGGTCATAAATTAGGAGGAATAAGTTCTGGGGTGCTATTGTACGGAAGAGTGATATAGTTAGCAATTTTATATGATATATTTCAAAACAGCTAGAGGAGAGGATTTTAATGTTCTCACCATAAAGAATGAATATCTGTGATAATGGAAATGTTAATGGATTAGTCCATTTTCACACTGCTGACAAAGAAGTACTCAAGACTGGGCAATCTACAAAAGAAAGGTTTAATGAACTCACAGTTCCACGTGTCTGGGGAGGCCTCACAATCATAGAGAAAAGTGGAAAGCATGTCTCACATGGTGGCAGACAAGAGAAAAGAGCTTGTGCAAGGAAATTCCCCTTAATAAAACCATCGGATTTCATGAGACTTATTCACTATCATGAGAATGGCACAGAAAAGATTCACCCCCATGATTCAATTACCTCCCTCCAGGTCCCTGCCATAACACGTGAAAATTGTGGGAGTTACAGTTCAAGATGAGATTTCAGTAGGGACACAGTCAAACCATATTATTCTGCCCCTGCCCCTCTCAAATCTCATGTCCTCACGTTTCAAAGCCAATCATGCCTTCCCAACAGTCCCCCAAAGTCTTAACTTATTTAGTCATTAACTCAAAAGTCCACAGTCTAAAGCCTCATCTAAGACAAGGCATGTCCCTTCCACCTATAAGCCTGTAAAATCAAAAGTAAGTTAATTACTTCCTAGATGCAATGGGGGTAGAGGCATTGGGTAAATACAGGCTTTCCAAATGGGAGAAATTATCCAAAACAAAGGGGCTACAGGCCCCTTGCAAGTCTAAAATCCAATGGGGCAGTCAAATCTTAAAGCTCCAAAATGATCTCCTTGGACTCCACGTCTCACATCCAGGTCATGTTAATGCACTGTGGCTTTGCAGGTTATAGACCCCTTCCCGGCTGCTTTCACAGGCTGGCGTTTAGTGTCTTTAGCTTTTCCAGGTGCACAGTGCAAGCTATCTGTTGCTCTACCATTCTGGTTCTGTAGGACAGTGACCCTCTTCTCACAGCTCCACTAGGCAGTGCCTCAGTAGGGATTCTGTGTAGGGGCTCACATGCTATATTTCCCTTTCGCACTGCGCTAGCAGAGGTTCTCCATGAGGGCCCCGTCCCTGCAGCAAACTTCTACCTGCTCATTCAAGAGTTTCCATGCATCCTCTGAAATCTAGGTAGTGGTTCCCAAACCTTAATTCTTGACTTCTGTGTGGCCACAGGCTCAACACCATGTGAAAGCTGCCAAGACTTGGGGCTTGCACCCTCTGAAGCCATGGACTGACCAGTACCTTGGCCCCTTTTAGTTATGACTGGGATGCAGAGCACCAAGTCCCTAAACTGCACATAGCAGGACTCTGGTGCCAGCCCACAAAGCCATTTTTTTCCTCCTAGGTCTCTGAATCTGTGATGGGAGGGGCTGTGACAAAGGTCTCCGACATGCCCTGGAGACATACTCCCCATTGTCTAGGGGATTAACACTGGACTCCTTGTTACTTATGCAAATTTCTGCAGCTGGCTTGAATTTCTCCTCAGAAAATGGAATTTTCTTTTCTGTCACATTGTCAAGTGCAAATTTTCCAAACTTTTATTTTATGTTCTGTTTCCCTTTTAAAACTGAATGCCTTTAACAGCATCCAAGTCACCTCTTGCATGCTTTACTGATTGGAAATTTCTTCTGCCAGGTACCCCAAATCATCTCTTTCTAGTTTAAAGTTCCACAAATCTCTAGGGCAGTGACAAAATGCCACCAGTCTCTTTGCTAAAACATAACAAGAGTCATCTTTGCTTCAGTTCCCAACAAGTTCCTCATCTCCATTTGAGACCACTTCAGCTTGAATTTCATTGTCCAAATCATTATTAGCATTTTGGTCAAAGCCATTCAACAAATCTCCAGGGAGTCCCAAACTCCACATTTTCCTGTCTTCTTCTGAGCCCTGCAAACTGTTCCAACTTCTGCCTGTTACCCAGTTCCAAAGTCAGTTGCACATTTTCAGGTATCTTTTCAGCAGTGTCCCACTCTACTCATACCAATTTACTTATTAGTCTGTTTTCATGTTGCTGATAAAGATATACCTGAGACTGGGCAATTTACAGAAGAAATAGGTTTAGTGGACTCACAAGTTCCACATGGCTGGGGAGGTCTCACAATCATGGCAGAAGGTGAAAGGCACGTCTCACATGGTGGCAGACAAGAGAAGAGAGCTGGTGCAGGGAATCTCCCCTTTATAAAACCATCAGATCTTGTGAGACTTTTATACCATCACAAGAATAACATGGGAAAGACCCATCCCCATGATTCAGTAACTTCCCACAACATGTGGAAATTGTAGGACTAAAATTCAGGATGAGATTTGAGTGGGGACACAGACAAACCATATCAGTTAAAGACACTGATTTGATTATTACATAATGTAAAGATTAAAATGCTCTCATTGTAATGCATAAATATCTACAAGTATTATAGTTAAAATTTGCCTTGTTAAATATTTTTAATAACACTGATTTTAAGACACTCTTTTAAGACTATGCTAACTTTTGCAGATAACACCATCTTTTGAATAGGTATAATAAACTTTCTAAAAAACAAAGAAAATAGTTTTGCTTTTGAGGTTTGTCTCATCACATAATCATTTTATTTGTTCTTCAGAAACTTTATTATGCATGTTTAAAAATCACATTTAAATTACATACAACGCAACAACAAAAATATCCTTTTCAGCCCCAATTTGCACTCATCATACTGTGGCTATCAGAATAGTCTCTATTTTCTTCAGCGAGAAATCGCTAAATCACTGTGTTACTTTTAGTTAAAAAAAAAAAAAAATCTCATAATGCTCAGAACAGGGCTACCAGATGTTTAGGTTGAATCATTGTGAATTAGGACTTTCCAACTTAATAGAAGAAATATAAGAAACAAAACCCACTAGGTGTAGATATTTACCTACGGTTATTTGCCATCAAGCTGAATATGGGAATTGTGATGAATTATTTAACACAATTTTAACCTATCATTTATATGCAACTAGTTTTGTTATTACCTTTACTAGGGACTACTATTGATTTAATATAACATATAATATATAAAGATTTACGCTCCTAAAGTTTGTGTTTTATGTGAATGCCAAGTGCTCATTAAATGTCCAGTGGATGTCAAAATTTTGAGAAATACTCATCTGCAAGACTGATACCTTTGTGAATGGATCCCAGACTGCTTCCCCACCGAGCATGGATGTTTTCTGGAGGATTCTCTCTAACAGCCATATATTGCTTATACATGAAAAGTCCACTCAAATGCCCCTTCACCCTTCTATTCTTTCTTGACCACATTTACCAAAGCTTTTATGACTGTGTAGAACATTGATGTGTACACCCTCTTCAGGTTTTTTAGACAGGTTTAATGAAACAAGTGCTTATTAGGTACAAGCGATTTACTAAAGATTCTCCTTCCATTATTTCTACACACACAAAGAGAGGGCTAGCAGGCATATGGAGAAATTGTCAAAGAGGAGGAGGAGGATGGTTTGAAAGCAGAATCCCTAGATGCAATCTATATTGCACTTTATATGTGGCTGTTGTTTCCGCTTCTGGAGCCTGACCTAAAGTCCGCAGGGCAGTCACTTGGAAAGAAAAGATTTATCGTGAAGCAGGGGAGAGTCAGAATTAAGCAGAGCGTGTATGAGCGGGAATCTCTGTTGGCCCCTCATTTTAGTGATGAGGTTGACTTGCAGGAGAAGCAGGCACCCTTCATTTTGTTGTTAAATACACAATGGCCTAGGAGTCAGGGAAGCTGAAAAACAAAAAGAGTTGAAAGAGCTGCTGCTGCTTCAGGCCAACAAGGTAGGCTGTGAGGTCCAAGAAAATGTATATGAATTGCAATGTGTTCTGACCCTACATTAATCTTCAGAGAATAAACATGGCTTTACTTCTTCCTTCCAGAAACTCATGGAATAAACTAATGTGGCCAAATCCTACCCAAGAACTATGAGGAAAAGGGATTCTGGGAAACATAGTTCCAACTTGGTTAAGTTGGCAGAGTACGAAGCCACCACAGGAAGAAATCACTGCAGAACAGGAGCTAGAGAAATTTTCTGAGCTACTACTGAGAGTGTCTCTGGAGAAATACCTTGTCTGAGAAGGTGCAATTGTATCCACTTTATTCTGATTGGTACTTAAATACTGGATGCACTGTGGTAATTGAATAGTCAGGGACCTGTTGAGCTGTTTCACAAGTTGTTTCCTTAAAATCAGGGCTCAGTAAATACGATGGAACTGCATGGGACATATTGGTTCACGGAGCGGAGGAACCTCAAAAAATCATTAGATAAGGATCTTTTGTTGGAAGCTGTTTGGCTTAAAAGTTAGAAGTATAGATTTAGGTGTCAGGAGGTTTGAATCCTTTCTCTTCCACATACTAGCTCTATGATCCTGGGTAAAACATTGAACCACTCGCTCATTTGGTCAATACCTGGATCTATCATGTATAAAATGAGAATGATAAGGATGGCCTGATAAAGTTGCTGTGAGCACAAATAAATGCTCTTTTTGAAGCACTTAGAACAGTTTCTGACCTACACTAAGAATGAAATAAATAGTGAGCATTTTTCATTGTGTTCCTATTACAATAGGAAACTAGTTTACATAAAAAGGGATTAGAGAATGAGGACATGCTGAGCATGACAAATTTTAAAATTAGGTAGTATAAGTTTTCTCTGGGTTTAGCGCAAGGGCACCAGATCTCAGGCATGGTGGGAATGAAGGAGACTAAGCTGTGTTTCAGTGGTTGAATCTAAGGTTAAGGGCCTGTGATTTACTCAGTATCTTGTTTGGTAAGTTTGCAGGATGCTAACCAGGCCAAATTTTCAATTCTGCTTTTTTGTTTGTTTGTTTCTCTATTTGCCTGTTTTTCTTCACAACCATTAGATTAAAATGGTTTATTATATTCTCTCTATAACTTTTAATAAAAAAAACAGTGACATCCTCTCTCTTGAGGTAATGACATTGGGCCGATGGTAATTCACCTATTAGGAAAAAACAGTTAAGGAAAAAGTGTCAATTGACTCAGCAGACCTTCACATCCATGCAAGTGTTTCATTTTCTGTCCCTGCCAGTTCAAGTTATGGGTACAAATGGCATCAGGGTGTAGGGAAGTCTACTTAATGGTATGATAAAGAACACTGATACAGAAGCTATTCATTTTGGTTTTTCCTACAGACTAGTTCCTAAACTATAGGTGAAAGATGGTAGAGGCAGAGAGATGACTCTACAAGCTGGCTAGGCAGAAGCATTAGAAAATATAGGAGGTGAACAGTAGAGGAAGTTCATGTGATTCTTAGGTACTGTTACCATTGAGATAAGGGTCATGTGGCTGAGTCTTCATTAGCCCCAGAGGTAGGCACTTGAGTGACTATGAGAAGGCTGGGAAACTTAAAGATACCATGAGTAAAGATGAGTAGGTACAGAGTGCTCAGACCAACCCTGGAGATCATCTCAAAGGATCATGGAGACAAACTGAATGTTTGGGCAGATACCATTGAGAGTGATCAATGAGAGGACAATGATTAGTAATTACAAATAGATGACCTCTTCCAACACCATTTTCTCTACATGAGGCCCAACAAATTGGGGGAAAAGAATGAGAGAATTGCTGGGAATTCTGAATTGGTGAGAGTTAAGCTTCAAATTGCTGGGTTTACTTAGAATTGACTAAGATTTTATCTTCTGCCTTGTGGCCTAACAGAGTCTCTGAATAGAGATATGACAAATATTACATGAGCCCAAGATATGTGCCTGACTCTGTTTAGTGACTGGGGAGACATCTGTGAAGAAAACAAACAAAAATTTTTATATTCAGTGAAATTAAGAAAATATGTAGGAATATAAAGAATACATAAGAAGATAGATACTTAGAAACTTGTAATTTAGAGAAATATTTAGTGATTGTGGTTGTAGTTGAAATAGAAAGAAAACATAGAAAAGTATAGGTTATACTTCTATAAAATTATATTTATGCAAACTTTCATTTTGTAATGTTAAAATACACTATGTATTCAAAATGCATATAAGTATTGACATAATTTTAAATGCTCTTGGATTATAGAGGAGAAAGGTCTTATGACAAAATACATCATCGTTACAGCAGTAATTATTTATTTGTATCTAAAGGGCAGACAGTATTTAGTTGGGCAAAGAAGAGAGAGGAGAGGCATCTGTTCAGCAAGGCGGACACAAAGTGGCAGACACAAGAAGAGTTCAAAGCACATAATTTCACTAGAGCAGAGGATTCATGAAGGGCATTTGCCTGAAAAAGCACATTAAATGTGATTTGAAAAGATCTAAATGTGAATTGAATGATGGTGTTCTGGATCCTCATTGTTTCCCCTAGTTTGGATATGCATATATTTTTTCTATATCGTTTTGGATGACCTACTTAAAACTCAATTATAATGTTAACATGATATGTGCTTGAATGGACTGATTCATTTTTTAAATGTCTGATACAATTTCATTAGCAAGCTGCAGTAAAATTATTGGTTTTTTATTTTACTATTTCTAAAGGAATATTAATAATGTCTGAATATCACAGTTTTACGCAACCTAAATTCTATAGGCAGAGGCCTATCGAAAAAGTATACCAGCTAATTAAGTAGTACATTTCCCATGTATCTAGCCCATATGATGTGTGACTTTAGGGTATAATGTTTATAATGAAAACATTTAAATGTGAAACAAAACGACAATGCTCTTTAAATATAGATATGAGAATTTATTTTAATAAATAAGTATGCAAGTAACACAGGGAAAGGAGGCATCATAAAAATTTTGTTACTAAATCAACCTGAGCTTCTCAATCTGTATTTCAGTCTTTTGAGCCTTAATTTTTTTATTTCTAAAATGGGTATAATAATGTGTGATTCTTTGTATTGTTTGAGATACTAGACATCAAAATACATCTTTTTATCCTAGCTCAGGTATATCTCCGTTTGTGGCTTATATATCATGAAATAATACTTTGATATGACAAACACTCAAGTTCAATTTTTAAAATAGTTTATCGTACTCGGCAGGAAGTTGACTTAAATGGCTTCTGGATTATATGATTTTACTTTAAAATATTTTGTAGAATCGTTACATTATAGTGTATGACATTCATTTTATTTTCATAATACTTTTTTGTCCTCAGGATATCTCAAAAGACTATTATTCAAACAAACAATTCAAGCGAAATATTACGCAAAAATTTATGGAACGTATGGTTTCTTCTGTATTCTGAGAAGAGTAAGAAGGTGATACTAGTCCTTTGTTTAACTTTTTTTTTTTTTTTTTTCTTTTCGTTTTTTTTTTTTTTCTTAAGAATATATAATATAATAAGAAGAGACACCGTCTCGCTCTGTCGCCCAGGCCTGGGTGCAGCGGTGCAATGCCACTGGCTCACCTGCAAGCTCCGGCCGTCCCACGGTTCATCGCCATCTCTCCTGCCTCAGCTCCCGAGTAGCTGGGACTTACACGGCTCCCCCGCACCACGCCCAGCTAATTTTTTGTATTTTTTAGTAGAGACAGAGTTACACTGTGTTAGCCAGGATGGTCTCCATCTCCTGACCTCGTGATCCACCCGCCCTGGCCTCTCAAAGTGCTGGCATTACAGGTGAGAGCAACTGCGCCCGGCCAATACTAGACTTTTAATTCTAGAATTTTACTCTTACAAAAATGGCTCTCCAGAAATTGTGCTATAACCTAAAGAGTAAAATTTATGTATTTATTCTGTCTATAGAAAAGAAAATTAACATCTCATAGATTTACTTAGAATAATAACCACACATTTCTCAAACTACAACTATGAACAAGGAACTATGCTTGTTTCTACTAGGATAGAGAATGAAACTGAAATATTCTCTATATTACAAATGGTCATCCAAGTGTCTACATTTGTTTAAAAAAAAAAAAAGTAAAACTAGGATTTTTCAAACCCTTCAACTAATGGTCTATTTACTTCGTGTTGCAATAATAGATTTGAGTATTCAGTAATTGATGAATTAAATCGTTCAAGTGTCAAAATACAGGGAATCTAATTATTCATAAAGACACACCAATTGAAATCTTAATTGTCTTCACTTGAATTTATTAAAAATAGGTATTTACTGAAGGCAAAATTGGCTTTCTCCTGTTAATAACTGTTAATGAAATGATAAATGGCTGATTTTATATGTATCTTCAATTCAAAAAGGCAATTGTCTTGTTGCCCTTAAAATGGCACAATAATTACTTTAAAATTATTATAAATACTCTGGTTATGACTGAATTTTATGCAGTGTAGCATCATCACTTTATTATAAATGACACTAATATTAAAATCAGAAATTATAGTCTTAACGGTGATTTTCTTTTCCACATATTACTGTTAAGTCAGTAATATTGCCATTAAACTCTTGACATTAATGAACAAATGTAATCATCTTCATAAGAAGAAAAAATAGTGTAAATTATGCAGTCCTAAATGTTGGACTCTGGAGAGAAAATTCTGTTTTCTTTTTAATTTTTAACTGAAGTACTACACAGACTCCCTAAAACTAGCTAATAACATCAAAACACAGCTAATAACATCAAACATTCTGCTGCTTCATACTTTCATGCCTTTCCCATCACAATTAGAATGAAATCCATGTTTTTATCATGCACTCTAAAGCCAAATAGAATTTGTCTCTGACTCTTCAATCTCACCTCTTTCTTTCTCTGTCTCACTAAGTTCTAGCCATGCTGACTTCTCTTTTCTTCCTTGAACATGCCAAACTTTCCCCCTCTTTCAACCATTGCACCGGACACCTCTTTTCCTAGAATGTCTCCTCCAGAATTTTTTTTGTCTGGCTCTGTCTCATTATTTAGGTCCAATTGAAATATGCCCCCCCCAACACAAAGCCAATGTAAAGCAGACCCCCCACCTCACAGTCACTCATATGTCATCCGATTTTATTTTTGCTTTGTGCTTGCCCTTACCTGAAATTATGTAATTCGTTTACTTGTTTACTTGGTTCCCACAAGGATGTGCCTTTTACGAGAACAAATACCATTTCTCTCATTACCACTCTATTCTCAATACCTAGGAAGGGCAGATAATAGGTTTTCAATTAATTGTATGAATTAGTAAATGAAAAGCAATTGAGATATACTATTTCTCTTTAACCTGGAGCTTAAGAAAAGATATATAACTACAGTGAACATTTGGACAGGGGATCAATGAGTTAAATGAAACCACTAGCACCATTCTCTTTTAATGTGATTTTCACTAGGCTTCTTTGGTCAACTCAATCAAAGGTGTTAATTAGTTGCATGTGTTTTCTCAGGATGTTAGGTAATATAAGGTAATATAAGGAAAAATTAAACCAAGTCAGTAATACCCAGCCTAGGTTTCCGAATCCACATTAGAAGAAAAGTGGTCTTTCAGTCATGTTGCACATAGAAATGAACACATTCTTCTGACTGCCCTGTGACATGAGTTATTTTCCTTCTGTGGTGTTAGGGCTCCGGAAATTTGTGTTGTCCTTCAAGCAGCTCTGCAACTCCTATCTGTACAGAGGCTTCTGTCGCTGCTCCTGCCATGTCACTGACTACCAGCACTGCAGGCACAAACTGGTCTGTGCCAAGTCACAGTTGTGCATGTCTAATGAGTCACCACCATGTTCTGTAGCCCTCTATGGGGACTAAAGCGTGGAGAATAGGAGAAAACCCTCACCCCTTCCTTGGGGAAGGTAACTCTGTTGCCTAAGTTCCCAGGCAGAGCTGCTTAGGCTCTCAGCATCTCACAGGATTTTCTTTCATTATTGGGCTTGTTTTCAGTATCATAAGAATATGCATTTTTAAATTTGTTAGCTCTTTTAGTTTTTGCTTATAGTCAGTGTCTCTGAATGATTCAGACATAAACCTGTGACGGCTGTGCCAGATGTTACAATAATTTGAGGGAGATACCATGTTATTCTCAGAATTCTGTCTCCCCTCTGTCTCTAAAACATTGTTCTAAGCCAAATTTGGTGGTTGTTTTCCTTCCTTTGACCTTCATCCAATTAGAACCCAGGCAGTCATACCTATCCTAGAGCGCTGACATTATCAGTTTCTTAAGCACAAGACGATGAATCCTAAGCTAATGACTGCTTGATTTCAAGTTGAGATTCCTACTATGTCAAAATGTCTGATTTAGTTAAAACAGAAAGAGAGTGTATTTATGATTCACTGAAATCCACTTAAATGTCTTTGTTATATGGTAAAATTTATAAATATCTTTCATTTGGACAAGGACCTTGCCTTTAGGGCTGTTTCAAGACAAACATCCAATCATTAAACATATTAATAAAATATTTAAGATATAGTTAATATCATAAATAAAATATATAGAATACATCACACTTTTAGCCTGCCTTAAATTGGATCTTTTCCTAGGGGTGGAAGTAGAGAAGTTCTTTTCCAGAGTAAAGATACCATAGGCTGTCTTTGTAACTTTCTAGTCACAAGAACTTGAACAACCTCCCTTAACAGCACTCATAACTAACGTAAGATTTTCTGTTGACATATCAAAAAGCTGTATTGAAACTCAAATAAAAAATAATTTTGAACATTTTCTATTTTTAAAGAATAATGCAAATGTTTGTCACCCATTCTTATCTTTTGGACATGAAATTACTAAGACATACATTTCTCAGAGAGCTCTGGTGAGGATTCTGAGGCAGTAAAGGGATCGGGGGAAAGAGTGGCATTATTGATTAGTGTTATCCAACACTGAAACAGCAAAGAAGAGGAAAGAAAGGTCCTGTCAGTCCTAATAGCATGATGAGAGTGACATATGCTACCAACAGTGTCCTGCATTACTCTGAGGAATATCTTAGAAACCAGCAAGGATATTGTAACAGTGAGAAAGAAAGAGGAAAGGTCCTGGCAATCACAATAACATAATGAGAGTGACATATGCTACCATCAAAGTGTTCTGGATTACTCTGGGGACTATCTTAGTAACTAGCAAGGATATAGGAGTAAACCAGACTGTTAGCAAAGAAAATCATTAAAGGACTTTATTGTCCCTAAATCATAAGCCCCTTTCCATGTGATTCAGGACAAGTCATGGACCAATCCAAATTCAATTTCCCCAGGCTTATTCATTGAGTTATCACAACTATCTACTCTCAGCAAATTCTTCCTATCTTGACACTAGTCCTCATAGCAAAAAAGGTACAAAAGGAAAGTATGGATGTTATTTCTCTGTGCAAAGAATTTTCTTCCAATTGATACTCGGAATTAAATTTTAAGGAACTCTTTAGCATTCAACTATGAAACCCTCAGTGACCTATATTTTGTTGATCATTGGGAAAGCAGAAAGATTTCCTACTCTATAATCTCTCTCTCTGTCTCTCTCTCTCTGTCTCTCTCCCTCCCTCCCCCCGCCCGCCACCCCCTCTCTCTCTCTTTTTTTTTTTTTTTTTCTTTTTTTAACTTTAGTGCAATTGTTCCCAAGGGTAGAGGAGTATAATTTTCCACATTAAAAAAAGTCTGGAGACATTCTGGATTGTCATAACTTGGGGGAAGGTGCATCTAGTAGGTAGAGGTTAGAAATGCTGCTGACCATTCTATGATGCACAGGACAGTCCCTCAAAACAAAAATTATCAAGCTCTAAATGTTAATATCGTGAACGTTAAGAAACTTTACTTGAGAAGAAAGTGTGCCTTGATAGCAAAATTCTTAGAATTCTGCTTAGAATTATCTTCCATTCCTCAATTAGTGGAGAATGCTTGGGGAGAAAGAAGTCATTTATGCAGAAGACCAGCCACATATAACCATTCTTGTCTTAAGAATACTGGAAAAAGAGTAGTAAATGCAAAGTAATCTGTCTGAAATAATCTCTAGCTTCACTTTGATATTAATGTGGAATATCAGACCCCTCTATAATTATAAATATGACACCTTCAATATATGCAAAGCACGTGGCAAGTACAATGATCGGCTGTTTTCCTTCCATAATAGCTATGAGTGGTCATGACTCTTAATTCTAGTGTAACTTTAGATGATAGAAAACCTAAATATATTTTACCTTATAACAACTTGACTCTTGCCTTTCTTCAAATTATTCCTTGTATGATATGGTTCTATAGTTATTTACAAGTCGACCTTAGTGACTTCTCATTCCTGCATAGTTAAAAATAAAAAGTGATACAAGCATTTATGAATATCTTTCCATTCAAATTCCATGTGGTAATTAAAATGTAATGAAAAACATTTATCTTTCTTCAAATCATTTTGACATCTTGGTTCAAGAAAATGATTCTGTAACGTCTCTTTTCTAAGTAAGGTTAATAGCCTGTCTTTTCACTAGGAACCAAAATAAATATGACACTATTAAGTCTTCAAGTTTGTTTTCAATTAAAATATACAACTGCATAAATGTAAAAATATTAAACATGAAATATTATTTATGTAGTGATTTACCTTTTAATTGTTTCATTTCTTTGAAATAAATCAGGTCAGAAATAAAATGTGCTTATTGTCCTCTTTACTTTTCATTGGGTTTTCTTTTCTACAAAGTTATAGCTCAGTTTTATTATGTAGGGTTACTGCATGGTCTTTTCATATATCAAGATGAAAATAGTGACAAGTTCAGTGTCTTTAATTTTTCCCTGATTATTTTTCAATAAATCATGTCTAGAGTAAATATTGAGTTGTTTTGGAATAAATCAAAATCTGGTATGTTTTATGGGATATTTAATATTTAAATACTGGTACTTTGAAGCCTTCAATTGATTTTCTTTTTTTTTTCTTTATTTCTTCTAAAAAGAAAAAAAAATGGGATATATGTGCAGAACGTGCAGGTTTGTTACATAGATATACACATGCCATGGTGGTTTGCTGCAGCTATTGACCCATCCACTAAGTTCCCTCCTATTATCCCCCACCCTGCAACAGGCCCTGGTGTGTGTCGTTCCCCTCTCTGTGTCCATGTGTTCTCATTATTCAACTCCCACTTATGAGTGGGAACATGCAGTGTTTGGTTTTCTGTTCTTGTGTTAACTTGCTGAGGATAATGGCTTCCAGCTTCATCCATGTCCCCACAAAAGACATGATCTCATTCCTTTTTATGGCTGCAGAGTATTCCATGGTGAGTATTTGCCAAATTTCCTTTATTATCCTTAATGGGCATTCAGGTTGGTTCCATGTCTTTGTTATTGTAAAAGTGCTGCAAAAAACACACGTGTGATGTGTCTTTATAGTAGAATGATTTATATTCCTTTGTGTATATACCCAGTAATGGGATTGCTGGGTCAAGTGGTATTTCTGGTTCTAGATCCTTGAGGAATCATCCATACTGTATTCCACAATGGTTGACCTAATTTACATTCCCACCAACAGTGTAATAGTGTTCCCATTTCTCCATAGTCTTGCCAGCATCTGTTGTTTCATGACTTTTTAATAATAGTCATTCTGACTGGCATGAGATGGTATCTCATTGTGGTTTGATTTGCATTTCTCTGATGATAGTGATGTTGAGCTTTTTTTCGTATGTTTGTTGGCCACGTAAATGTCTTCTTTTGAGAAGTGTCTATTCATATCCTTTGCCCACTTTTTGATGGGGTTGTTTTTTTCTTGTAAATATGTTTGAGTTTCTTATAAATCCTGGTTATTAGACCTTTGTCAGATGAGTAGATTGCAAAAGTTGTTTCCCATTCTGTAGGTTGCCTGTTCACTCTGATGATGGTTGTTTATTTTTTTATTTCTAAAATTAATTTTTTTTTTTTTTTTTTTTTTTTTTTTT
>NW_016809495.1:897973-916426 GCF_001698545.2 Rhinopithecus bieti | reverse complement strand
TTTTTTTTTTTTTTTTTTTTTTTTTTTTTTTTTTTTTTTTTTTTTTTTTTTTTTTTTTTTTTTTTTAAAATTAATTTTTTTTTTTTTTTTTTTTTTTTGCTGTACACTAGCTCTTTAGTTTAATTAGGTTCCATTTTTCAATTCTGGCTTTCGTTTCTATTCTTCTGGTGTTTGTCATGGAGTCTTTGCCCATGCCTATGTCCTGAATGGTATTGCCTAGGTTTTCTTCCAGGTTTTTTATGGTTTTGGGTTTTACATTTAAGTCGTTAATCCATTTTGAGTTAATTTTTCTATAAGGTGTAAGGAAGCGGTCCAGTTTCAGTTTTCTGCATATGGTTAGCTAGTTTTCCCAGCACCATTTACTAAAGAGGAGATCCTTTCCACATGGCTTGTTTTTGTCAAGTTTGCCGAAGACCAGATGGTTGTAAATGTGTGGTGTTAATTCTGAGGTCTCTGTTCTACTCCATTGGTCTATATGTCTGTTTTGGTACCAGTACCATGCTGTTTTGGTTACTGTAGCCTTGTAGTATAGTTTAAAGTCAGGAGCCTGATGCTTCCAGCTTTGTTCTTTGTGCTTAGGATTGTCTTGGCTATATAGGATCTTCTTTGATTCCAAAAATAATTTAAAACTGTTTTTTCTAATTCTGTGAAAAAATGTCAATGGTAGTTTGATGGGAATAGCGTTGAGTCTATAAATTACTTTGGGCAGTATAGCCATTTTCACAATACTGATTCTTCCTATCGATGAGGGTGGAATGTTTTCCATTTGTTTGTGTCATCTCTTACTTCCTTGAACAGTGGTTTGCAGTTCTCCTTAAAGAGGTCTTTCACATCCCTTGTTAGCTGTATTCTTTGGTATTTTATTCTCTTAGTAGCAATTGTGAATGGGAGTTCATTCAGGATTTGGCTCCCTGCTTGCCTGTTGTTGGTGTAAAGGAATGCTTACGGTTTTTGCACATTGATTTTGTATCCTGAGACTTTGCTGAAGTTGTTTATCAGCTTAAAGAGTTCTGGGGCTGAGACAATGGGGTTTTATAAATCTAAAATCATGTCATCTGCAAACAGAGACAATTTGACTTCCTGTCTTCCTATTTGAATATGCTTTATTTCTTTCTCTTGCCTGATTGCCCTGGGCAGAACTTCCAATACTATGTTGAATAGCAGTACTGAGAGAGGGCCTCCTTGTCTTGTTTTGTTTTTCAAAGGGAATGCTTCCAGCTTTTGCTCATTCAATATGATATTGACTGTGGATTTGTCATAAATAGCTCTTATTATTTTGAGATATGTTCCATCAATACCTAGTTTATTGAGAATTTTTAACATGAAAGGATGTTGAATTTTATGAAAGGCCTTTTCTGCATCTATTGAGGTAATTATGTGTTTTTTGTCATTGGTTCTGTTTATGGTGATGATTACGTTTATTGATTTGCATATATTGAACCAGCCTTGCATCCCAGAGTTGAAGCCGACTTGATTGTGGGAGACAATTTTTTTGATGTGCTGCTAGATTCGGTTTGCAGTATTTTTATTGAGGATTTTCACATCAATGTTTATCAGGGATACTGGCCTGAAATTTTTTTTTTTTTTTTTTTTTTTGCCATGTCTCTGCCAGGTTTGGTATCAGGATGATGCTGGCATCATAAAATGAGTTAGGGAGAAGTCCCTCCTTTTCAGTTGTTTGGAATAGTTTCAGAGCCTATGGTACCATATCCTCTTTGTATGTCTGGTAGAATTCAGCTGTGAATCCATCTGGTCCTGGGCTTTTTTGGTTGGTAGGCTATTAATTACTGGCTCAATTTCAGAACATGTTATTGTTCTATTCAGGGATTCAGCTTCTTCCTGGTTTAACCTTGGGAGGGCGTATGCATCCAGAAATTTACCCATTTCTTCCAGGTTTCCTAGTTTATTTGTGTAGAGGTGTTTATAATATTCTCTGATGGTGGTTTGTATTTCTGTGGGGTCAGCAGTGGTATTTCCTTTATCATTTTTTATTGTGTCTGTTTGATTCTTCTCTCTCTTTTTCTTTATTAGTCTATCTAGTGGTCTATTTTGTTAATTTTTTTCAAATAGAAGCTCCTGGATTTGTTGATTTTTTGCAGAGTTTTTTGTATCTCTATCTCCTGCAATTCTTCTCTGATCTTAGTTATTTCTTGTCTTCTGCTAGCTTTTTAATTAGTTTGCTCTTGCCTTTCTAGCTCTTTTAATCATGATGTTAGGGTGTTGATTTGAGAACTTTCTAGCTTTCTGATGTGGGCATTTAGTTCTATAAATTTCCCTCTTACTACAACTTTAGCTGTATCCCAGAGATTCTGGTAGATTATTTCTTTGTGCTCATTGGTTTCAAAGAACTTCTTGATTTCTGCCTTAATTTCATTATTTTCTCAGGAGTCATTCAGGAGCAGGTTGTTCAATTTCCATGAAATTGTGTGGTCTTGTGTGAGTTTCTAAATCCTTCATTCTAATTTGATTACACTGTAGTCTGAGAGACTGTTATGATTTCATTCTTTTGCATTTGCTGAGGAGTGTTTTACTTCCAATTATGTGGTTGATTTTAGAATAAGTGCCACATGGCCATGAGAAGAATGTATATTCTGTTTTTCTGGGGTAAAGAGTTCTGTAAACATCTACTGGGTCCACTTGATCCAGAGCTGCGTTCAAGTCCTGATATCCTTGTTAATTTTCTGTCTCGTTGATCTATCTAATACTGACAGTGAGGTGTTAAAGTCTGCCACTGTTATTGTGTGAGAGTCTAAGTCTCTTTGTAGGTTTCTAAGAACTTGTTTTATGAATCCAGGTGGTCCTTTACTGCGTGCATATATATTTAGAATAGTTAGCTCTCCTTGTTGAATTGTTCCCTTTACCATTATGCAATGCCCTTCTTTGTCTTTTTTGATCTTTGTTGGCTTAAAGTCTGTTTTGTCAGAGACTCGGATTGCAACCTCTGCTTTTTTTTTTTTTTTGCTTTCCATTTGCTTGGTAAATTATCCTCCATCCCTTTATTTTGAGCCTGTGTGTGTCTTCGGACTTAAGATGGGTCTCCTAAATAGAGCACACTAATGGGTCTTGATTCCTGATCCAATTTGCCAGTCTGTGTCTTTTAATTGGGGCATTTAGCCCATTTACATCTAAGGTTAGTATTGTTATGTGAGAATTAGATCCTGTCATCACGATGCTATTTGGTTATTTTGCACACCAGTTGATGCAGTTTCTTTGTAGTGTTATTGGTCTTTATATTTTGTTGTGTTTTTGCAGTGGTTGGTACCAGTTTTTCCTTTCCATATTTAGTGCCTCTTTCAGGAGTTCTTGCAGGGCAGACCTGGTGGTAACAAAATCCGTTAGCATTTGCTTGTCTGGAAAGGATTTTGTTTCTCCTTCACTCATGGAGCTTAGTTTGGCCAGATATGAAATTCTGGGTTAAAAATTCTTTTCTTTATGAATGTTGATTATTGGCCCCCACTCTCTTCTGGCTTGTAGAGTTTCTGAAGAGATATCCACTGTTAGTCTGATGGGCTTCCCTTTGTAGGTGACCTGACCTCTCTCTCTGGCTGCCCTTAACAGTTTTTCCTTCATTTCGACTTTGGAGAATTTGATTATTATATGTCTTGGGGTTGATCTTCTCATGGAGTATCTTAATGGTGTTCTCTGTATCTCCTGAATTTGCATGTTGGCCTGTCTTGCTAGATGGGGAAGGTTCTTCTGGATAATATTCTGAAGTGTGTTTTCCAGCTTGTTTCCATTCTCCCTGTCTCCTTCTGGTACTCCAATCAATTGTAGATTTGGTCTTTTTATTAGGTCCCATATTTCTTGGAGGCTTTGTTCATTACTTTCCATTCTTTTTTCTCTATTATCATCTGCATCTCTTATTTCAGTAAGGTGGCCTTCAAACTCTGATATCCTTTCTTCTGCTTGGTCTATCTGGCTGTTGATACTTGTGTATGTTTAACGAAGTTCTCATGCTGTGTTTTTAAGCTCCATTAGGTCATTTACATTCTCTCTAAACTGGCAATTCTAGTTAGCAATTCCTCTAACCTTTTATCACGGCTCTTAGCTTCTTTGCATTGGGTTAGAACATGCTCCATAGCTCATCATAGTTTTTTATTACCCATCTTCTGAAGCCTGGTTCTGTCATTTGGTCCATCTGATCCTCCGTCCAGTTCTGCACCCTTGATGGAGAGACGTTGCTATCATTTAGAGGAGAAGTATTCTGGCCTTTTGGGTTTTCAACATTTTTTTGTTGATTGTTTCTCATCTTCATGAGTTTGTGAGTTTGTCTAGTTTCAGTCTTTGACGCTGCTTACCCTTTAATGGGGTTTTGTAGGGGCCTTTTTGTTGTTGACATAGTCATTGTTGCTTTCTGCTTGTTTGTTTCTCTTTCAATAGTCAGGTCCCTCTTCTGTAGGCTTACAATTTGTTGGGGGTTCACTTCAGCCCCTATTCCACTGATTCACTCTTGTGCCTGGAGATGTCACTCATGGAGGGTGGAGAGTAGCAAAGATAGGTGCCTACTTCTTCTCTTGGGACCTCTGACCTCAAAAGCCACCAATCTGATGCCAGTAGGATCGCTCTTGTATGGGGTGTCTGACAACCTCTGTTAGAGGGCCTCATCCAGTTTGGTGGCACAGGGAGCAGGACCCGTTTTATGAATCACACTTTGTCCCTTGGTGGAGAGGGTGTGCTTCACTGGGGGGAACCCACTCGCCTGGGCTTCCTAGATTCCTCAGAACCACCAGGAGGAGAGGCTAAGTCTGCTGGTCTGCAGAGACTGTGGTCACTCCTTCCCCTAGGGGCTCAGGCCCAGGGCGATCCAAATTCTGTCCCTGAGCCTCCAGCTAGAGGTACTGGAGTTCCTGTGGGGAAGCCCCACCCACGGAGGAAGGAGGTGTCAGAGTTAGGCCTGATGAGGCACTCTGGCCACAGATTGCCACAGCTGTTTTGTTGGACTGTAGGGACAAGTCTTGGGAGCAAGCCATTCAGCCTTCCTGGCTTCAGTGGGGTAAAAACACAGCCTGGAGCTATAGAAATGAGTGCTTCCCTTCCCCCACCCAGGGAGCTAGGCGAATCAGGTTGTTGTGATTCAGTGCTGGCTGCTGCCCCTCCCCCAAGGAGCTCAAACAGCTTAGAAAGCAGACATCCACAGCCAGTGCTCCTTCAATGGATTTTCTATAACACACCTACAACCACTTGAAAAATGTGTTGTCAGTGAAAAAATTGTTTCGTTTGAAAATTGGGATCCCAATGAAGAGGATCCCAAGAACATTTCAGGGATTTATTAATTCAAACTTATATATTGGTAAGAAATCCATTAAAGAACAAAATAGCCCATTGATTGTAATAGCTTTATAATCACCTTAAGCTAGATCACATGGTTATATACACTTTCTGCCTTCTACATTATTATAAATGACAGTCCTGCTAAACTTTCTGCCACTATTTAGTAATTAGACCTTACTTCTAGTTTCCAATAAGATTTTCTTCACTTCTCTTTAAGTCTTTACTGATAATCACCTCAAAGTCCAAATTTTATGAATAATTTGTTCAAGGTTCATTAAATGTTTGCTAATATTATCATCAAAGTCCACTGCCCTGTTCCAAAGCAATTTCTTTGTTTTAAGTTTTTGATATGGTAGCATCCTATTTTGTTACTAAAATCTGTATTAGTTCCCTATTGTGTAACAAGTCACCTCTAAAATTAGTGGCTTTAAACAACAAATACTTACTATTTCATGTTTTCTGTGGGCGAGGATTTTAGGATTACCTTAGTCTGATGTCTCTTATGAAGTTGCTATCAAGATATTGCCTAGGCTGCAGTCATCTGAAAGTTGAGTGGTGCTGAATGACCAGTGTCCAAAGTGGCTCAGCTACATCGCTGTTGGTAGATGGGCTCAGATCCTTGTAGCCATCATTATAGGCCCAATAGGTTGTCCAAGTTTCCCCATGGCATACCCATAGAGTTAGTGATCCAAGTGAGAGAATCTAGGAAATGACATAGCATCACTTCTGCTATGCCCTGTGAGTCATAACCCCGAAAAATGTGAGAAGGGATTACACAAAAGAGTAAATACCTGATACAGGAATTTTTGTAGGCAAAATTGGAGGCTGACTACCACATACACTTTTGCAATCCATATGCCCCTCTGCCCATGACTGCATGGAACCATTGATTTGCTTTTTATCACTATAAACTACTTTGCAGTTTTTAGCATTTTCAATAAATCAGTATGTACCCTTTTGTGTCTAGCTTCTGCCACTCAGCATAATTTTGAAATTTATCTCTATTGAAGAGTTTATGGGTCATTTTTTTCTTTTTTTATTGTTATGAGTTTCACTGTGCAAATCTTACACATTATATTCATTTATTTACTTGTTCTTCGATATTTGAATTTTACCAGGTTTTATTTTACAAATAAAGCTTCTATAAATATCTGTGTGTGTCACACATTTTATGTGAACATATAACTTTATTCCTTTTGGGCAAAGACTTAGGAATGGAATGACTGTGTCCTATGGCAAGTACGTGGTTAATTTTTTAAGAAACTGCAAAACTTTTCCAAAGTGCTGTACCATGTTACAGTAATATATGAGAGTGCCAGTTGTTTTACACCCTTGACACCATGTGGTATTTGTAGTTTTCTTAAATCAAGTCATTCTATTATCTACATAATGGTGTCATATTATAGTCTAAAGTTGCATATCTCTGATGACTAATCATGATAATCTTCTTTTCATTTGTTTAATTACTACTATATGTATTTTTCCTTTCTTTTTCCTCTTTCTCCTTCTTCTTCCTCCTCTGCTTGATCCTCTCCTTCTTCTCCTTTCTTTTCTACTTCTCCTCTTTTGCTGTTCAAATTATTTGCCTATTATAAAAGTTTTTACAAATTAGATTAAAGTCCTTGGTGAGGTAAGATATTAATGTTTTCTGCCATTATCTGGCTACCTTTTCACTTTCTTAATGTTCTATTTTCAAGAGAAATATATTACATTTCAATAAAGGCCACTTTTTTCTACATTTTATTTTACAATTCCTATCTAAAAAAGCCTTTTTTGCCTGCTTCCAGGCTGTGAGGATTTTATCTTTAGTTGTTTTTTAGAAGTTTTATATTTTTTACTTTTATTTTTTAGTTATATTCCCCTTTTTGAGTAAATTCTATAGGCTGTCAGGTTAAGGGTTAATGTTCATTACTTCACAGATACCTATTTCCATCAATTTTCTTTTTTAACTTGCTTTAAAATCTTGATTGAAAATCTTTGACCATATATTTATCTGGACTCTACATTGCTCAACTGACCTATATATCCTTTGTTATTCTAATACCACACAGCCTTTATTATTGTAGATTTATATTGTGGTTTTGAAAGTTAATGTAAATTATCATACTTGGTTTTTATTTTGTAAAATTGCTTTGGATTTTCTGATTTTTTTCCATCTCAATATAAATTTATAATAAGCTTATCAAGTATTTCCAAAACCTTGTTAGAATTTGGGGGTAATTGCTTTGAATTTGTAGATCTATTTGAAGAGCATCAGTGTTTAAAAAATACTGAGTTTTTTCTTCATTAACATGGTATATCTCCTCATATAGGTATTCTTTAATTTCTCTTAGCAATGTTTTATAGATCTGAGTATAGATGTCTCATAAATATTTTTTCTCAATTTTATTATTAGGTTTTTACTCTATTCCAATAGACATTTTAAAATTATGCTTTCCAATTGCTTATTGTAAGTATATAAAATATTGGTGAGTTTTATACCTTAACAATGCTACATTTACTTATTAATTCTAATAAATTTTTAAGATCCTGAGGATTTTTTTATTAAAACAATCATGTCATATATAAATAGAAGCAATTTTATTTCTTCCATTTTGATTCTTACTACTGTTATTTCTTTATCCTGCCTTGTTCCAATGGCTAAACATTTTATACCCCATAAAACAGAAGTTATTTTAAATCTTCTAAGTGTTTGTGAGAGAGGAAGGTGGCGTTAGTATTAAGTGTTACTCCACTGTATATTATATTAACTGTAGAATTTTTTTAGATTACTTTTATAAGACATAGGTAGTTCCCTTCTCTTCATAGTTTGCTGGTAATTTTTACCATGAATTGGTAATGAATTTTGTCAAATAATTTTTCTGCCTCTATTGAATTGATTATGTGGTTGTTCTCTTTTATTTTGTTATTTTGTGTGTTACATTGATTGAACTCTTTGGAAGATTTCTACTTGATTATAATGCATTATATATTGGTGGATTTCATTTGTTATAATTTTTAAAGATTATTACATCTATGTTCACAAAGGCTATTATTATTCCATAATTTTTCATGATTTTATCTTTACTGTTTTCAAGATTTTATTTGATCTTTGGTTTTCATCAATTTGACTATGATATTTCTAGGTGAGGTTTTTTTTCCTGTTTCTCTTATTTGAAGTTTGCTAAGTTATTTAAACTGTAAATTGATGTTTTTCACCAAATTTAAGATTTTTGTCATTTAAAAAATATTTCATGCTGAAACTCCACTTTTACAAATGTTGGAGATTCCTCTGATTCTGTTATGAGTGTATTTTTCTCTATTTCGTTGAGCACAAGTTGTGATAACTGTTCTAAAGTTCTAGTTTAATAATTCCAATATCTGGGTCATCTTGGAGCTGGCCTGTGTTAATTTTATTTTCCCTTAAGAAAATGTGATGTGCTTTGGTTGTTTGCAAGAAGTTGTTTTAGATTTTATCATGGAAATGTTGAATGTCAAATGTGGATTCTATTACATTGCTTCAAAAAGCAGTAGCTATTTTTTTTAACAGGCAGTTGGTTAGATTCACACTACAAATGCTATCACACCTGCTTATATCACATTTGAGTCTTATTTGCAAACTGCTTTGAGACATGTCTGCATATTCATTGTTCAGGGCTGTAATATACTATGAGACATATTGTGCATCTAAGATTAATGATAGTCATAAAGCCCATTTAGGCATCTTGCAGAATAGATACAATGTGTTACTTTGTAGTACAATGGAGACTGATCCAGGAATTGCTAACTCTGGTCTGAGGATTTCCAAAAGTAAAAAGAAACACCTCAGCATAGATACAACTTTCATAAACCTTAAAACAAAGCTTACCCTTACAGGAATAGCTTAAACTCCCTTTATGAAAGAATCACTTGGTAACTGATCCAGACTGAATACAGGTATAAAAAAGAGAGAAGAATCCCCCAGACTCTGAGAATATTCTCCAGATAGAGACTCTCTGGTTAGGCAGTCATATGGCCCCTGCATTTGGTCCATGTCACTGGCTTCCATCTGCTATTCATCTTTTAATAGCACTGCCAGAATAAACTGCTGGAACATCAAAAAGTGTCTAAAGCTCATCTTCGATGTGAGTTGAGCTGAAAGGAAAAATTTGTCCCTCGGGCAAACTGGTTAACTTAGATCACCCAAAGAGCTCTGAACATGACAGAGTCAACCAGCAACTTCAGCAGAGTTTACACGTATAACCTAGGGCACTCTTTCTTTGAGTTCTTCCTTTCCAGGATCCCTACCTGCTCAATTTCCAGCAGATGTGGTCACTTCAGACTCCATTACCTGATTAAGTATGTTAGAGAGGATTTTATAATAAAGTTTCATCCGCCTTGTATTATGCCACAATTATGGTCAATCTTCAAGCCAGTCCAAAAAAAATTAGAAACCCAATTTTTCTGATTTGTTATATCATGTTTGGATCCCTATCCAAAATCAGTTTTAATTTTTTCCACTCTCTGGAGCCTTGGCTAGTTTTTGTGTGTGTATTCAAATCTGAGTTATATTTGTTCTCTGCAGTAGGGTTTTCTTAGGGACATACTCTGCCATACAGGAAGCAGAAGAGCTAGTGTTACTTAGCATTTGAGTCTTCAAATAATAATACATTTCTGGAAGATAATAAAATGAAATATGAGATTGGAAACAGTGTCTGCTCCTCAGTATTGAAAATGTAGAGGACATAGTGTTAAATATATCTGAAAGTCATATGTAATATAAGCGCTGTGATCTTCCAAGATGTTTCTAAGATGAGTAGTTAAATGGATTTAGAGGTAGACTTGGGAGTTCTAATTCAAATGTGTGTCATGATATGTGTGGAATGTATTTGTCTATGGATACATTAGTTCAGATACTTTTAAGAAGGAGAAGGAAAAAAATAGAGGTAATTTACTAAGGAGAAGGATATGTGACATTATTGACTAAGGTTCTAAGGCTATAAACAATTAGGCATGGATTTAAATTATGTACAAGGATAGTGATAATGGTAGGAAACATAGCCATAATAATTTTAGCTAATATTTATTATTCTTTTGTTTGTGAAACGTGTTAATCGGTTTGCACAGTTTTTTAGATAACTTTCACGACAATTCTACGAGAAGGGGAGCTATTATCTCAGTTTTACAAATGAAAAAATCTGGGTGTAGAGAGATTTGCTAATTTTCCAAATATCCTAAAACTAGTTGCAGAAATTTGAATCCAGTTTTGAGCTTTAACAATTTTTCATATGCTATAGACCAGATATTTGACTCAATATCTCCTTGTAATGCTTGCCCCCAAAATCACTTTCAATGTACTCCTATTACTAGGTTTTATCTTGGATAACATACTATCATTCACTTTTAGCCCACATTAATAGTCAGATACTACATTATGACATGTTTAAAAAGAAATTTTAGTCATTTAGCCATGTATACTTATAATTTTTCAGAGTTGTTTTCTATGTAAGTCTCTGAAAACCCTGTCAATATAAATAGCTTTTTTGTGTTAGCTCAAGTGCAAAATCTATGTGCCAGGTGTTGACCTTGTTAAAGTACTGGTGAAAACACGTTTTTGTCAGCTGCTAGAGGAAACGTCCGAGGTGCTGCCTCTGGTTTGACAATTATTTTAATATTTTAAATTGATGTATAGAAGAAAAGAGCAACATGCACAAGCAAGCTAACTTTTAAAAATACTGAATTTAAAATAACTGAGTACCAGGGCTTATGAAAACAAAGGATGAGTAAGTGCTATAAATTAATTGATGTAATCCACTTTGAAAATTCACATTATTTAAAGACAAAGAAAGTGTAACCTAAACAACCACTGTTACTGAATAAAGATTTTGAATAAGTTTAGCTCTTTTCTCTGCTTTGAAAATTAGTCAACTTTACCTGAAGGTGACCTCTGAGACCGTTTGTGTGTGAAATTTCTCTTCTGCTCTTTTCTCAATTGTACGTTCATCTTGTTCTAGCCTGAAAATGTGTATCCAATTGTCAAAAGATGATTTTGGATAATTTAAAAAAATATTTCTTTTAAGAAGATATAAGAAAATGATATAGCGCAACTGTATACTTTTTATTGTTGTTGTTGTTATTGTTGTTTTTGTTGGCTTTTACGTGTTTGGGCCATGTTTACAATTTTTTTCATTACACTGAGACCATTTTTTTCTTCTTTCTTTTGATGGGGTGAATGATTGCATGATGTACCTCAAAAAAAACAAATAATCGTTCACAGAACATAATCTTTAAAATTATCAAACAAGTTTAAAGCCTCTTTCAGGATAAAGCAAGCAATCATAATGTTATAGACATTTGCAGGTATTTCAGTAGGGTTGGAAGTTATCAACACTGTTTCTAAGTGTCCATCTACAGCACTGATGAAATAATACATAAGGGTTTACATAAGCCTTTAAACAAAGTAACAACATGCTTGACCCAATGAGAATTTTAGACTCTTTTCTCTGACAAAATAGGAAAGAGCTGAAAAAGAGGTAGGCTTTCAGACAAAAATTACAGCAGTTACACATTCTGAACTCTTTTATATGCCTATTAGTAGAATCATTATGTGTAATGAGTTGGAAGAAAGAAAAGTGAAAGTAAAGTTTTTGTTCCCACAGAGAAGTACAAACATATACTTGTATTTGTCCAAGAGACGGGAAGAATACTCTTTAAGTGATAAGCTCAGTCCTTGTTTCTTCGTGAACAACTCATTTCAAGTGTAACACTGAAAAGTAAGTCTCTATATAATATTCCAGAAAAGACTGCGGATATGGCACTTTGATAGCATTGGAAATCAACACTCTGTTTTTGAATCTAGGATTTTGAATCTACGGCTAACTTTCTGACTTCTTTGTGTCTCAACATTCTTATTTGTAAAGTGGGCCTTATATTAGTAATTATTTTGTAGCATAGCTGTGGGAATTAAGGAAGACGATTCATGGAAAGCATTTAGAACAATGCCTAGCACGTAGTGAGCAGTTAGTAAATACTGGCTGTTACAAATTCTATACTGCTGTGTTTCAAAATGAAAATTCTTATACGAACAAATATGTGCAATATTTTTCTCTCTTCCCCTCGTTTCCACTCAATGGACATAGGACTCTTCTCAAGTGTACTGTCTCCTACTAGAAGAGTGAGGATGAGTGTGACAATTAGGTGCATTGCGGGAGCTAACTCAAGAGCTTGTCAGGGTAAGATGAGGAACTGGAACTTTAAAGTGATAGCAAACAATTAGTAAATTGAGTGACTGAAATTTCCATAACAACAGCAAAGATAGCACAGAAAGGAGAAGAGGAAAGGATATGAAAGAGAAGGGAAGGGATGGGAAAAAAAAAAAAAAAAAAAGATTAGCAATGCCATGATTCCTGGAGCATTCCTGAAGAGATGAAAATCTAGAGGTATCAAGTGTATATTTAGGCCTCTACATAAATGGCTAAATCAGCACATGTTGTGGGAAATAAAATACTTGTGTTGCTGTTGGAATAAAGCATTCAATATTAAACTTTTGGTAGATAAAATTGGCTAGTAATTATCTTCTCCTAAAATATGCCTTTCCTCTAAATTTATATTACTACCATTAGCACCAGATTTGTAATAGAATAGCCGTCTCTTGTTGTCAGCATTTTTAAGATTTCATTGGAAGAAGTCTGGAAGGGGCAGACTGTATTATTTATATACAGACTTACAGATGCTAATGTTTTCTTTGTTTCATAATTTAAAGAACAGTAGAAAGAAGAAGATGGTAGTGTCAAAGCAAAAATTGCACAAGGCAATGTTAAACAGGTAAGGAAGACTTTATAGAAGGATCTTGCAATAAAGAAGAGAGACCAAGATGCTATTTGAATTCAAGAGGTAAAGACTTTTTAAGAACTGGGATTGGGAGGAACATATCCCATCTGTGTTTGCTAATTGACTTTACCCAAAAAAAACCTTCCTGGTATCATCATCACAGGAGGTAGTTTCACAACTTTGAAGAGATATCACTGAAGATAAGCTTCTACATTCACAGAAAGACTGGGAGATAGAG
Organism: Rhinopithecus bieti; assembly: GCF_001698545.2. NCBI lineage: Eukaryota > Metazoa > Chordata > Mammalia > Primates > Cercopithecidae > Rhinopithecus > Rhinopithecus bieti. The sequence goes on along the minus strand of NW_016809495.1, from coordinate 903,129 downwards.
CCACTATTTTCCTTGATGATTATATTTCAAAGAATGGCTCCAAGGTCCTTGAGAAAGACAGTCCTGAGTTATAAAAATGGGAAAAGGGTTGTCTCTTCACTTTGTTGATTGGTTTCTTTGCTGTGCAGAAGCTTTTTAGCTTGATGTGATCCTATTTGTCCATTTATGTATTTGAATGCCCATGCTTTTGAGGTTTTGCTCAAGAAATCTTTGCCAAGACCAATGTCCTGGTGTGTTTCCCCAAAGTTTTCTTCAAGTAATTTCATACTTTCGGGTCTTATATTTAAGTCTTTTATCCATTTTGGTTGGATTTTTGTATAAGGTGAAAGATAGTGGTCCAATTTCATTCTTCTGAATTAGATATCCAGTTTTCCAGGCAACATTTATTGGAGAGATTGTCCTTTTCCTGATGTATGCTCTTGGAACCTTTGTCAAAATGAGCTGACTATAAATGTATGAATTTAAATCTGGGTTCTCTATTCTGATTCATTGGTCCACATGTCTGTTTCTGTGCCAGTACCATGCTGTTTTGGTTACTATAGCTCTGTAGTGTGTAATTTGAAGTCAGGTAATAATTCCTCCACTTTTGTTCTTTTTGCTTAGGATGGATTTAGCTATTTTGGGTCTTTTGTATAAATTTTAGGATAATTTTTTCTATTTCTGTGAATTTTGATAGAAATTGCTTTGAATCTGTAGATTGTTTGGAGTGGTATAGAAATTTTAACAGTATTGATTTTTTCAATTTATTAGCACAGAATATGTTTCCATTTTTTGTGTGTGTCCCCTTCAATTTCTTCAGTGTTTTACAGTTTTCATTGTAGATATCTTTCAGTTTTTTGGTTAAATTTATTCCTATGTATTTTATATTATTTGTAGCTATTGTCAAATATGATTACTTTCTTGATTTCTTTTTCAGATCATTGCTGTTGGCATATAAAATACTGCTGATTTTGTATGTTGTTCTAGAATCCTGTAAGAATTTATCAGTTTAACAGTATTTTTTGGAATGTTTAGGTTTTTGTAAATAAAATAAAAGTGAAGAGACAACCCACAGAATGAAAGAAAATATTTACAAACTACTTACCTGACAAGCAATTAATAACCAGAATATATAAGGAACTCAAACAACTCAATTTAAAAAATCAAATAATTCAGTTTAAAATGGGCAAAATATTTGAACAGAAATTTCTCAAAAGAAGAGAAATGGCCAAGAGCTATATGAAAAAAATGCTTGATATCACTAATTATCAGGGAAAAGCAAACCAAAACTATAATGAGATATTATCTCCTCCCAGTTAAAATGACTTTTATCCAAAAAACTAGCAATAACAAACGCTAGAAAGGACAGGGAGAAAAGGGAACCCTTGTACACTGTTGGTGGGAAGGTAAATTAGCATAAGCACTATGAAGAACAGTTTGGAGGTTCCTCAAAAAACTGTATCGAAGGAATATATGCACTTGCACATCTGGGAATATCTGCAGCACTATTTAAAATAGCCAAGATATAGAATCAACCCAAGGGCCCATGAATGGATGAATGTATAAAGAAAATGTGGTACATATGCACACTGAAATATTTGTCAGACATAAAATGAATAAAATTCTGTCATTTGCAAAAGTAAGGATGTAACTGGAGGATATTTTGTTGAGTGAATTAGCCAGGTGTGGAAAGACAAATATCACAATTTTCCACTCAAATATGGAGCTAAAAGAAAAATTGAACCTAGAGAACAGAGTAGAATGATGGTTACCAGAGGCTCAGAAGGATAGTGGGGAGAGTGACATAAAGTGGGCATAAAGAGGGACATAAAGACATAAAGACACAAAGTGGGAGAGAGACATAAAGTTAATGGGTACATAAATACAGTTAGAGTAAATTAGATCTAGCATAACAGATCTAATATTGTAGTACAACAGGATGACTATAGTTAAAAATAATTTATTATACATTTTAAACAACTAAAAGAATAGAATTAAAATGTTCTGAACACAAAATGATACATTCTTCAGATGACAGATACTCTGATTACTCTGATCATTATACATTGTGTACCTGTATCAAAACATAACATGTAACCCATAAATACATACAACTATTATGTACTCATAGTAATTAAAAATAAAAAATAAGTAGGAATAAGTTTTTTTTCAATAGATTTAAATTTCAAAGGGTCAGAAAAATAATCTACAATCACAAATTTTCTAAAGTAAATGCACTGAGAAAAGAATGAGGAGAGAACTCTGTGCTTAGGCCCTCTGGATTCTGCAAGGATTGGTGTGAGAGGGAGATCAGGGGCCCAGAGGCAACAAGAAGCCTGCCTGAAGTTTAGTGAAGTTGACGGGAACATTACGGCCATCTTGGTCAGCAGAGAAAAATGTTCGGTGCTAGTAAATGTGAAAAAAAGTGACTTAGCAGATTTTTTGTAAAATTCAGGATGTTAGGTCTTTGGCATTTAAATAATTTATTAGTGTTTATTTAAGTGGCCTAAAATAGTTAGTCAAACATACTTTAAAATTTTGGACTTTTGAAAACAAGAAATTTAAATTGGTACAAAAGTGAATATAAAGAGTTCTAGAGTATTAACTATTAACTTAGTAGAAAGAAAATATAAATGGTGACTTTAACATATTAAACTATTGTGTAATTGCTATATGGAAAAAAATTCTCCATTACCAGAGAAAGTTAAAATGGGTTAATGTTTAATAGCACTTGTGGGTTTCATTAAATGTAAGGAATACTTCTCTATCTGTTAAATACAGTTAAATATTAGAGGTGTGTTTGAAACAACTGCTTTACACATATATCATATTGAACTTCACCCAATTGTTAGAGAGTCCCTTTTGGGCTAGATTCAATGACTTTCCAATTTCTCTCTCCTATCAGAACAGTTTCACTTTGCTATAAAGTCCTGTTCATTAAAAAACTTCAAACTTCAATCCCTGTCTCTTCTTATCATCCCTGCCTGTGCTGACTAGGTCTCAGTGGCTTTAAGGACTTACAGTGTGAAGGGAAGGCAGGGTCTACTCTTTTTACACTCCTCTTCATCGAAGGTGTGTTTTCAGGGTAGTGGTGGAGCGGCAAGGAGAGTGGAATGTGTAAAATACCCAGCTGGAAAGGTTGTAGTTCTCTTTTTATTGGGCTTAAGCACTTTCTGGTTATCCTTGTGACTATCAAATAAAAGGAGACAGATGACTATTCCAGCAGTTTCAGCTATGTCTATTAGATAGTCACATCTTTCCTGCATCTCCCTTAGGCCTGTGCTGTCTGTCCCTCCACATCCTCCTGCTGTTCTTCACCTGTGACATTCACAGTTTCTCCTTCTGATATGTGATCTTTGTCCCAATGCCTTGAGTGCCCCAGTAAAGCTGAGGCCTCAAATTTAGCCTCTCTGGCCAACAATCCAGTTTGCATTGAAACTCAATATCTATCTCCTGCACCTTTTAGAAAACAAAACCTGAATAGAGAATATCCTTGCCTTCTCTTTTCTTGGAAGTCCCCCAGGAAACCATTTATTACTATCCAATTCTCTCTTTTGCCTTGTCCATTTAGCACCGAGAGAGATAATCAACTTGAGACTTTCAAAGGATACCCGAAAAGGGGGGAAAAATGCAACTCTGTGTTTTTAGGGATCTTTTATCTTTGTAAGTGAGTCTCTTGGAGCCCATTTCTCTTGGGTCAAGGAAGCAATGTTATAGTTCAAAATGATTAAACTCCTCAAGAAGCCAATAGCATCCTTAATTTTCAGCCCTCTTCTTATATTGACTACAACTGGGCTAGGTAGAATAGGCTAGACTTCTAAATGGCTGTTTTGAATAGTACTGCTGGATTGTGGTTTAGTCTGATTTATGATAACTTTGTATACTTATTGTGAAAAGAATATAGTGCCTTTTGTCCTCAATTCAGGGTTTATGATACATTCTTGAACAGGAAAAACTCTCACAGGATATGTGGCTGCATGTAAAGTATTTTCTCATAGGATTGTTAAAGGCATTGAATGAAATTCTATGTGTTAGGATCAGTGCTTAGAATATTCTGGACACACTGAAAGTTACCATAATCATGTTTCTCCTTTCCATCTTGAAATTCTTTCTTACACTGGCCTTTGTCATGGTGTCCTATTCAGATTATCCTACCTGTCTCAATTTTACCATTTACTGCTTCCTCTAGGTGTCTATAGCTGGTAGGCAAGCACCAAAATTTCACTACCATTATAATACAATATATACATATATATCCATATTTTGGAGGCCTTTTCTTTCACGTTCCAGGCTCATGTGGCAATGTGTCTCCAAAGAATTGATACACAGTTATTTCAGCCTAATCTCTGTTTTTAAAATCAATTTTTTGTCTAACTAAAAGTACCTTTCCTCACCATAGTTTCCATAAGTTTTGCCTTTGACATTTTTTCCTCCATTACTTAAGACAAAAAACTCCAAATTTTATGAGAAATGTTGTTTTCTGTCATGCAAAACAATTAGCCAGATAATACACTTTATCAACTTTTATTATGAAAAAAATCAAATTTTTCTTTGGTTTTTCTTCTCATTGCAAACAGCAAAGGAAAACTCTTAGAACCTCATGTGTGGGCACTTGTGATAAGCCATTAACTGGTTAACCTTTGGGCCCTCTTTTTCAAACTCCAAATCATACTGTCCAGTGCTTTTCTAAACCAATCTGCATTAATCACTGCTTTTATAAAGTCACTCTCCTGCCAAAAAGGAAACTTCAATAGTTCCATTTTGTCTTCAAATAAAGTTCACACTCTTTGATATAGCATTCATAGATTCATATCTCTCTAAATCAGCACCCAACTTTTGCTCCTAAAAATCTCTACTTCAGCTGAAGTGGTCTCTTCACCATTTCCAAGATATAACTTGCTCATCTATACATAGAATACATTATTTTTACTTATCTGCTTAACTAAAGTCTACCCTTTCAAGAACTACCTCAAGTTTTACATTTCCAGTGAAATATTCTAGGCAACACTCTCCACATCTTTGGAGTAACTTTTGCCAAATACATTTCTTTTTATTTAACATTGAGATTTTTGAGAGGTTAGTATGTATGTTTTCATTTGTTATTTGTTTTGTATCCATGATTTCATTCAATACATACAAAAAAAAAAAAAAAAAAAAAAAAAAAAATAAGCAAAAAA
>NW_016809495.1:868206-897743 GCF_001698545.2 Rhinopithecus bieti | reverse complement strand
AAAAAAAAAAAAAAAAAAAAAAAAAAACATGGAAAATGGGTATTTCATCCATATCTTTCAGATGGAAACCTAGTCATAGAAATGTTTCAAATAAGTCAAGTTTCATTATATGGCAAGGCCAGGATTCAAATTATGGGGTTGTACTAATTGTGGAATTCTTTTATTTTCATTACTTTGCTGAAGTATTTGAGAGATAAAAATCAATGGAGACAAAGAAAAGAACTTTTGATTTCATGGAATATTGGGAACTTAAGGCAGACTGAGAATGTTAAGAAGCAAACAGATGCTAAAAAATAAGGTAATAGATCTACTTAATATTTGGATTCATTTTATATATACACATAAAATTATACACATCATTTTAAAAAAAGTCTAGATGGAGGTTCATGTAGCAACATAAGGATTTAAAAGAAAAGAAAATGAAAGGATGGGGAAGAAAATATATAGAAGGACTTTCCAAACATAAGAGGGCTGAGAAAACTTTTCTGTGGACAGTCACTTTTATGAAGGACGTTATGTTGTTAAGATATATTCTTGGTGAGGTATCATCAAATAGCAGCATGACATAGACAGTAATGCCATATTAGCACAGAAATGTGAAAAGTTTATATGTGCCCCATTCCAGTGACCTTTGCTGTACGTTGTCTTGAGTTTGCCATAAAATCATTAATAAGTTTGGTTAAAGAGGAATTGAAACTCCTGCAACTGTGCTTAAATTATTTCCAGAAAAGTAAGTAGTGCCACAGTCATTAGAGTTTAAAATTAATGCCTGCATTTTTCCTATTAATAATTATGCCCATTTAAAATAACCGTTACTCCTATAATGTGAATTTAATGAGGAAAATATATGAGAATATTATTAATTTTCTTTCTGTTAAATTAACAAGCCCTTTTGCTGACTTCTAATGTGTGTATCAATAGGAAAAAAATCAAAGTCAAATACAAAGTTGATGAGGACTCAAAAATAACTTCAACTCACATATAGCATGCTGCCATTAAAATATTAGAAAATAAACATACAGATTTCTACACTAAAGTAAGCATGCATAAATAATTAATGTGGGGACTGATACGGCATTCAGCAAGTCTTGCATCTGTTTTCATATCATTTCCCATAAAGTCAACATAACATTGTGAGACTAGTGTTGAGCAATATTTTTTAAATTTTTTATTTTGAAATAATGTAAGAACAGAAAATCCATAAAAATAGTACAAATAATTCATATACACTCTTCATCCAGATTCCCCAAGCATTAACATTTTAATACATTTGCTTTATTATTAATATTCTTTCTCCCTTTTTTCCGATCTCTGTATCTCTCTCTGCACACAAACAGGTGAGCGCGCGCACACACACACACACACACACACACACAGACACACACACTGTTTTTCCAAATGTATGAGCAACTCATACGGTTACATTATGTTCTTTACCTTTAAATACTTTAGTGTGGATCTCCTAATAACAAGATTCTTATACACAGGCAGAGAACAGGTATCAAAATCAGATTATTAACATTTTATATTCTTATTCGATACACGTAATTTATTTAAATTTTTCTTAGCAGGGTTTTTAAAACAACGCTTTGCAGGCATACCTTGTAATATCACAGTTTGCTTTATTGCACTTCACAGATACTCCGTGTTTTACAATTGAGGATTTTGGCTACCTGTGTAGAGCAAGTCTATCCATGCCAGTTTTTCAACAGCATGTGCTCACTTCATGTCACTATGTCCTATTTTGGTAATTCTCATGGTATTTCAAGCTTGTTCGTTATGCCATAAGATAGCTAACTTAATAGATACTAGTGAGTTTTGACTGCTTCACAAACTAGCTGTTCCTGTTTCACTCTCTCTCCTCGGGCCTCCCTATTCCATGAGATACAACATATTGCATAGGCCAGTTAATGGCCTACAGTGGCCTCTAAGTGTTCAAGTGAAAGAAAGAGTCAAACAAACATCTCTCATTTTAAATCAAAAGCAAGAAATGATTAAGCTTAGTGAAGAAGGCATGTTGAAAGTCAAAGCAGGCCAAAAGCTAGGCCTCTTATGCCAAATAGCCAAGTCACAAATGCAAAGGAAAAGTTCTGGAAGGAAATTAAATGTGCTACTCCAGTGAAGACATGAATGACAAGAAAATGAAACAGGCTTATTGGGATACGAAGAAAGGTTTAGTGGTCTGGATAGAAGATCAAACCAGCCACCATATTCTTTTAAGCCAGAGCCTAATCCAGAGCAAGACTCTAACTACCTTCAATTCTTTGAGGGCTCAGAGAGGTGACAAACTTGCAGAAGAAAAGTTTGAAGCTAACACATGTTGGTTCCTGAGGATTAAGGTGAGAAGCCATTTCTATAACATTAAAAGTACAAGGTGAAGCAACAAGTGCTGATGTAGAAACTGCAGCAAGTTATCCAGAAAATCTAGCTGAGATCATTGGTGAAGGTAGCTACACTTAACAATAGATTTCAACGTAGACAAAACAGGCTTCCATTGGAAGAAGGTGCGATCTAAGACTTTCATAACTAGAGAGGATGATCTAATTGGAGAATTCAATGCTTAGCCCTCAAAGCTTTAAAAGACAAGATGTCTTATTAAGGCTAATGCTGATGACTTTAAGTTGAAGCCAATGCTCTTGTACTATTCAAAAATCCTAGGGTTCTTAAGAATTATGCTAATATTACTCTGTTGTGATCCACAAATGGAACAATAAAGGCTAGATAGATGATAGCACATCTGCTCACAGTCTAATTTACTGAATAGTGTAGCACATCTGCTCACAGTATAATTTACTGAATAGTTTAAGCCCATTTTTGAAACTTACTTCTCAGAAAAAAAAAAAAAGATTCTTTCAAAATATTATCGCTCATTGACAATGTACCTAGTCACCAAGTGCCTTGATGGAGGTGTTCAAAAAGATTAATATTTTCATGCTGACAAACACAACATCAATTCTGCAGACCATTAATCAAAAGTAAGACTTTTCAAAAAAAAGACTTTCCTTTTTTTGTTTTTTTCATTTTTTAAGAGACAGGATCTTGTTCTGTTGCCCAGGCTGGAGTGCAATACTGTCATCATAGCTCACTGCTGCCTCAACCTCCTGAGCTCAAGGCATTCATCTGTCTCAGCCTCCCAAGCAGCTGTGACTACAGAGATACACCACTACAGCCAGCTATTCTTTCAAGATTTTAATTTGTTATAGAAATGGGGTCTCACTATTTTGCCCAGGCTGGTCTCAAACTTCTAGGCTCAAGTGATCCTCTGATTCTCACTCCTCACTTCCCTATGTGCTGGGATTACAAGTGTGAGCCATTGTACCTGGCGTAATTTTGACTTTCAAGTCTTATTATTTAAGAAATAAATTTCATAAGGCTCTAGCTGCCATAGATAGTGATTCCTCTGATGTATCTAAGCAAAGTCAACTGAAAACCTTCTGGAAAGTATTTACCATCCTAGATGTCATTAAGAACATTTGTGATTTATGAGAGGAGGTGAAAATATCAACATTAAAAAAAGAGTTTGGAAAAATTTGATTTCAGTCCCATGAATGAATTTGAGGGATTAAAGGTTTCAGTGGAGAAAGTAATGGTAGATGAGGTGGAAATAGCAAGAGAATTAACATTAAAAGTGGAGCCCGAAGACGTGACTGAATAGCCAGGGTCTGATGATAAAACTTGAATGGATGAAGAATTGTTTATGTAGTTTTATATTTGATAAAGTACCAGCAGGTTTTGAGAGCATTGATCCAAATTTTGAAAGAAATTCTACTGTGGGTGAGTTTGAATAACTGGTTCAAGGTCCTAGATAACAAAAATATGTAGGTTTTAGAACTTGGTCCTAAGTATATGCCACAAAGCAGAGTCCACGTATTTCATCATGTTTGCCTTTGTTTCTGCTGTGAAATTCACATTACCATGGCTTCCCATCTTGCTGTGAGACTTTGCATAAAGGCTATCCCTACCTTCCTTTGCTTATCTCAGGAATCTCTGACTATAGCATTCCCTTTGCCTTCTCAGACTCTTCATTTAAGGTCTATATTGTGCCTACATTCTTGTCTCCTTACATTCTTGTCTCCCTACCTCTGCCACATGACTCCTGTTAGAGACATCTGCCAAACTATTCACCTATAGCTTATTATGCACATGGTACCTAGTAAAATATTTGGTCCAGAGGCTGGAGGTGGGCAAAGATTCCATAGCTAGCATTTTCTGCTACTTTCTGAGCTGTTCCCCATTTCAACCTGCTCTTCTGTTTTACCCTTAAAAATAAGTTTGGCTTGTATAAAACGTAACCTCATAAGAAGTCACAAAAATTATGGCTCAGAATGCTTGCACTTCACTTAGGAACATCTATTAACTGACCCTTCTGTTACGGTTGCTTATTTTCTGGAGGTTAACACTTTTGAAAAGCACATTAAAAGAATTCTAAAATAATTTACCTTAGTATACAGGTACAAACAGTAGTTTCATATCTAATTGCCTTAAGAGCTGAAGAGAGAAAATTCGACAAAATAAGGATTGTCATATTTGTTGCAGAAAATCTTTGTAGGCAAGTGGAATTACCTGTTAAAACTAGCATTTTCTTTTCTTGTCTTTCCCAAGAAATTCTTGGAGTATGCCCTTAGTGTAACTTTAATTTTCTCTTTGCCCTGACTTGATGGCTTGATTTACATAATTCATAATCCTGATTCATATATAAGCCATTCATTTGCTTTCTTCTCCAAAATCCAGATAACTTCCAAATGCAAAGATGGTACCAATGAGTGTGCACATGCTGACACCTAAAAGCAAACAGGAATTAATAATGTACACACATAAAGGATGTTTAATTTACGAAGTCAGACCTGCATTTGTAAGGTTGTGTGCCTACTGACATCCCTCTACTAATTTTTAATGAGATGGTGAGAAGTCTGGAAACTGTATTAGATTCCTGAGAACAGGAGTGCAAAAATAATATGGTGTGTGTTCAATTTAGAGCATGCTGTAGTCCCAGAAGGCTTACCCTGAAGTACAGTAGAAATGGAATACAGGATACATGTAAAAGAAGAAAACTGCATAGCAAAAGTGTTTCACAAGAGTAGATTTGAGTGATTTTTTTTCTAGACGCAAAATATTTATAATACTGATACCATGCAGTCACTAGAGCTTAATGTTTTAAAATACAGATAAATACAGAGTCTTGCATGAAGAGAAAACTGCTATTGTATTGTTCTTTAATAGTATTTTAGGGACTTCTTCAAAAAACTCCAGTTTGAAGAGCTACTTAAAATAGATCTCTAAAAATAGTAAGTAATAAAATAAAAATAAAATATGTACCTTTTGTATATTATACCTTGAAAAATCACTACTTCCCATCTGGGCGCGCCGCGCCGCGAGACAACATCTTATACCCACCTACCAATATTCGTGTCTTTCTTCTAAATTGTGTCACTAACAGCACATATCGTTTAACCTGCTAACAAGTGGGGGCAGCATAAAGTAAAAGTGCGAACTTATATACACCATACTATGTACAGATTTTATTTTACACATATCTAACTATACAGAATTATACAAATAAGCGTTATAAAATACATATTTTGGGCACACAGCATTGATATGGCTCTTTTGCTATTAATTTAGTTAATCAGGCTAATAAGCTGATCAAATCAATATTTTTTTAAAATTAAAATGATATATTGCAAATAATTCTTCTAGGCGCTACTGTTATTAACAGCAATTAGAAGTTTATTTTTTTCCAGTCAAAATTTGCAGATTGTCTTACAACACTCTCAATTCAGAACACTTTTGCCATCCCAAAGATGTTTTCTACCTCCTCAGAAGAAATCCACTTTTGTATGTCCTTGCTGCCTTTGAACTCTTTAATGACCAATTAAGTACAAGAGATACTTTTGTGTGGAGATTTGGAGAGTGGAAGTAAAGCAGTAGTTATTGGTTTTATGCTTAGAAGGTTGAAACAGGTGCTTTTGCAGCTCTTATGTGTGGCACTTATCTGCTGGCTAATTTGGTCTGGGGCAGAAGCCAGGCCTGCAATTACTCCACCTTGCCCTAGTGAATCTTTGCTGACTGGGTTTGAGATGTGCTCAACACTGTGATGAAAGGTGACAGCTTTTCTTGCAGGACACCTAAGGGTTCTAGTCCATCTTTATGATTTCCAGCCAGCTATGCTCACAGATTCCAGATTATGATCGTGTGTTTAAATTTATTCTTGCTCTATGCACTTTACATTCATCTTTCTTTCTCAATGGTCACCATGTGGACCTCAAGCTCTAACAATGGAAGCAAAGATAGCAGTCGTATAGTGTTTAACAAACACCTGTAATGGCTAGCGTCTTTGTTTTCTGCTTGAACCCTGATACAGTCATTACCATCATCAGAAATAATTTCTAACACTAAAATAAAATAAATTTAATCTAACAACATAAGAAGTAAAAGCAAGATCCACAAAATCTTTTAAAAGTTTTGTTTATAGCAATCTTTATTTCTTGACATCCTTATTCAAAGATTTCAGATAACTAAAATATACCAATAATTAAGCTATTGTTTCTTAGCTTCAAATCTACCCTTCTTTGTGATTCTGGAGTTAGAGTTCTACAATTCTCCCCTTCATTGACTAGAATTCTACTGGAGTCTACAAATTAGGAGCATGAAAGGGACACTCCATGAGGAAGAGAGAGTATTTGCTTTTTCCTGTTTGTTTTCTATTCTTGTTAGAGCCTCCCTACCAATGCTCTGCTCTGGCAGGAACAGTTGGTTACAGTAGCCAGCTTCTTTAGTTAATTCTAAAGCCAGTTTACCAAAACCCCTTATGAAGGCCAGTCAACCAGACCTACCCCTCCCCAGAAGTCTGAGCCCTTATTCTATGGGCCTCTCCTTTTATCATCTGAGGCACTAAAAAGGAAAAAATAATCCCTCCTTAGAATGCTAAGTACCTCTGTCTTGTGGAGTCTTTCATATGTGCTTCTGTCTGCTCCCCTCAAACTGTCATATTATTTCACCGAATCCTAGAGATGGCCTGTTTCTTGTGTGAGTGTTTTATTTTTTATTTTTGGTATTCCAACTCCTGTTTAACTAGCTCTGTGTATTAAATTATGTCTGTTAAAAATAACCAGAGTTCTTTCTGAATTCCTGACTTCATCCTAAATGATATGAGACAATCACAAATTCTTTTCACTAAAGCATTTTAAACACTAACTTCATTTATCAGTTTATGAAATTGTAAAGGACAAGCTAAAACTGATTGTGTGGATTTTATATGAAAAATCAAACTAACTGTGTGACCTTTAGTTAGTTAACAAAAACATGAAATACGGGGTGGAAGCATAGCAGATTATTTTTGCTATGTTGTGTGTGAGCATATAATATGCAGCTGAAGACTTTAATACTGAAATTTCTTTCCAGATTCCGTTGTCAGTATCCGTAAATGTGTCAACTTCTGGTTTAATATATGATTCATTTTTAAATGTCTCAGTTGCCCTTTGTTCCGTTAGCATTAATATATCTTTTGTATATTTTGTTTTACTTTTCTGCACAATAATTGAGTATTCAATTGGAAAAGCTTTCTTTGAGCTTTTCTTATGCCTAAAGAAGTAAATTATCACATACAATATATGAAGGAGGAGTTAGATGAAAATAACTTTTCAAAATAACTTTCTACTGAAAACATTATTCAAAGGCACACATAATTTTCATGGAACTTTTAAATTTTATACTTCCAAGAAGTATAATATTCTTCCAAGAATATTTACCTTGTCTGAGCCAATTGCTCTATTTGGACTTGCTATAACAGATTTTTTTTTCACATGAACAATTCATATTTCATCACTTTATCAAAGTGTTATTTTATGAGTAGTTGCATCTGAACTTTATCAAGTAACTTATTGGAATATCTAGGTGTCACATGCAATCTCTGGGATGTTTTTGAATCAGACAGTGGCTGAAATAGATGCATTCTCTTCTGGATTTTATATGTATTTATTGACTATTAACGTTACTTAAAGAAACACAAGCCCCTTCAGGGCTTCTATGTGTGTTTATTTATGTGTGTCTGTGAAGGAAAAAGCAAACACATTAAAGTAGACGGTAGGAGTAGAACTGTGGCATTCAGATGTGAAGGGAAAATGTCAGTTTACCTCAGGCCCTGAAAAACAATGTATTTGAAAAGTTCAGACATGCCATATTAAAAAGTGGTGATCTTTAAATGGGTAAGAATATTAATAATGGGTGTGTATTTAATTATAACTCCCTTCTCCTTGGTAATTAAGTTTTGGGCTTTGGTTCATAAGTGGTCCAATATTTTACAAATCAAACACTTTCAATCATGAATCTTGCTTCCTGGATTATACGTATGTCTAAAGACTTAAAAATAATATCTCAAAAGAAGTCTTAAAGACCGAAAGTCACTTTTAAGTGACTTTTTTAAGCCTTCAAGGTAAAAGGTAACAATTTTAAATAACAGGATTCAGAGAATAATCATGGACCAGTTGTGCCTAGAGTTAGTAGTTTCAAATGTTTGACACTCCATATGCCCCAGATTTATATATTTATTTTCCGAATCAGTCTGTGTGTGTGTGTTTGTGTGTGTGTGTGTGTGTGTGTATGAATGAGAGACAGAGACAATATCTACTGACAGCTCCAGCACTACGTGGTCTTTATCTCCTATAATTCTATATTGAGAGAATCTTTTACCTGTAACTTTTATATCAATTTTCATTGAGTACCTGTGATTGCATTCATTTGAATCAAGTGGTTTTCTCTTAAACCAATCACTCTAAATGGGGGAAAAAGTTTGGCTAAGTCTGTATTATGTACCAACCCTAAAGTCAAATTACATGTAACCATCTATATTAACTTTTCTGATGGTACAAGGATCTGTATGATTTCTATCACCTTGAGATGTAGTATGCGATACTTAGTTTCATATTACTCTGAGAGGGTGGGAAAGAAAAATAATTAGAAATATTTGCCTTTTATTTTAAGACATTAAGTCATTTATTTCATTTAATATGAATTCTCAAAATTCTATTGCTTTTCCCCAAGTTTTAAGGTCTCATATAATAAAATTACTAACTCTGTGAAGGTGAGATAGTTCCGTTTAATGTTTTCATTTAAATAACATTTTATATTTTTTTAAAAGTACATGAGCTGATAAAGTATATGACTTCTCATGCCTATTATTCTGTTTTATGAATGTTATTGAAAACATCTGTACTATACTTTAATACAGCCATGCTAACACTGTAACATATGATTCAGAACCTCACATGATCTGGATGGTCTCATTCATAACGTATTCATTTGGAAATATTTCACATGAGGAAAGCTGAACTTCTCCTAAGTGATCTGTAAGAGTCATTTGAAATTTAGCTATTCCACAAAGATTTTCAACCACTGTAGTTAGAAAAATAATTGCCTAACTCTAAATTTCTTCAGCATATATCATATGAACCATTGATTTATTTCTTAACATTAATAATTTTATCATTGATTTCTGTGGAGTCAAATTTAGTAGCCTGCTTTATATTGTAGACTTAAAAAAAAAAAAAAAAAACCAAAGAAAGAAAACAACAAACAACAACAACAAAAGAATGTGTGTGTTTGTTAAGCACTGGCCATGGTAGGGTCTAACATATATTGGTCTAATACTGATGATTTCTACTGGCCTTTCATGTGGAGTATACTGCAGCAGAGCTACATGCATAACTCAATGTCACCACCCTGGTCTACTCCATGATAAGGTGTCATCTGTTGGCGCCTGGATATGTTCAGGAAAGTTGTCATATTGTTTCCATAGGAAATTCTTATGATTCCAAAGGCAATCCACAGCTTATCTTAATAATTTGTCATTCATAGAGAAGAATAATTACAAAAGCACTTATTTTTGGAAGATGTCACAAACATGTTCCTGAATAATACTGTTCACTAAACAGACAATGCTTCCTTAGGCAGGACACTTTGGAGTTCATCCCTAAGATTATGGAATATTAATTTCATAATCTTAAGACTCCTTAATATTTTTTTCCAATATTTTTTACCGGACTCTTCCCTCTTCATATTTAAGAATGGCTAAACATCAGATTCCTTAGGTGCCAAGTACTTGTTGGAAAAATTGTGGGAGGAGACTTCTGTGTCCCAGAGGAAGTTGTTTTAATTGTTATATTTGTCAACACTTTTCAAGAATTTCATGTTCCAATTCAGAACTGTATAAGTAGATTTGCATTCTAAATTTCTCTGCAAAATTTTAAATGCCATTGTTCATAGATTTCACAGTTGTAAAGTTCAGTAAAAATAGTCATTGTGAAATTGAACTTTGTGATAGTTTTACTGAAATCTGTTTCATATTTTGTTATATATGCAAGGGAAATTGAAACTTTTCCTTACAAAAGGCATATTTTCCTTATTATGTTTATTTTAGAATGAGATTTTGCATACATACCTACAAAAATGCATTTATAAATTTCTAACCCATGATATTTAAATGCAAAATACAAAGTATTCAATATATTTTTTCTATTGTAATGATTTAAATAAATAATATTTCAATGTGTAATTAAAATAATCCTATCCTAAATTGGTACTTTTACAAATTTGTTAACTTTCAAGAAGTGTTGCTATATGTTTCACATGATATTAGACTTAGAAAACATAAATAACCTATAACATTTAATCAAATGCCTGAACTAGCAGAATACAATCAGCTACTAGAAAATTGGTTATGTTCCTTTCAGCATTGCAAGGAAAACACTCCCAAATCTGACCCTTGGAAACGTTGTCAGAGATTTACTTCAAATCAGTGCCTAACAAAAGGATTTCTCTTTGCAAATGTTAAATCCCAACTCATTTCCTTCTGAATCCACCAGCTCCACAGCTTTTCCTCTCTCTCAAACTCAATGGCAGGATTGTGAAAGCAAACAGCTGTCCCTCCATTTTTTTTTTTTTCATTACATGCTCCAGACTGTCACTAGCTCTTATAAATTCAGATTGAACTGAACAGTCTGAAGAAGTTCAGTTCAGGGTCAAGCTCCTTGAAATAGCATGAAATTGTGCATTGCTGGAAACAAAGGGTTTAATCTTTGTGCCAAGGGTCATAAAACAGGATCATCTGGTCTTTCAACCATTACTCTTCTACTGCAGCTAGTTCCTGGACTATTTATAACTTTCACTGATTGAAAGAAGAAACTGTCAGTGCTTAAGAGAAGGGGAAAATGCCGTAAAAGTGACTTGGACTTGATTTACTGAAGTTCTGCTTCACTGACATACTCAATAAATTGCAATTAGTTTTCGCAGACTTAATATTCAAAAATCCATGGTTACTGTACTGTGCTTGGAAGATTCAGTCATGTAAACAAGGGCAATATATTGATGCACATGTGCTACGTATTTTAGTGACATTACTTCTGTTTGATTTGATGTTCTCTTTGCCCAGCAATCTTTCAGCTATTCTAAAATAATTCACAACCCAAAATCATTTTATCCCAGCATCAGGTAGAAAAGAAACAGAATTTATGGTTAAAGAGAACTAAGAAGATATTATGAAACTAAATTATACTACAAATGTTTTTGTAAAGCTCTTTATGAATGGTGAGAAATAATTATCTATTCATTAAACAAGCATTTTTGAGGTAGTGGTTAAAACTTTCTGTTTTCAAATAAAACAATGCAAAAATAATTTTATTTTTTGACATAAGTATGAGAAAATAAGATACATAACAGAAAGAAAGAAGATATACAGAATCAGTCTAGGTGCTGGTAACATTTTTTGTTATACTCTATCATTTGTCATTTTGTCTGAATTTCTCTTATGCTAAGAGCTAGAATATTAGAGTGAAAGTCATATGGTTTTTTTTTTAGTTTGAGGTTACTTTAGGATGTATCTTTTAGAGAAATACTTATTTTGGAACTTATCCTTAATTTTAACAATTCAGGTTATATGTGAAACACATACACACACACAGAATTATAGGATTTCACATGACTAGCAACTGATGTTCTGTTTCTGGTTTGAACTGTGTCTACATTTCTTTTAGAAACCCATATAGAAGGAGTATTTATTACTTTCTATTTGCCTGAAGTCATATACTCAATGTTTTCTGTCTTATTTTTCTTATGTAACTTATTATTTTATCTTAATTGTGTGCAGAAAATAAACGTAATCAGGCATGATTTCTCATGAACATAAGAAAGGGATAATCTCTACCCAGTAAAAATTTTAGTTGTAAATTACTTGGAACCACTCCATATTCTATTATTTCTTCTCATATGTGAATTCTCAGAGTCATCAAAGTTTTTACTAAAGATATAGTCAATTTACTTCTAGAAACAAAAGCATGCTTTCTAACAGGTTGTAACAGCAATACCGTTTTTTGAAGTTACAGGCACATTAGACAAATTGGGGTATTTAAATGGCCCTTGTAGTTTGTAATTTTCTTGTGGATGCATGTATTCACTTTTTGGAAAAATTTATTTGTTGTTGAATTGAAGTCTATCCTTCAAAAGAATGTTCAGAAGCTCTCTGATCTTATGAGGAAAGGTAAAATTGATAAGGTAAGAAAAAATAAAATATTCTATCTTAGAAAATTGCATACTTGAAAATGAAAAATCTCAATCAAAAGTAAAGTAAGTTGAATGTATTTTAATTAGGTTGTTACTTGCTTTAAAACATTTATTTTTATATTATTACATTTACTTTAAATTACCTTTATTTTATATAACTGTTTTTTTCTACACTTTTTTTGTTTCATGTACAATAGTTATTTAGGATGCGATAGGTCCTGTAAAGTCTAAAATCTTTTAACATATTTACAGTATACTCCTCTTATCCTGTCACAGAATAAACTATATTTTTCTTTAACATGCAAGTACTACCCATCTTTGTGAAGATATGAAGGTACCAAAAATATGTATGATTTTTCTTCACAATATTTAGGTCACACTAAATATACTTTTAATAAACTGCTTTTTTCCTTGCTGATTTAGTATTTTTTACTTTTGCTAAGTAGAAATAGTTTAAAATACATATTTAGTTTCACAAATATTTTAAAATATAGTTGAATAAATGACATACTAAAATTTACTACATAGTAGTTGTTTTAAATTCCTTATACATTTTTTTTTTTCCAGAGGCAGTAATAACGTAACACATATTGAAAATGACTACCATTATTATACCTCACAGTCATTGGTATGAAACGTAAGGAAAAGAAAAAACAGTTTTGTACTCATGGAAATGGTATAACAAACTTAGGCTGACACACATTTTATCTATAGGTGCCTATTGATTTGACTTTAAAAATAATTATGTTCAAATAGTATTCACTGACTTCATGGGTGTTTTTTGCATTTATAACAATTTGTAATTTCTTCTATTTTCCTTCAGTAATATGCCTTTCTAGGATCTCATTTTGGGAATTATAGATTGGAATATTCATTGCTGAACTTTTTGCCACATAATCTAATAAGATTATTTTATTCCTCTTTTCAACTCTGTTAGATAACAACTGTAACACAATTGTGACACACTTCTTTAAAAGTAAAAGTGATTGAAAACGCTAGGGTAATTACAGGTGCTGCTGTCTTAAATATGTGAAAGTTCAATTTTATTTTCTTAACCTGACTCTAAACATTTCATTTCTTTACATTTAGTTCAGTAATGCAGACATTTCAAATATTGATACTTTAATAGTTCTATTGATTTTTTTGAAAATTCAGAAAGAATATGCCTTTCACCAAATCATAAAATTGCAAGTGAGTGGGTTTCAATCATCTCAAGATCACTAGATACATTCCGCTTAGCATCAAAGTATACATATTCAGAAAAGATTTATTTTATCCTTTGTGGAAGTGTTGGTAGTAAAAATAAGGATATGCTTACATTTTTTGTATGTTTTTATTCTTTAGCATGTCTGTTATTTTCCTTATTTTAACTGTGTTATTTTTTGACATTCTGTTCTTATTCGTTTCTCATCAGGTTCATCTTTAAGAAAGAATATTTTTATAAAAGTGTGACTAAAAAATAAGGATAATTGAATTTAAGGAAAAGGAGTTTAGAAAACATGTCCAGTCTTAAGGTACCTAGTTATAACATATGCTTCTTTTTCTTTTTTAAATAAGACTAGTACGTGCCATAGTGAGAAGGGAGTATTTCTATAGGATGCTTATTGTAACTAAAAATTATTTTAAATAAAATTGTTTTGTTAAAGCAATCTTTAGATGTTTGATTTGCTGAAGAATGTATTATTATTACACCGTTACACACGTATGTGTATGTGCATACAAATTTATAGTATGAATCTAATGTAACAATATATAAAAAATTAGTGTTGCTTAAACAAAAATGTAGAAATAATTAAATGACAGAGGAATTACTGTACCAGAATGAAAAATGCACTATCAGGTTATAGAATTTAAATTTACATAGTATTTGCTAAATGTTGCTTCTTTTGATATCCCTTTAAAATTAGTAAGTTTGCAAATCTAGTACCCCTTTCAAAAACGCATCATTGGAAACTTATTTTGAATTAATATAATTGATGAATTCATTCCATTTTTTCTGCATTAGGTGGTATACTGGTGCAGGGGCTGTGAAAAGTAGTAATAATTCATCTGGCCCTCACAATTATTACCATTAACAACAGAATTAAAGGAATAAGGGCCCCTTTTTAGAAAACATTGATTACTTCTGATTCCCTGGAAATATTTTCCTGAAGAAGTGACGGTCTATAAATTAAAATTTTCTATGTTCTATTTATAATAAATACTTATATGTATTTATACAGTTATGGTTTCTTATGTATTAGCTCACTATTACTATAAAAGGGGAATATAAAAATTTTTGATAAAGGGAACTTCTGTAACAGAAGTTATCAGTGAATTTTTCCTTTCTGTAGTTTCTGTAGAATTGCTGACAACTCGTTGTACAGAGAATTTATGAAAACAAACTCTGATCTAGTTTCAATTGGACAAAGTAAATAACCTATGTTATAAGCTACTTGCTTAGTATGAATGAATGTTTATTTTTTGCTAGGACACTACATGCAAGTATTTGCATAAATTTTTCTTTTTTCATCTTAGGTTTTTTTAGCAATTAAAATATTTAGAACTAACCTGTACATATATTCAAATTAAATAAGTTGAAGAGTTTAACAATTAAATTGGAAGGTTTTATTTCCTGTTCTACAGATATTGAATATGCTATTTCTTTACAATTCTTTGAAAACTCAAATGGAATAATGCTGTCTATTCTTGGATTCTTGGTCCAAAGTATAGCTGCTTTGGGTCTCAAGTTATATTTATCACTTCTTCTGGGGTGCTCTCCCTGATTCCACACGTTAAATTTGGATAAATCTTGTAGGTTCTTCTCTAGTGTACTGTGCTTATTTTTTGGAGTTCTTATATTTTATGTTATGCTTTGCCATGACACAGAATGTACACATAATGTTCATAGCTGGATATCTTGTCCTTTTTGATATAAAAATGATAATAATTATAGCAATATTATGTTTTTTTAGTGTATAAGCTATAATAACTATTACATTGAATTATGAGATTCTTCTTATTATTTGTGATAAAAGTTTAAAAATGAAGGTAAGTTTAAAATATCATAATGCTAATTAAGTTGAGCTTAATTATGTGTTATAAATTTCATAAAACATTAAGATTTGCATACTTTTAAGTACAATATAAAGATCAGTAAAAATGATGAGGGTGCTGAGATAAAAGAAATCAAAGATGCTGAAATAAAAGAAGTATTCCACAAATGTAGCAGTATTCATTTTCATTCTTTTATGGATTACTCACATATAAAATACAGACATTGATAGATTCATATTTAAAACAAAAATTTTGGCCAGGAGTGGTCACTCACGCCTGTAATCCCAGCACTTTGGGAGGCTGAGGTGGGCAGATCACCTGAGGTCAGGAGTTCGAGATCAGCCTGATGAACATGGTGAAACCCCGTCTCTACTAAAAATACAAAAATTAGCCACATGTGGTGGTGGGCACCTGTAATCCCAGTTACTCGGGAGACTGAGGAAGGAGAATTGCTTCCACCCAGGAGGCAGAGTTTGCAGTGAGCCGAGTTCATGCCATTGCACTCCAGCCTGGGCAAGAAAGCAAGCTCCATCTCAAAAAATAAATAATAATGATAATAATAATAAAATAAAACATAGAAATTTGATGACCCCTAAATTCAAGAGTGGCAAATACCCCTATGATATGCACATCTAAGACAAAATCCAACATGATAAACTACTCAGAAAGATTAGTATGTAAACCTATATTTAAAAAGTCTGAATTTTCAATAAAATAAAGCTCTGTGAAGAGATGCTAGGGATCCGAGATCTGACATTAAAGGATTACAGCAGTAAGTGAACAAGTTGACTGGCTCAAGACAAGTAAGCATAGGATGAGGGACATGTATGTTTCTGATGTAATGTTAGGGATTAAAGGGTCACCCATCACAGAATCTTTTGCTTATAAGAACAAGCATATTGAATATATCAAAGAGACATCAAGTCAGTTATTAAGTCATATGAATATCTTTAACAATTGGGACTATCACTGTGGAGTATTATTATTGTATTGATTCTTATTATTATACAGTTCAGCAATAGCAGTCTCATTTTAGATACATTTAAACTGTAATACTTATATATGTGAAACAATTTTCGGAAATGCAATTGTCAAGATTTTTCCCTATGACCCCTGAGTCTCTCTCAAATCCACCTGTTTCTTTCTAATGTCTATCTGCAGCTAGATTTTCTGGGTTTTGTAGTCAGACTTCAACAGTTACTATGTGACATTAAACTCTCTACACTCAATTTAATTCTCTATAAAATAATGATCATAATAATGGTATCAATATCATAGGTTAGTGGTGAGTATTAAGTTCATTTATTTAAGTAAAGCTCTTAGAAGAACATCTGGCAAGTAGAAAATGAATTGTGTTTGTTATTATTTTCCCCATTGGCAGCACCTTGGTTTAAACTTGTAGATTTTATAAAGATTGTTTCAGTTGATGAGTACTTTGGACATGCTTGGCATGCATATAAACAAAAGGTTAGCAGTTGCAATTTTGAGTCTGAGATGGCACGTGTAACTTTTTTTTACTAGTAATAAGGGACATTTTTTAGCTTATTAATGGATTAATTTCTTGTTCAAATATATAGTGAAGAGCATATTAACAAAATCTATACACTAAATTTGTTGGTACTTTGAACACAACTTTATATCAAGTTTGGGGATACACATCAAATTTTCTTGCCGGGCACGGTGGCTCAAGCCTGTAATCTCAGCACTTTGGGAGGCCGAGACGGGCAGATCACAAGGTCAGGATATCGAGACCATCCTGGTGAACACTGTGAAACCCCGTCTCTACTAAAAAAAATACAAAAAACTAGCCGGGCGAGGTGGCGGGCACCTGTAGTCCCAGCTACCCGGGAGGCTGAGGCAGTAAACCTGGGAGGCAGAGCTTGCAGTGAGCTGAGATCCGGCCACTGCACTCCAGCCTAGGTGAAAGAGCGAGACTCCGTCTCAAAAGAAAAAAAAAAGAAAAAAAAAATTTCTTGAATGCCTAAAGTTTATTCACTAAGTGCTACTTACTTGTCAGCAGGAGAGGAACAATTTTGTCACGTGTTAAGACTGATCAACTTATACAATAAAGTCACCAGTAATGACTCTATACCATCACCATGCAAGACCCACATTTATTTTTCTTATATTCCAGAGAACAAAAGCTTGATCTTTCACAACTATATAGCAACTGTGGAAAGATAGCAGTATAAAGTGAAATGACAGGCTAATGGAGTCACCTTGAGCTGGGACTCTTCTGCTGGGGACATAGTTATTTAGTTATAAGAAGTATCTTTTAGTTGAGGTAATATATCTTCTCTTAAGTAACTTTTGCTTTCAACAAACCATAAGAGTGAAAAATAATCCAAAAGGTTTGGAAGCCAAGGAATATGTCAAACTGAATCCTGGAGTTAATTCCTTAGTATCCAGCTCAAAGAGAGATGCCATCGTTTCATATCTGAATCACCAGAATAACATCCTCTATTCTTGACCACATTTAACACATGAACACCTTATTCTTTCGCTTTTCTTCTTTTTTTCCTTTAGAACTTTTGAAAATTTTCAAACCTACAGAAAAATTGAAAGAATAGATAGTACAATAGATATTTACATTCTCTTCTGGATCCACTAATTTTTAATATTTAGTACATTCTCTCTCTCTGTCTCTCTCTCTCCTGAATTATTTAGAATTTAGCTGCAGACTTAATGACACTTCTTCCCTAAGTAGTTCATCATTCGTATTTAAGAGCTAGAGCATTCTCTTATACAACAATACAATTATTATGTTACAAAAATTTATCACTGATAGAATATTGTCATCTAGTACAGAGTTCATATTCAATTTTACTAGTTGTCTCAATTTTATAGCTTCATTATTTTCTTCTTCTGGATTTAATCAAGAAAAACTCTTTACATTTGGTTTTAATATTTTCAGTTTCATATTCTCATATGGAAGTCAATGTAATATTTTTGAAAGCTCAAATAAATTATATCATCTCTTTTAATCTTGTAATTACCCTTAAAATGAAATACAAATCCCTCCTTAGTTCCTCAATGCCATTTCATTTATTATAAACTTCACATTCTTTTTCAGTAGAATTAACTTACATTTCCAGAAATCACCACACCCTCTCTTATATCTATGTATGGGGATTCAGTCAGGCAGGTAGGGAAAATTTTAGTTACAGAGAATAGCCACAAACATTCTTGGAAAGCCTGAAGGTTTTTGGAAAAGTCTCAGGATAAGGTTATGGCTGAAGGCAACCTAATCCTTACCTTGAGTATATAGCTTAAAGTGGGTACAAAGGAAGGAAGAGTAGTTTATCTAACTAGCTTGTTTACTCATGTGGTCTTAAAACCAACCTTTGATCACCTGTGGGTACATGATGGCTCTCTCCGGGATGGGAGCAACCAGGTTAATTACCCACAGGTGTATTTACTGATGGCCTTTGACAATTAATCTTTACTGAATAAATGTGAGTCTCACTGGCTAGTAGAGGCCATGGCTGCAAACTCTGTATAGAACCTTCCTTGGTGTCTGTAAGTGGCATGGACACTTAGCTGGACTGACAAAGCAGAATATCTGTGTGTCAGTGTACTTTGTTCATCCGTCACTGGGTCAGGGTCTGCAAGGGACAGACCCCCTCATCTATGGCTTCACACCCTCTCTTACATCTATGGCTTTGTATATAATGTTTCTGCATCAAAATATTCTTGAACCTTAATTCCTGTCTTCACCTGACTAACTCATCCTTGTTCTAAGAGTCACAACTAGCACTTCAATGCCAATAAAACACCTTCTCTGTTGACATCCGACTGAATTTAGTGCCCCACTACATGCTCATGGAGACACTACAATAATTACCAGAAGAGGATTTAATATGTTGCTTTGTATTCACCTGTCATTTACTAGAATTCTCATTCAGATTTTTAAGTTTCCTGAAAACATAAACTATATATCTTGCTCACCACTGTATTCCTCTCACCCACTGAGTATTTTTCACATAGTTGAGTGAATGTTGAGCAATAAGATACATAAAATCATAATGCTACTTTGAATCCTTAAGCTAAGTCTGAATAGAATTATAATTGAGTGGTCTGGGTGGGTTCTAGGTTATTTCTCTGTCAGAAACAGGCAGAAAAATGTAGTTATTACTGTTATCTGATCTCTGAGAATATTTTCACAATTTATTTTTTCTTAAATGATTATTTGTGTGATGTAATTGTTTTAACACAAGACTATAAAAATAAACTTTAATAATCAGGATTTGAAGCCTTTCCCAAATCTCCCACCTATAAGAAATGTAAGTTCAGGTTGAGTGATTAATCTTTATATTTAAAACTTACCAAAGGTAAACAATTTTCAGGAAAACATGCTTATCACTAATGGTAATGTTGGAACATGGAAAATAATGCCCAGTAACTCGCTGCTTCTAATTTGTGGTTTTGTAAAGAAATGATTCCCTTATAAACATATTTCTTATGCATCAATGATAACTACCACAGAGAACCTGTAGAACGACACTGAAAGGTAAGACATTCTTTTAATTTGTACCTCTCTACTTTATATTAACAGCATTAAAATATTCACTGATTCGTAAGGCTTGAAAATACCTTAAAACTGATCTAATAACTCTTTTACATACAAAAAAGACTATGTATACACCCTTTCAAATACTTATTTTTCCTTTCTTATAAACAAACACAAGCTTGAGGTAGACAATTATTTTTCACTGTGATCATTCCATCATAGACCCAGAGCTATTTCTAAGAAAAGATCTCATTTTTATAGAAACTCAGAAAATTATAACAAAAGAAAACTTTATTCTAATAAGGCTGGTCTGCAGAAAAAGGTACAATTTTATCCCTTCAAGGATGATACAAATTAATTAAAATAGGGTTGTTCCTGACCCTCAGCAATGGAAATCTACACAAATAGAGATAGAGAAAGAAAGAAAAACTACTTTAATTTTGGGAAAACCAATACTGGCATCTACAGATTAAAGAACATCAAACAGAAAAACTGCAAGTTAGGTATAGCCATAAATAAATTGCCCTATAGAATTCAGAGAATCTCTGTAGTTTGAAATAGGAATGAATATCACTGGAATTAATTGCTATTCCAAAAATAGCTCTGTATTTCCATATAATGACTCTAAACCCTACCTCATCACGTCTCCCCTAAATTACCACAACAAACAAAATAAGAGATTGCATTATTCAAAGTACTCCACCAATACTGAAAACAGCAGCAATACATTCCAATTCCCTTCATTGTTTTATTTATTCATTTGAGGAGCTTGTAATCTAGTGTGTAAGGCAAAGAAACAATTATCAAAAGTTCAAGTAGTACTGTGTACAGTGTGCTGTGGATCACAGTAAGATGGCAGAACAGAAAATCCCAGGCCTTGACTGCCTACAAAAATATCAATTTAACAATGCTATGTGGACCAAAATACCATTATGAGATCTCTGAAACGCAGTTTAGAAGTTGCAGTGCCACAGGGGAAAACACAGCTGAGAACAGCAACATTTCAATGAGTGAAAAGATTAATTTCATTTTACATACACAGCCCTTTTCCCCAAGCCCACACAACTCAATCTCTAGAGAGAACACTCCAACTCAATCCTTCTCCCTTGAGGGACAAGGAAAAAGAAGAGGAATGCATGCATCCAGTGTTTTAGCTTTTCAGAGGGCTGCCCAAGAAATGATTTCTGTTTTGCTTCATTTGGGGCATTAATGGAACCAGTATGTCTTGGATGTCTTGAGACAACAGAGAACAAAGAAGAATTGGGAGAGGAGCTTGCTACAGCTGGCACAACTCAGTGCACTCAGGAGAAAGAGTACAACTCCAGCCTTCTACCTCAGAAAGGAGGAGGAGAAGGGAAATGTGGATCCAGTGTTCTAGTTTTTTTTGGAGAACTACTTGAGCAACTGGCATCTGTCTCACTTTACTCAGGGTATTAGAGGGAGCTGACACACTCTGAATGCATAGATGCCACCGAGAACTACAGAAAGAAGGAGACTTGCTGGTGTAGAACCAGGAAACTTTCACAGAGAGACTTCAGAGGAGCAAGAGATTATAAGCTTTTGAAAAAGAAACTATTTTTTTTTTTTTTTTTTTTGAGACAAGGGTTTGCCCTGTTGCCCAGGCTGGAGTATAGCGGTGTGCTCATAGCTCACTGCAGCCTTGACTCCTGGGCTCAGGTAATCCTCTGTACTCAGGTTACTGAGTAGCCAGAACTACATGTTTGTGCCACCACACCCAGCTGATTTTTTATTTTTTGTAGAGATGGAGTCTTGCTATGTTGCTCAGGCTGGTCTTGAACTTTTGGCCTCAAGCAATCCTCCTGCTTCAGCCTTGCAAAGTGTTGAGATTACAGTAGTGAGTCACAATGCATGGCCTACAAACATCTCCAATTGAGAAATTGAATGCACAGGCCCCAGAGAAGTTCTATTTCCCCCTACAATTTTCAGAGGCCCTCAGAATCTCTGACTGGGCTGATTGGTGGGAGTCTTTCCCTATACAAAGTCAGTTCATAAAGAATAGGAAGGGTGGCTCTTTTTCATTTGTGTAGATCCCAACACAAAGTTATGAACTACACAAAGAAATAGAAAAACCTGACCCAAGAAGAGGAATAAAATAAATCTCCAGAAAAAGATTCTAAAGAAACAGAGATATATGTGTTACCTGACAAAGAATCAAAACACCTGTGATAAACATGCTCTATGACCTCAAGAAATGATGCCTGTATAAAATGTGAATATCAAAAGAGATAGAAAATTTAAAAGTAGCCAAACAGAAATTTGGAGCTGAAGAATACAATAACTGAAGTAAAAGCTTTAATAGAGAAGCTTTACAACAGACTTATACAAGCAGAAAAAGGAATTGTCAAACTCAAATATGGGTGATTTAAAGTATCCAGTCAAAGGGAAAAGGAAAAAAGAATCAAAAGGAGTGAAGAAGGCCTAAGAGACTTATCAGATACCATCAAGTGCACTAATACGCACATTACAAAAATGCCAGGAGAGAGAGAGAAAGGTGTGGGAAGTTTAAAGAAATAATGGGCTAAAACTTGCCAAATCTGGGGAAGTAAATGAACGCCCAGATTTAAGAACCCCACTGGATGTCAACAAGTAAGAATCCAAGAATATACACATCAAGACATGTCATAAGGAAACTGTCAAAAGTCTAAGACAAAGAGAGACTTTTGAAAGCAACAAGAGAAAAACAACTTATTATATGAAAGGGACCTCCATAACCTTATCAGTAGATGTCTATCAGTAGTGTCTCGGCAGAAATCTTGCAGGCCAGAAGAGAATGGTACGATTTATTCAAAGTGCTGGAAAAAACAAAACAAAACAAAAACCTGCCAGCTGGTCAAGAATACTATTCAGGAAAACTATCCCTTAAAATGAAAGAAAATAAGGACTTTACTAGAAAAACAAAGCTGAGGAGATGTATCACCACTAGACATGCCTTACGAGGAATGCTAAATGGGGCCCATAGTACATAAAGCAATTTATAGATCCAATGAAATCTATACTAAAATCCCAGTGGCATTTTTTACATAAATAAAAGAAATTATAAAATTTATACAGAACCACAAAGAACTCTCAATTGCCAAAACAAACTTGAGAAAGAACAAAGCTGGAGGTCTCACACTTTCTGATTTCAAAATATATTGCAAAGCTACAGTAATCATAAGAGTATGACACTGGCATAAAAAAGCAGACATACAGATTAATAAAACAGAGATCTCAGAAATCCACACATCTATAGTCAACTGATCTTTGACAAGAGTGCCAAGAACACATAGCGGGGCAAAGATAGTCACTTTAACTAATGTGACTGGGAAAACTGGATATGTACATGCAAAAGAATAAAACTAGGTCTATGTCTTAAAACATACACAATAAATCACTCGAAATGGATTAAAGACTTAAGACCTGAAACTATAAAACTCCTAAGAAAAAACACAAGAGAAAACCTTCTGGACATTGATCTTAGAAATGATTTTTTTTTGTTATGACACCAAAACACAAGCAACAAAAGCAAAAATAGACAAGTGGGACGTCAAACTAAAAAACCTTCTGCACAGCAAAGGAAAGAATCAACAGAGTGAAAAGACAACCTACAGTATGAATGAAAATATTTGCAAAGAATGTGTCTAATAAAGAATTAATCTCCAAAATATATAAGCAACAGTGAAAAGCAAATAATATTGACTGATTAAAAACTGGGCAAATGACTTGAATTAAAATTTTTCCAAAGAAGACATACACATGGCTCATCGTCATTAATGATCAAGGAAATGTAAATCAATCCCACAGTGAGGTGCTACCTCATACCTCTTAGGATGCATTATTAAAAACAAGAACAACAACAAAAAGAAAATAGCAGGCATTTGTAAGGATGGGGAGAAAACTGGAACCCTTGAACACTGTTGGTAGGAATGTAAAATGATGCAGCTGCTATGAAAAAAGGTAGAGAATACAGTGTGTAGGTTCCTCAAAAAATTATAAAGAGAATTATCATATGATCTAACAACATTAATTGTTCCCAATTCCCATTGGGAAGATGGGGAGCTGCTTTTCAGTGGATACAGTTTCAGTTATCCAAGATGAAAAAGTTCTGGAGACCTGCTGTACAACTTTCTGCATATAGTTAACAATATTGTACTGCACACTTTAAAAATTATTTGAAAGGTCGCTCTCTAGTTATCTACTTTAACTACAATAAAATAAGAATGGAACCTCTTTTATAAACAAAACTACACATGTATGTAAGCATTTTCAAATCTTAGGTACAATTTTAAAGCAATTAAAGGTTGGAGCGAATTTTTTTTAATTCGCTGGGAAAAGAACTCATCTGGGTATGTAAAAATCATGTCCTAATAAGAAAACAGACTGAATACTGAAAATGGCAAACTTGTAAACACACCTGTGAATTCAGTTTTACTGAAACCCATTGTTTTAAAAAAAATACTCTCATGATTTCTTAAAAGTTTGTATTTAATGTCTATGTCAAAACAACAGAAGAGTTACACACATTGATTAAAAGTGAGCAACCAGTTAATTTATGAGTTTATATTTTTTCCTAATTTTTAATCTTTGCCTATATGTATAGCAGGAGAGTTATTAAATAATATTTTCCTGATGTATCATTTATGAAAGATCATTTAGAAGAAGCAAACACTTCAAAAAATTACTATAATTCCTTCAGGTAAATCTGTAAATAAACTCTTAGCAAAGTGTTGGAAAAAAATCTGCTGATTTTGGAAAAATATTCAGAGTAGTGAAATATTTTCTTCTTATACAGGATACATGCACAGATTTAGGCTGTCATCTTCTGAAGTTCTAATTAAAAATGAATGAGGCAGGGCGCGGTGGCTCAAGCCTGTAATCCCAGCACTTTGGGAGGCCGAGACGGCCGGATCACGAGGTCGGGAGATCGAGACCATCCTGGCTAACACGGTGAAACCCCGTCTCTACTAAAAAATACAAAAAAAGGTAGCCGGGCGAGGTGGCGGGCACCTGTAGTCCCAGCTACTCAGGAAGCTGAGGCAGGAGAATAGCGTAAACCCGGGAGGCGGAGCTTGCAGTGAGCTGAGATCCGGCCACTGCACTCCAGCCCAGGCAACAGAGCGAGACTCCGTCTCAAAAAAAAAAAAAATGAACATGAGTTTGAAATTATAAAAATGCTTTTATGCCTACAGTTTTGATTTGAGGCATTTCTATTTGCTGGAAAATGTGTTAATAGCTTACCTTCTGCTAACAGTGCTCTTTAGATTAAATCCTCACAGAAGGCTGGAGGACAGAGGGATCCCCAGATTCTACCTGAATTACAGGAATCCCTGGCTTCCCTGGACATAGATGAACTATCATGGTATACAGTAACTACCCAAACACAGAGTATATCTATCATGTTCTGGTTGGATGTTTTTTCAAATACCAATTATTGTAAGAGTAAAGATAGCATGT
The DNA here is from genome assembly GCF_001698545.2 of Rhinopithecus bieti. Taxonomy (NCBI): domain Eukaryota; kingdom Metazoa; phylum Chordata; class Mammalia; order Primates; family Cercopithecidae; genus Rhinopithecus; species Rhinopithecus bieti. The sequence goes on along the minus strand of NW_016809495.1, from coordinate 872,191 downwards.
TTATTGGTGGAATTTCCAGGGCACAGAAATGAAATAAACTTCTAAGACAGTGGTTTATAAAGGGCAGTCCACAGACCAGTAGTGGCAGCATCACTTGGGGACTTGTTAGAAATGAAAAATTTCAATTTCCATTCCAGATCTATAAAATCAAAAACTCTGAGGTTGGGGTTCAGCAGTCTATATTTTTAGCAGACTGTCAAGTCATTCTAATGCATTGTAAAGAACCACTTCTTTACAATGAAGGTAAGTGGTCACTGAAAAAATAAGATAAAACTTATGTAAGAAAAGAGCTTAGGAGGGGAAAGAAAAGTAAGCCAAATTCCTTTAAAAAGTATGTGTTTAGTAAGTTGTCATTTTCCATCATGGTTAGTATGGGGCTGGAGTTTTGCCAATCTAGAAATTTTCTGGGAGAGGTTAGGGAGGACAGAGAAAAGAAGGATAATGCAGTTTTGCAGTCTTTAATTTGAAAACATTTAAGGAGAACAATCCGGTTATTTCATCTGAAAATTTTTAAATCTACTTCCTTGAGTTGGAAAAAATTGAAAATAGCTTAAATAAATCATATTATAATTAAAAATAAGAAAACATTGAAATTGGGAAATCATCTATTTAAGTTTTCTTTGATACAACCTTTAATTTTACTTTGATTCTTTTTCATAATTTATTAAGCCAGGCCAGTGGAAAATGAAATAACCAGTTCAATCAAAGTTGTGATTGAACATCCAACAACTGTAAGATAAAAGGTGGAAATGAAAGAGTGATATTTAACTGGTGAAATTGTTCCCTGGGGGTGCCTACGCTTTGATCATTAATCTTAATTGGATGGTTCAGTGACCAGAATGGAAAGGCTGTTTCAGAGCACAATACAATTTTGTATTCTGTAACCACGAAAAAAGTTGTTACAGATTTACACTGTTAGCCACTATTCTTTCCATGATGTCAATCAATGACATTGGGATATTTACCGAAGGTTTAGCTAAATTGAAGTTGCTAATAAAATGTGCACATAAAGGAACATATTTCAGAGTCTAAAAACATAAAGGAATGTATTTCAGAGACCAGAAGCTTACAAAGTCCAAGAGAATAATGTTATTGCAATAAAGTTAAACAGCAATTATAAGTTTTAGGCTGCAATTTTACATAGTACAGAACTTTACATTATAGTAGCAAAATTTTTATTGTAACAAATTGTTAGTTGAATTATTTCTAAACTAAACAGAACATGCTATAAACTTTCTTAAATGACAGAATCATATTTTGAACATCAGTCAGTATGATATCTTATACTGGATCACTGAGATGCATTTTCAAATAAAGTATTTCTTGTATCAGTTCTTAATGACCCTATTTTATCACCATGTGCACTTTCACATACGTTTAGAGTTAAACATAACCAAGGTGATGTAACAAGAGATACTAAACTCTGGTCAAGAGCTCAAGCCTTGGCACCACACTGGCTAGTTTTGATTCTGAGGTTTTATAGTTGTGGAGCCTTGGCAAGTTATTCATCCTTTTAGTCTGGATTTTTGCTTTGAATATAATAGTTATGATAATGGTATCTACATCATGGTATTGTTCTGAGTATTACACATGTGTTTATATTAATGTTGACTATGATTGTATATGCCTTTTGTTAACTTTACAAATGATGAAAACATCTTTCTCATAAATAAGTTTCTCACTCTTCAAAGAAGTATTTATTTATTTGCATTTTACACCCATTAGGAATATTAACTCTGATCACTGTATTACCATACTGAAGGTTATTTGGTGTTAGCTAAGCATATAAGTCCCTCATGTCTTCATTCTCTTTGTGTTTTATGGGATAGGTTACGCACATACATAAAAGGTAGTGTAGTCCCAGAAAGTAAATGACATTCTCTTAAGAACAATATGTCAGGAAAAAACTTTGATATAAAGACTGATATCCTCCATTTCCATTCTTTTGTTGTTGTTGTTGTTTGTTTGTTTGTTTCTTTGAGACAGAGTCTTACTCAGTTGCCCAGGCTGGCGTGCAGTGGCATGATCTCAGCTCACTGCAACTTCCACCTCCCAAGTTCAAGTGATTGTCATGTCTCATCCTCCGGAGTAGCTGGGATTACAGGCATGCACCACCACACCTGTCTACTTTTTGTATTTTTAGTAGAGATGGGGTTTCACCATGTTGCCCAGGCTGGTATTGAACTTGGGAGCTCAAGCAATCTGCCCACGTCAGCCTCCCAAAGTGCTGAGATTACAGGCATGAGCCACCACACTGGGCCCAATATCTTCCATTCTTAAGGCTGTTGTCAGGGTCAGAAGTGTAAGACTAAAAAACTCATTAAAATTCAGCCATCCTGGTCCCCTAGACATATTGTGAAAAATTTTAATGTGTGTGTGTGTGTTTGTGTGTCTAAATGTGTGTGCAAACTATATCAGCTGTGTTTGAAAAATGAACTGAACTGAAAATGGGAATCCAGACTTCTGGTCCTATTGTTGGGATTATAACAGAAGCAGAAATGGAAAATTTTGAATGGATTTCTGGATGCTGCCAAGTGGGCAATTCCTTCAGACACATCAATCAGGATTGAGTGAGTTATAATGTACCCCATGGTTAAGGATTCCTTCACATTTTGGTGCAGATAGCTATGTATGGTATTCCTAATCTTAACACCTAAAATAATGAACCAATGGTAACCTCTTAACAATGTGCACCCATCTTTCCTAGTTCACTTTAATATTTTTGGACATGTTATATATTAAGCAGTTCAAACTGTTATTAAGCAGTTATATATTTGGACATGTTATATATTAAGCAGTTCAAACTTGTCATACCATAGACTCGGTGGCTTAAACAATAGACATTTATTTCTCACAGTTCTTGTGGCTGGCAAAGTCTGAAATCAGGGTACCAGCATGATTGTCTTTTGGTGAGGCCTCACTTTCGGGCTCATCTTCTTTTTTTTTTTTTTTTTTTTTGAGACAGAGTCTCACACTGTCTGGAGTGCAGTGGTGCAATCTCTGCTCACTGCAAACTCCACCTCTCAGATTCACGCCATTCTCCTGCCTCAGCCTCCTGAGTAGCTGGGATGACAGGTGCCTGCCACCATGATCCGGGCTTATCTTTTTGCTGTGCCCTCACATGGTGAAAAGAGAGAGAGAAAGAGATCGAGAGATATTTTCATGTCTCTTTTATAAAAGCACTGATTCCATCATGAAGTCTCCATCTTCATGACCTCATCTAAACCTCATATCTCCCCCAAAGCTCCTACTTTCAAAAATTATGACATTAGTGGCTAAGGCCTCAGCATACGAATTTTATAGGAACACAATTCAGCCCAATGATGAGTATCATGAGGACTACTTCAAAATTTACGATTTAATGCTATAAAATGTGACTTTATACTTTTAATCATTACATATTAATTATTATATGAGGCAACTAGTTTTCCAAGTTCTCCCTAACCCTAAAGAGAGTGTCAGCTTATTCATCATAAAGAGGATAGGGGACAAAGGAAACAATGTCAGTGTCTGCTAAACAATGTTGGCTAGATCTACAATCAACTAATTTAGAAAAAATTTTCATAATGTGTTATTGAAAAAAAATACAAATAAAGTATATAATGAGCATTGCTTGTTTACTTGTTTTATGAAATAAAACCAAAAGAAAAAAAAAAAGTCCAGGACCAGATGGATTCACAGCTGAATTCTACCAGAGGTACAAGGAGGAGCTGGTACCATTCCTTCTGAAAGTATTCCAATCAATAGAAAAAGAGGGAATCCTCCCTAACTCTTTTTATGAGGCCAACATCATCCTGATACCAAAGCCTGGCAGAGACACAACAAAAAAAGAAAATTTTAGACCAATATCCCTGATGAACATCGATGCAAAAATCCTCCATAAAATACTGGCAAACCGGATCCAGCAGCACATCAAAAAGCTTATCCACCATGATCAAGTAGGCTTCATCCCTGGGATGCAAGGCTGATTCAACATACGCAAATC
>NW_016809495.1:863032-866580 GCF_001698545.2 Rhinopithecus bieti | reverse complement strand
GCACTATTCACAATAGCAAAGACTTGGAATCAACCCAAATGTCCATCTGTGACAGACTGGATTAAGAAAATGTGGCACATATACACCATGGAATACTATGCAGCCATAAAAAAGGATGAGTTTGCGTCCTTTGTAGGGACATGGATGCAGCTGGAAACCATCATTCTTAGCAAACTATCACAAGAAGAGAAAACCAAACACCGCATGTTCTCACTCATAGGTGGGAACTGAACAATGAGATCACTTGAACTCAGGAAGGGGAACATCACACACCGGGGCCTATCATGGGCAGGGGGGAGGGAGGAGGGATTGCATTGGGAGTTATACCTGATGTAAATGATGAGTTGATGTGTGCTGACGAGTTGATGGGTGCAGCACACCAACATGGCACAAGTATACATATGTAACAAACCTGCACGTTATGCACATGTACCCTAGAACTTAAAGTATAATAATAATAATAAAAAAAATAAAATCATGAGTGTGTGTTTCTATTTGTTTTTGAATGTGATTATGTGAAATATTATGAAAGAATGAATAGCAGGTTATTAATATTGATTACCTGGTACGTGTAAGCCAAGTGGTTTAAGCAGAAGGGAAGTAAGAAATAAACAACAGAAAAATAAAAAAGAAATCAATATTTGCATACCAAATTTTGAGGATGTTCATAGGTAGAAACCAAAAGGAACACAAGAAATCAGCAACAAAGATAATGAAGTAATAAAAAGACATTCTTATTCATAATTAGTGAAACAAATCCAGGTTAGAGCACACAACACAGAAACCTGATACTGTATGACGGTACCAGAACTATTCCTTTAGCGTCACTTTGAAAGAGGAATCATCATTTCCTCACGGGAAGAAACAGAGTCTGATAACAGGAGATATTGTATAATCCTTATATCTGCATATAAGTATGTGTGATAAGCTGTACAGTTTTAAAGTTTACTAATAGTCTGTCTTATTCTAAAAAGATTTAAAATTATTTATCAAAAAGGTATATAATAAAGCAGGACAATTTAACATAAAAATGTAATAGCAATAAGACAGTGGAAAATTTGAAGAAAGAAATGGATTATGGGTGAAATTAGTGGATAAAATGCATACCATGAGATCTTTTAATGCTTTGTAATGTTAGGTCATAAATTTGATTCTAAAGTCTCTGACATCAAAATTCCCCCATGATAGCTGTGAGGGAAGCCCTGTTGATCAAGTATAGCTGAGTTTATTAATCTTACTGTAGTAAGGAAGAACACCACCTTGATAGAGCCTTAGTAGTGTCTCAGAAGGAAAACATTAGGGACAGGTATGTATAGGACTTTTGAAAATGGGGATAGGTAATTTTTAAGATGAGTATTGCATGTGAGACTGCCTTGTACTTGGTTTAGCACTCTCTTTCTGCCGCTTTTAAATTCTTAATTTATCTTTGAACTTGTACTTTCTAAGTGAAGTGTAATGAGAGATGAGCACGTTTGTGAGCAGAAAATGTATGCACAGTGTGTATATCTATCTTCGTTGCCACTCCACTTGCACAGATGTTCATGATGCCCTGTGAGTAAAGAATTCCTGTTGTATTAGTTCATTTTCATGCTGCTGGTAAAAACATACCCAAAACTGGGAACAAAAAGAGGTTTAATTGGACTTACATTTCCACATGACCGGAGAGGACTCATAATCATGTCAGGAGGTGAAAGGCACTTCTTATATGGCAGTGGCAAGAGAAAAACGAGGAAGAAGCAAAAGCAGAAACCCCTGATAAACCCAACAGATCTTGTGAGACTTATTCACTATCACCCGAATAGCTCGGGAAAGACCAGCCACCATGATTCAATTACCTCCACCCACGTCCATCCCACAACACGTGGGAATTCTGGGAGATACAATTCAAGTTGAGATTTGAGTGGGGACACAGCCAAACCATATCATTCTGTCCCTGGCCCCTCCAAATCTAGTGTCTCACATTTCAGTTCAACTCATGCCTTCCCAACAGCACCCCAAAGTCTTAACTCATTTCAGCATTAACTGAAAAGTCCACAGTCCAAAGTCTCATCAGAAACAAGGCAAATCCCTTCCACTTATGAGCCTGTACAATCAAAAGCTAGATAGTTACTTCCTAGGTACAATGCGGGTATGGGAGTACAGGTATTGGGTAAATACAACCTTTCCAAATGGGAGAAATTGGCCAGAACAAAGGGGTTACAGGGCCCATGCAAGTCCAAAATCCATTGAGGAAGTCAAATCTTAAGGCTCCAAAATGATCTCCTTTGACTCCAGGTTCACCTCCAGGTCATGCTGATGCAAGGGATGGGTTCCCATGGTCTTGGGCAACTCTGCCCCTGCGACTTTGCAGAGTGCAGCCTCCCTCCTGGCTGCTTTCGTGGACTGACATTGAGTGTCTGCAGCTTTTCCAGGTGCACAGTGCAAGCTGTCTGTCAATCTACGATTCTGGGTTATGGAGAACAGTGACCCTCTTCTCACAGCTCTGCTAGGCAGTGCCCCAGCAGGGACTCTGGGTGGGAGTTTTAACCCCACATTTCCCTTCCACATTGCCCTAGCAGAGATTTTCCATGAGGGCCCTGCCCCTGCAGCAAACTTTTCCCTGGGCATCTAGGCATTTCCATACATCTTCTGAAATCTAGTCAGAAGTTCCCAAATCTCAATGCTTGACTTCTGTGCTCCCATAGGCTCAACACCACCTGAAGCACCCAAGGCTTGGGGCTTCCACCCTCTGAAGCCACAGCCCAAGCTGTACCTTGGCCCCTTTCAACCATGGCTGGAGCAGCTGGGACACAGGGCACCAAATCCCTAGGCTGCACACAGCACAGGAATCCTGGGCCTGCCCTACAAGACCACTTTTTTCTGCTGGACTTCTGGGCCTGTGATGGGAGGGGCTGCTGTGAAGGTCTCTGCCATGATGTGGAAACATTTCCCCATTGTTTTGGGAATTAACATTAGGTTCCTTGCTACTTATGCAAATTTCTGCAGTCAGCTTGAATTTCTTCCCAGAAAATGGGTTTTCTTTTCTATTACATAGTCAGGCTGCAATTTTCTGAATTTTTATGCTCTGTTTTCCTTTTAAAATGGAATGCTTTTAACAGCACCCAATTCACCTTTTGAATGCTTTGCTGCTTAGAAATTTCTTCCACCAAATACTGTAAATCATCTCTCTCAAGCTCAAAGTTCCAAAATATCTCTGGGGCAGGGGCAAAATGCTGCTAGTCTCTTTGCTAAAACATAACAAGAGTCACCTTTGCTCCAGTTCCCAACAAGCTTCTCATCTCCGTCTGAGACTAGTTCATTTCTGTCAAAGCGATTCAGTAAGTCCCTCGGAGGTTCCAAACTTTCCCACATTTTCATGTTTTCTGAGCCCTCCAAACTGTTCCAACCTCTGCCTGTTACCCAGTTCCAAAGTCGCTTCTACATTTTCGGGTATCTTTTCAGCAATGCCCCACTCTTCTGGTACCAATTTACTGTATTAGTTTGTTTTCACACTGCTGATAAAGACATACCCAAAACTGGGAACAAAAAGAGGTTTAATTGGACTTATA
>NW_016809495.1:850622-863010 GCF_001698545.2 Rhinopithecus bieti | reverse complement strand
AAAAAAAAAAAAAAAGAAGGCGGGGGGTGGGGGGTTTCTTTTCTACTGCGTGGTCAGGCTGCACATTTTCTGAATTTTTATGCTCTGTTTTCCTTTTAAAATGGAATGCTTTTAACAGCACCCAATTCACCTTTTGAATGCTTTGCTGCTTAGAAATTTCTTCCACCAAATACTGTAAATCATCTCTCTCAAGCTCAAAGTTCCAAAATATCTCTGGGGCAGGGGCAAAATGCTGCTAGTCTCTTTGCTAAAACATAACAAGAGTCACCTTTGCTCCAGTTCCCAACAAGCTTCTCATCTCCGTCTGAGACTAGTTCATTTCTGTCAAAGCGATTCAGTAAGTCCCTCGGAGGTTCCAAACTTTCCCACATTTTCATGTTTTCTGAGCCCTCCAAACTGTTCCAACCTCTGCCTGTTACCCAGTTCCAAAGTCGCTTCTACATTTTCGGGTATCTTTTCAGCAATGCCCCACTCTTCTGGTACCAATTTACTGTATTAGTTTGTTTTCACACTGCTGATAAAGACATACCCAAAACTGGGAACAAAAAGAGGTTTAATTGGACTTATAGTTCCACATGGCTGGGGAGGCCTCAGAATCATAGCGGGAGGCAAAAGCCACATTTTACATGGTGGTGGAAAGAGAAAAATGAGGAAGAAGCAAAAGCAGAGATCCCTGATAACCACATCAGATCTCATGAGACTTATTTATTTACGATCGTGAGAACAGCATGGAAAAGACCAGCCCCCATGATTCAATTACCTGTGAATCCGCAATGCCTGGAGTTCTGCAAAAAAGCAAGACAAAGCAAGCACATATTGTGTTAGGCCTACAACTGGGTAAGCAGGGATATTGACAGCTTCAATAGGCAACACTTTTCTTCAACCAGAACTTGTTTAAAATGCAGAAGAAGAAAGAAACTGTGTTTCAAAAAACATAAACAACGAAAGAAATCTATAGCCATATATATGTCTCTATATATCCACATAGGTTCCATATATACAGTTATATCTATAGACCCATCACATCTATATATCCATCAAAGAAATCCATATTCATTCTTACTCCTATTATTTCTAAGTATCAAACAACCTCTTATGCTAAGAGGGAAAGATAGGGCAGTACATAGTTCCTTTTGTTTTTTTCAGTTTTCTTTACTCATCAGTAAGCTAAAGGTAGAGTATTGGTAGAATGTTTGCTCATGAAAAGTGAAATAAAAATGGTTAGTTTTGTGCAGTATTGTTACTATTCTGGTAAGAACAATGTACAGGTGAATGTTTGAGCTGCAAAATATAAATTGTGCATTTTGGTTTTTCCGCATAACCGTTAAATGTCTTTAAAACTGGCATTTCACAATATAAGAGTGAATGGAAAGAATCATGCTAATGACTTAAAAGTTTAATGTTTTAATGAAAAGCATTATTAAATAGCAAATAAAAAATACCATGGCATGTCAAAAGATAGACCATGAAAGAAATAGAAAAATGCTGTATTTAGTAATTTTAATGTCATCTTGTCCTCACTTTTTGAAGAAGGGGCCCCAAATTTCATTTTACACTGAGCTCTGCAAATTATGTATTTGACCCTGGTTTCAGAGCTGTAAATGTGTAGGGCTCTGTCAGAGTTTATGACATGAAAGCTTTGAATTGGTGGTAACATTAAAGTAAGGGTCTCAAAGTATGTCTTGATGAGAAAGCTGTTCATCAGAACAGTCAGAAAAAGCAAGCTGTTAGGCTTGATATGTGAGGCAGTTTAGTTGGTTCTTAGTTCTATTTTTCTGGTACACATATTTCCTGAAGCAAGCAGCTAAGGTATTTTTTACTGTTCTCACTATTGATGAACATAAGGATAGAAAACGTATTGCTTTTAATTCCTAACGATAATTTAGAGGGAAATGAAAAATTATGGGTTTTGCAGTGAGCATCCACAAAACAAAAATTTCTCTTTTGTGAATGTCTACTTTTACCCAGCAATAGTAACTGGAACACATGTACTCTCCATTTGTTTTTTCCAAAACCAGATCATATTCAATTATAAGCCATCTGTAAATGTTGGGGGCATTTTTTCAGTATAGTATCAGAGGACTCAACTTACAGTGAGCTGAAAGATAGAGGAAAGGTGTAGAAAACATATGTAGGCTGCCTTTCTAACAGTGAGAAGATAGAAGGAAGCTAAATATTGGGGAGAAAGAAATAATCATTGAAAGAGAGGATTTCAACAACTTAGGCCATGGTATTCAGTGGGTCTTCTCATCGGTCCTTTACTTTCTAACGGTAAAGGAAATGTAAAAGGACACAATGCAATATAGTCTTTTGGGCACTATTTTTAAGTTTATTAATAGATGCTCAAGAGAAATGCTTCTTTGAATTTTCTGCTACTGTCATGGAAAACATTGTGTCAATCATTATATGTGTATCTTTACACCAATATGCAATGTTTTCTTGATTATTACTGGAATCAGAAACTTTCTGAAGGCTTTAGGGCCCAGAAGTTTATTTTATATTTATTTGTGCCATTGATAGTGCTCTACATTCATTGGGGAAAAATACCGAAAGATGTTCCTATTGAAAAGAGGACGATTTTAATTACTTTTTATATGTGATGTTTATGAAGTTACAGTAAACACATATTTCTTACTCCTATTAATAATTGGGCATTTTCTAGGGTTAAACTAGAACAGAGAGTGAATCAGTCTTACAGAAAATCAGACAGTGGCAGACAAACTCAGTTATGCAAATTAGTCAAATATGTGAAGAACTAAAAGAGATTATACAGTGTTTACATAAAATTATGCACTACAGCTGTATATATAATTAAAGAGATTACTTCAATATAGATGAGTGCATGTGATCTTCCTTTTGATTATCTCTGCATGAAATTTTTCTAAAAATCCCTGTTTTATTGAGAAACATGAAGAATTTTATACGGTACATGTTAGTTCTTTACATGCTAGTGATTATACAAATAGCAAAGGAGAAATATTGTGGTCAAATATTTCTCCCATAAATAAGCGTTAAATTCCATTACATTATTATTCATGCTTCTTGTGTCCTCTGTCTTTATTTTTTTAAAATAAGCAGATACATGCAGTAGAATGAATATGTGTGTATATGTATGTGTGTGTTTGTACATGTGTATATACACACAGATACATACATACATATATATATGTGTCCATATTGCAAGGATATACAACCAGTTATTCACGCAATATTCTCTATTGACATTACTTTGGTTCATTTTGTTTTGCTCTGAAAACATGATACCACATTAATTAATTTTATGTTGATTTCTTTCTTTTCACATTATTGGAATTTTATCTTCAAAGTAAATTCTTCTGTGCTAGGGTCAAATTAAGTCTCTATATGCAATTCAACACCAAATGTTTTGTGATAATTTTGCTGTTTTGCCACAATTCAGATTAAACAACAAACATTAAAATTAGACTTACAAGTAATTCACATAATGGAATTGCAGGAGTGAAGACCCAAACAATTATCCTTGAAATTTAACAGAAGATAAGATATTTAAGAAGCTTAAACATAGAAAAAGATATAATAAAGGTAGGACTTTAAAAAAAAAAAAAAGACAACACTTAAATGTTTAATTAATAAAAATCAAAACTTGGTTGATGAGTTACATTACAGATGAGACAGATTTGAAAAAGTCATGCAGAAACTAACTGGAAGACAGTCTTAAATAAGTTAAGCAAACTTAACGCATAGAGGCATAGAGACAAGAAATAAAAATAAGAGTTGAAAATACACGGAGAATGAAATAAGATTTAACATGTACCTAAATATATTTCAAGATGGAGAAAGTAGATAAAGCTGGAAATAGTTAATATTTGAAGAGATAATGGTTAAGAAATTTTAAGAAATGATGAAAAAATGATTTGCAGTAGAATGAATAATAATAATAATACATATCTTGAAAATTTGTGGCCAAATACTGAATACTTAAGACAAGAAGAGACTCTTAAAAGCTGTCAAGGGAAAGATAGTTTATCAACAAAGGCATAACGATTAGACTTCTCACCAGTCAGAATAAAGAAAAAAGTAGGCCAGGTGTGGTGGCTCGTACCTGCAATCCCAGCTCTTTGGGAGGACTAGGAGGATCACTTAAACCCAGGAGTTGGAGACAAGCCTGGGCAATACAGTGAGACCTCATCTCTACAAAAAGTTAAGGTAATTAGCTAAGCATGATGAGTAATGCCTATAGTCTAAGCGACCTGGAGGGCTGAGGTGGGAGGATTGGTTGAGCCCAGGAGGTCCAGGGTTCAATGATCCAAAATCGCACCAGGGCACTCCAGCCTGGGCGACACAGCAACTGTCTTGAAAAAAGAGAAAAAATGTAAGACACTGGAATAGAGTCTTTTAAAAAATAATTTCAACTTTCAATGTAAGAAAAAAATCTATAAGCCTTGAATTTTAAATTGAACTAAGCTATCATTCAAAAATAAAAGCTAAATAATTTTACAGACAACAGAAACTTAAGAGAGTTTATCACCTAGTTACTTTCACCGAGGGAATTTTGAAATGCTGTACTTCATAAAGAAGGAAATACCTAGGAAGTAGGACTGAAATTTCAGGAATAGTGGGGGAAACTTGCCAAGTATCTAGGTGTAGTTAAAGGGACATTGACTCTCTGTAAAAAAACCAGAAGGAATTATGACTAATTTGAAACATAAAAAAACAAAATGAGACTAAATTTCTAAATAATATGTCAGAGAAAAGTAATCAGAATGAGTCTTAAGATGCTGGGTTCTGGCTCTCTTTAATAAGAATGGACCAGCCTGGGAAACATGGCAAAACATCATCTCTACAAAACAAAAAAAAAAATTAGCTAAGCATGGTGGCACACACCTGTGGTCCCAGATACCCCGGAGGCTGAAGTAGGAGGATGAATTGAGCCTGAGGGTTCAAAGCTACAGAGAACAGTGATCATGCCACTGCACACCAGCCTGGGTGAGAGTGAAACCCTGTATCAAAAAAAAAAAAAAAAAAAAAAAAAAAAAAAAAAAAAAAGAATGGCAAGATTAAGGATTTAGTGTAGGCCTTTTAGAAGCAAGCACACACATAAATACGTTGAGTAACAAATAAAATAGTAGAAATAAAAATTTTAAGCAATCAAAGACAAATGAAAGGAAGACTGAAATAATTTGACTAATTCAATTGAAGACAGAAAAGCAATGGCAAAGCAAAATAAATAGAAGCTATAAAAAAAGCAAATATGAAGCAAAATAAATAGAAAGTATAAAGTTGCTACTCACTGACTAAAAGTAATTAATGTAGCGTTTTATGAAACTACTATTTCAAGAGGGGGCTGGCAAGATGACTGAAGAGGAGCAGCTCCAGTTTGCAGCTTCCAGCAAGATCAAGGCAGATGGCGGGTGATTTCTGCATTTGCAACTGAGGAATCTGGTTCATCTCACTGGGACTGGTTAGAGTGTGTATGTGGCCCACGGAGGGTGAGCAGAAGCACAGTGGGGCACCATCTCACCCGGGAAGTGCAAGGGGTCTGGAAACTCCCTCCCCTAGCCAAGAGAACCCATGACAGACTGTGTCGTGACAGACTGTGTCGTGACAGACTGTGCCATGAGAAACCATGCACTACAGCCCAGACACTATGCTTTTCCCACGGTTTTCACAACCCTCAGACCAGGAGATTCCCTCGGGTACCTACACGACCAGGGCCCTGAGTTTCAAGCACAAAACTGAGTGGCCATTTGGGCAGACACCAAGCTAGCTGCAGAAGTTGTTTTCTTCATTCCCCAGTGGTGCCTGGAAAGCCATTGAGACAGAACCATTTACTCCCCTGGAAAGGGGGCTGAAGCCAGGGAGACAATTGGTCTAGCTCAATGGATCCCACCCCCATGGCACCCAGCAAGCTAAGATCCACCGGCTTGAAATTCTTGCTGCCAGCACAGCAGTCTGAAGTCAACCTGGGATGCTTGAGCTTGGTAGGAGGAGGGGAGTCCACCATTACTGAGGCTTCAGTAGGTGGTTTTGCCCTCACAGTGTAAACAAAACCACAGGGAAGTTGGAACTGGGCAGAGCCCATCGCAGCTCACCAAAGCCACTGTAGCCAGACTGCCTCTCTAGATTCCCCCTCTTTGGGCAGGGCATCTATGAAAGAAAGGCAGCAGCCCCAGTCAGGAGCTTATAGATAAAACTCCCATCTCCCTGGGATAGATCACCTGGGGAAAAGGGCAGCTGTGGGCACAGCTTCAGCAGACTTAAACATTCCTGCCTGTCAGCTCTGAAGACAGCAGCAGATCTCCCAGGACAGCACTCAAGCTCTGCAAAAGGACAGACTGCCTCCTCAAGTGGGTCCCTGACTCCCATGCCTCCTGACAGGGTGACACCTCCCAGCAGGGGTCGACAGACACCTCATACAGGAGAGCTCTGATTGGCATCTGGCAGATGCCCCTCTGTGACAAAGCTTCCAGAGCAAAGAACAAGCAGCAATCTTTAATTGCTTGGGTGATACCCAGGCAAACAGGGTCTGGAGTGGACCTCCAGCAAACTCCAGCAGACCTGCAGCAGAGGGGATTGACTGTTAGAAGGAAAGTTAGCAGAAAGAAATAACATCAACATCAACAAAAAGGATATCCACACAAAAACCCCATCCGAAGGTCACCAACATCAAAGACCAAAGGTAGATAAATCCACAAAGATGAGGAAAAGTAGTGCAAAAGGCTAAAATTTCAAAACTAGAATGTCTCTTCTCCAAAAAATCACAACTCCTCGCCAGCAAGGGAACAAAATTGGATGGAGAATGAGTTTGACAAATTGACCAGAGTAGGCTTCAGAAGGTGGGTAGTAACAAACTCCTCCAAGCTAAAGGAGCATGTTCTAACCCAAAGAAAGGACCTTGAAAAAAGGTTAGAGGAATTGTTCGCTAGAATAACTGGTTTAGAGAAGAATATAAATGCCTGTATGGAGCTGAAAAACACAGCATGAGAACTTCATGAAGTATTCACAAGTATCAGTAGCTGAATCGATCAAGCAGAAGAAAGGATATCACAGATTGAAGATCAACTTGATGAAATAAAGCAGGAAGACAAGATTAGAGAAAAAAAGAATGAAAAGGAATGAACCAAGCCTCCAAGAAATATGGGACTATATGAAAAGACCAAACCTACGTTTGATTGGTGTACCTGAAAGTGATGGGGAGAATGGAACCAAGTTGGAAAACACTCTTCAGTATATTATCCTGGAGAACTTCCCCAACCTAGTAAGACAGGCCAACATTCAAATTCAGGAACTACAGAGAACATCACAAAGATACTCCTTGAGAAAAGCAACCCAAGAAACATAATCATCAGATTCACGAAGGTTGAAATGAAAAAAAAAAATGTTAAAGGCAACCAGAGAGAAACATTGGGTTACCCACAAAGGGAAGCCCACCAAGCTAACAGTGGATCTATCTGCAGAAACCTTGCAAGTCAGAAGATAGTGGGAGCCAATATTCAACAACTCTCTTAAAGAAAATGATTTTCAACCCAGAATTTCATATGCCAAGCTTCATAAGCAATGGAGAAATAAAACCTTTACAGACAAGCAAATGCTGAGAGATTTTGTCACCACCAGGCCTACCTTACAAGACCTCCTGAAGGAAGCACTAAATATGGAAAGGAAAATGGGTATCAGCCACTGCAAAACATACCAAATTGTAAAGACCATCAACATCATGAAGAAACTGCATCAAATAATGGGCAAAATAAACAGCTAGCATCATAGTGACAGGATCCAATTCACACATAACAATATTAACTTTAAATGTAAATGTGCTAAAAGTCCCAGTTAAAAGACACAGATTGGTAAATTGGATAGTCAAGACCCATCGGTGTGCTGTATTCAGGAGACACATCTCATGTGCAAAGACACATATAGGCTNTCATATGCCAAGCTTCATAAGCAATGGAGAAATAAAACCTTTACAGACAAGCAAATGCTGAGAGATTTTGTCACCACCAGGCCTACCTTACAAGACCTCCTGAAGGAAGCACTAAATATGGAAAGGAAAAATGGGTATCAGCCACTGCAAAAACATACCAAATTGTAAAGACCATCAACATCATGAAGAAACTGCATCAAATAATGGGCAAAATAAACAGCTAGCATCATAGTGACAGGATCCAATTCACACATAACAATATTAACTTTAAATGTAAATGTGCTAAAAGTCCCAGTTAAAAGACACAGATTGGTAAATTGGATAGTCAAGACCCATCGGTGTGCTGTATTCAGGAGACACATCTCATGTGCAAAGACACATATAGGCTCAACATAAAGGGATGGAGGAATATTTACCAAGCAAATGAAAAGCAAAAAAAAAAAAAAAAAAAAAAAAAAGCAAAGGTTGTAATCCTAGCCTCTGAAAAAACAGACTTTAAACCAGCAAAGATCTAAAAAGACAAACAAGGGTATTACATAGTAGTAAAGGGATCAATGCAAACAGAAAAGCTAACTATCCTAAATATATGTGCACCCTTTACAGGAGCACCCAGATTCATAAACCAAGTTCTTAGAGACCTACAAAGAAACTTAGACTCCCACACAAAAATAGTGGGAGACTTTAACACCCCACTGTCAATATTAGACAGATCGACCGGGCACGGTGGCTCAAGCCTGTAATCTCAGCACTTTGGGAGGCCGAGACGGGCGGATCACGAGGTCAGGAGATCGAGACCATCCTGGCTAACACGGTGAAACCCCGTCTCTACTCAAATATACAAAAAACTAGCCGAGCGAGGTGGCGGGCACCTGTAGTCCCAGCTACTTGGGAGGCTGAGGCAGAAGAATAGCATAAACCCTGGAGGCGGAGCTTGCAGTGAGCTGAGATCCGGCCACTGCACTCCAGCCTGGGTGACAGAGCGAGACTCCGTCTCAAAAAAAAAAAAAAAAAAAATAATTAAAAAAAAAAAAAAATTGGACAGATCATCAAGACAGAAAATAAACAAGGATAATCAGGACTTGAACTCAGCTCTGGACCAAGTGGACCTAATAGAAATCTACAAAAGTCTCCACCCCAAATCAACAGAATATACATTCTTCCCAGCACCTCATCACACTTAGAATTCTAAGACTGACCACATAAATGGAAGTAAAACACTCCTCAGCAAATACAAAATAATGGAAATTATAACAAATAGTCTCTCAGACCACAGTGCAATCAAATTAGAACTCAGGATTAAGAAACTCAGTCAAAACCGCACAGCTACATGAAAACTCTACAACCTGCTGCTGATTGACTACTGGGTAAATAACAGAATTAAGGCAGAAATAAATAAGTTATTTGAAATCAATGAGAACAAAGATACAATATACCAGAATCTGTGGGACAAAGCAAAAGCAGTGTTTTCAGGGAAATTTATAGCACTAAATGCCCACAGGAGAAGGCAGGAAAGATCTAAAATTGACACCCTAACCTCACAATTAAAAGAACTAGAGAAGCAAGGGCAAACAAACTCAATGCATTAAGTTGATCTTCAAACTCTGATATCCTTTCTTCCAATTGATTAATTCAGCTATAGATACTTGGGTATGCTTCATGAAGTCCTAGTGCTGTGTTTTTGGTTCCATAACAAACCCACAGGCAATATACTGAATGGGCAAAAGCAGGAAGCATTCCCTTTGAAAACCGTCACAAGATGAGGATGTCCTCTCTCACCACTCCTATTCAACATACTACTGGAAGTTCTGGCCAGGAAAATCAGGTAAGAGAAAGTAATAATGGGTATTCAGATAGGAAAAGAGGAAGTCAAATTTTCTCTGTTTGCAGATGACATGATTGTATACTTAGAAAACCCATCATCTCATCCTAAAATCTCCTTAAGCTGATAAGCAACTTCAGTAAAGTCTCAGGATACAAAATCAATGTGGAGAAATCACAAGCATTCCTATACACTAATAATAGAGAGCCAAATCATGAGTGAAATCCCATTCACAATTGCTACTAAGAAAATAAAATGCCTAGGAATACAACTTATTAGGGATGTGAAGGACTTCTTCAAGGAGAACTACAAACCACTGCTCAAGGAAATAAGAAAGGACACAAAAAAATGGCAAAGCATTCCATGCTCATGGATAGGAAGAATCGATATTGTGAAAGTGACCATACTGCCCAAAGTAATTTACAGATTCAATGCTATTCCCATCAAGCTACCATTGACTTTCTTCACAGAATTAGTGGAAAAAAAAAAAAAAAAAAACTACTTTAAATTTCATTTGGATCCAAAAAAGAGACTATATAGCTAATCCCATTACTGGGAACATACCCAAGCACAAAGAAGAAAGCCAGAGGCATCATGCTACCTGACTTCAAACTATACTACAAGGTTACAGTAACCAAAACAGCATGGTACTGGTACTAAAACAAATATATAGGCCAATGGAACAGAACAGAGGCCTCAGAAATAATGCCACACATCTACAACCATCTGATCTTTGACAAACCTGAAAAAAAAAAAAAAAAACATGCAATTGAGATAGGATTCCCTATTTAACAAATGTTGGGAAAACTGGCTAGTAATAAGCAGAAAATTGAAACTGGACCCTTTCCTTATACTTTATACAAAAAATTAACTCAAGATGGATTAAAGACTTAAATGTAAGCCATAAAACCATAAAAACTCTAGAAGAAAACCTATGCAACACTACTTAGGACATAGGCATGGGCAAAGACTGCATGACTAAACCACTAAAAGCAATGGCAACAAAAGCCAAAATTGACAAACAGGATCTAATAAAACTAAAGAGCTTCTGCACAGCAAAAAAAAAAAAAAAAAAAGCTATCATCAGAGTGAACAGGCAACCTACAGAATGAGAGAAAATGTTTCCATCTGACAAAGGACTAATACCCAGAATCTACAAGGAACTTAAACAAATTTAGAAGAAAAAAAGGACCCCTTCAAAAAGTGGGTGAAGAATATGAACAGACACTTCTCAAAAGAAGACATTTATTCGGCCAACAAACATATGAGAAAAAGCTCATTATCACCGGTCATTAGAGAAATGCAAGTCAAGACCACAATGAGATTTCATCTCACACCAGTCAGAATGGCGATCATTAAAAAGTCAGGAAACAACAGATACTAGAGAGAATGTGAAGAAATAGGAAAGCTTTTACACTGTTGGTGAAAGCGTAAATTGGTTCACCCATTGTGGAAGACGGTGTGGCGATTCCTCAAGGATCTAGAACCAGAAATATCATTTGACCCAGCAATCCCATTACTGGGCATATGACCAAAGGATTATAAATCATTCTACTACAAAGACACAAGCACACGTATGTTTATTGCAGCACTATTCACAATAGCAAAGACTTGGAATCAACACAAATGTCCATCAGTGACAGACTGGATTAAGAAAATGTGGCACATATACACCATGGAATACTATGCAGCCATAAAAAAGGATGAGTTTGTTGTACTCCCCACAGGGAGTCTAGGACAGAATCTGTTTCTTGCCTCTTCCAGCTTCCAGTTGTTACTAGCTTGCTTGTCCTAAGGCCAAACTCCAATTTTTGCCTTAATCTTAACGTCAACTTCTTTTCTGTGTCTGTTTATTCTTCTGTGGGTCTTTTGTAAGGACAATTGTCATCAGATTTAGGGCCTACCAAGATAATCCAGGATGATACCTTTATCTCAAGATTCTTTCTTTACTGCATCTGCAAAGACTTTTTCCAAGTAAGGTAACATTTGCAGGTTACATTAGAGGATTAGAACATATTTTTTTCAGAGTTACCAGTCAACCCATTGCAGTAGAATCCTGGATTTCCCTGAAGGTTCTGAGGTGGCTCTTAGGGACAAGAAAGGTTATGATGCAGTTTGGTTTTAGTTTGATTCTACCTATGATAGCATGCTCATACATGGCATAGGCAAAAGATGCTTGAGAAACACTGCTTCCTCTTTACTCTGGTCTCCTGGTACATGATGAATTTAGTTTCAAACAAGACAAGAAATTTGCACCAGGATATAAACATTTGTCGACAAAGTCTTTCTAAGAAGAAAATGTCAGCCAAACAAAATAGAATGTTTAGAGATTAAGTAATTTACATTCCGGAATGAGTTTCCTACCTTTCAGTAGGCTAGTAATGATTTACAGAGCAGAAGTTTGTATACCTTTGTTCTAGAGGGTTTTCGTATTAGGCTTCTTTCTAGTTTTCCTGTCCTCTGAGATATTGCAACTTTGTTTTGAGTAAAGTCGATTAAAAGTCCACATCTTTTACAGCCAGTTAACTTTTGAGGTTAATTTGTAGAAAAATTATAAGTTGTGATTTAATTTTTACTTGTTGGAAACATATACACCTGAAGGCTTTGGTTTTACCATAAAAAAAAGTTCATCAGTTATACGTAAGTTAACTTTTTTTTTTTTTTTTTTT
>NW_016809495.1:842999-848603 GCF_001698545.2 Rhinopithecus bieti | reverse complement strand
CTCCCGGTTTATGCCATTCTCCTGCCTCAGCCTCCCAGGTAGCTGGGACTACAGGCTTTGAGTCAGTTGAGTGGTGGGCTTTTCTCTGGTATAATCTTTGTGGATGTGCAAAGCAAGATTTGAAACTAATCTCAAAATACCATACAGCTTTTAAGGTTGTTGATGCTGTGATTGGCATAATGATTTACTGATTAAAAGGAGACTGTTTTTTAGGCAGCAGGACTGGCAACTCAGTATGTGGTTTGCTTATAAGCCTGTGAACACAGAAATTTCTGCTCCTAATAGGTAAGAATATTATCTTTTCCTAATCATTAAAGATGTGGCTGCATTAGCATATGGAGTGAAATACAAAGGTTCTATCTCAAATAAATGAAACAATTTGTCACTGCATGTGACAAGACTTCCTCCCTGTGATAATGAATACTTGTATAGGAGAGGAAACTGCAAAGAACTGGGAATTGAAATACAAAGAAAGGAGCTGAATCTCACCTTACTGAAAACAGAGCTTTTGCTTTTAAGTGTAAATCTACCATTTATTATGTCCTCTGTTGAGATAATGGTATTATTCAATGTGTTTTAACTACAACCTTGAAAAATTACAGAGAAATGTATACTGCAAAAGAGAAAAAATTAATTAGGCTTAACACTAAAAGATTTTCTTTTGTTTAAATTATCTAAAGTGAAAAGAACTATTAAGCCTTTGTAAAATGAACTTTGACTCCTTTTCTAATTATCAAGTGAAAATTTCCATAACTAATTATTTGTTTTACAAAGATAAGTTTCCAAATCCATGTTGTACTTGGAATAGGATTCATTAAATTACATAATTTTATGCTGAAACTACATCTTAGATTTATGGAAAGGAAATTTTCACAACTATTTCCTTAAATAAATAGCATACATTGTGAATTGAAGGAATCTGATAAATGTAAAAATAGAACAATGCCTTAATTTTATATTGTACAGAATCTTGCAAACCAACATGTAAGACTCTGAAACATTCATTATTGTTTATAAAATAATTGCAATGATAGAGTTTAAATGAGAAAATATATCTGCCATGAGAATTACAAATCATAGATTTATTATAAGGATAAAGTCTTATGTAATCGTGGGAGAGACTGAGGAGAAAAAAATCTAAGGGAGATTTGGGAGATCAGGGAAAAGTCACAAATCAGTCCTACTAAATAATGATTTATGCAAAAAAGTCAGGAGTTGCAGGGGATTCTGGGAAGCCAGTAATGTAGAGCTGCCAAATATAGTGGAAACATCGGAGAAGTAAAGGGAAAACATTAGGGGAAATTGTCCACATTGCATAAATCCTGCTTTTAAAGGTCTTCAGCAAAACATCTGATTGTGGGCTTCAGTTTCTTTTCAGCCTCAGGGCTGGCAGTGAGAAGAGCTGAACACAGAGTAACACAAGACAGAACCAACAATCTTTTTGTCTGTCACAGCATTTAATTCAATCACCTTCAAAGGGTAATGGTAGCTACTTAATTTCTGTCTTCTAAATGTGAAACAATTTCTTATTTTGGCTAACTCTAATCACAGTGACAGGAGGCAGTGAAATGCCTAGGCAAATAGGGACGGGTCCCCAGTGAAACCCCACCTCCAAAGAAGACAGTTTAAAGCCTGAAAGTCAAGCTACAAGTCAAATCCACAGACTGGATTAAGAACCTGTCTTGTCATTTGGCAGTCTTTCCTTTGATTGATCCCCACCCTTAGCCTCTTTTACATATACCTACCCTTTCCTAATTGGTTTTCTACAGTTGCACCCACCTTTGCACTGTGTCTTCTCTTTAACCTTTTTTGCATACTCAGATCCAATCTGCATGCACTCCCCATTCTGAGTCCATAAAATTCCTGGATATAGCCACAATAGAGGAGAAACCCACCTGAGTATGGGGGTAAGGAAACACTCCCGGGTCCCCTCTCCACTGAGAGCTGTTCTGTCACTCAATAAAATTCTTCCCCATCCTCCTCACTCTCTGAATTGTCAGTGTATCCTCATTCTGCTTGGATGTGGAACATGAGCATGGGAACCACCGAATGCAAGTACAAGTTGTATCACAGGCTGACCAAATGGGTGGGGTGTCTCCTGTGGCAAGGCCTGGCCTGAGGGAGGCCTGGGTAGCAGGAGGGCATTGCTAATTGTGGAGGTTCCTGGTTGGCAAAGTGGCTGAGAAAAATCCTGCATCACTAGGCTGGAGGATATAAAATATGAAATTTCGGGCAACAGTTTTAACGTAACTAAGTTGACAGAGTACATACTGCTACATAGTTGAATATAAATTATATACACTTCCAAGTAATGGCTAAGAAAAATAATTGAGACAAGTGCATAGAAATTAATCTAGTAACAACCATATCAATTCTGCTTTTACCATTATAGAAAGTGTAAGTTTATAGAAGACAAAAATGTGTATAATGGTAATAAATTAAATTTGCAGAGACTTTTGGACTAAATTTAGTAGCATGTGAGAAAAAAACTCAGATAATGGTAGGTAAACATGAATAAATTTACTCCGAGGATGAAAAGAACAAGCTCATTGATGGTCTGAGTGTTTTGATATGGAAAATATTACAGTTAATAGAAAATAGAAATATTTTAAATTGTTAGCAAAATTCTTATAGAAATCTGTCCAAAAATATCTTACATAAACTTAGTGAGGTCATTCTGAATAGAAAATGAATGAGGGTAATATGAAGATTTCACCCATGCAAATCACATCTTCTTTTACATGGATAGACCTTCCTATATGGGAATTCACTGGAACCTCAAAATCAGAATTTCAGGACAGTTTTGTCTTATGTGGGAACAGGGAGCAAAAGAAGGTAAGCAGGAAAAAAAATAAGAGGTGAAAATATTTTATCTTGTTTCATCTTTAATTTTCCCAACAATACATTTTTAACAAGTTTTAATCCTATAGAACTTTATAGTAAACAACCGTACACTTTTTACTCAGGTTGACAAAATGCTAAGAGTGTGCAATTGTTTTGCCTATAAATACATAGATGGATGAATATGTAGATGGATGGATGGATGGATGGATGGATGGATGGATGGATAGATACAGGTGAAGTGTATTTAAAATACTTTCTAGCTTTTTGTATCAATGGCAAGGATGGTATCCCAACGGCCTGAATCTGGGATGGTCTTTTGTCTTGCTTTAATCCATGGAATGCAGCAGAAGTGACATCATGTGAGTCCTCAATCTAGGTCATGAACTCCTAGAAGCTACCTCTCTCCTCCTATTGGAAATCTGCTACAATAGGAATATGCTCCAGCTAGCCTCCACGAAGTCCAAGTAGAGCATAATTAAGGTGCTCAAACCAATAGCCAACAAAGCACTAGGCATGTGAACACAGTGATCCCAGATCATCCACTCCCAGAAGGACTGTCAGGTGACTGACTCCATTTTGATTGAGCTCAGGAAGATGAGCAGAATCATCCATCTGAGCCTTTTCCGTATTGGCAACCAGAAATATGTGAGTTAATAATTGATTGTTACACTAAGCCATTAAGTTTGGGGTCATTTGGAACAGAAAAGTCTAAGGGATACAATCGATAAATGATTACTTTAGCCATTACTCAGTGAGTAACAGACCTAAAACTTCTTTGTTGTTAAGTACTTCAGCATATAACTTCCAAGAATATATAATTTCAGTGTAATTTTCATATTCAAGTAACTTAACTGATTAATATTATCTAATATGAGTACTGAAGTTTTCTTAGTTCAGTAATGTTATTATATCATTTTCAGTTTTTATTTGGTATAATCAAGGATCAAAAATAAATTTATTAGTCATGCCTCTTTAATAGCCTTTAATCTAAAAGCATATCTTTATTTTATGGTGTTTTCATTTTTTAGAATCCTTGCCATTTTTTTTGCAGAACATTTCTCGATATAGATTTTTCAAATTAGTTATAATTGGATGTAAGTAAAGCATTTTTGATAGATAAGACCTATATGATGCCATCTACTTCTCAGTGTATTACGTTAAAAGGCACATGATTTCAGTTTGTACTGAAATTGGTACAAAATTGATTATGCTAATTTTGATCATGGGGTTTAAGTGGAGTCCAATTTTATCATTTTTTTTAGTACATCTTGATTTTTAATTACAGTAAGAAAGTCATTACCCATATCCAGGTCCCAGGTGAATCTACCCATGCTGTGTATATATGCATTCTTTTGATTCTTTATGATTTGAGGTACAGATCCAATTTTACATTTTCTTAAATGGCTACTTAACTGATTTATACCATTTATTAAATATTATTATAGCATTGGCTTGATATTTCATCTTTATCACAAATTAAATGTCCATATTACTGGGTGGGTCAGTCTATTTTGACTTTCTATTTTGTGCCTCTCTCTACTCTTGAAGCAATATTGCTTAATATAGACGCTCTAGGGCAATACAATCCAGTAGACTTTCAGAGATAATGGAAATGTTGAATAGCTGCATTGTGCAAAACGAGAGCCTGATAAACTGAAGTTTTATTTTATTTACTTTTAGTTAATTTAAATTTTAACTTACAAAGACATTTGTGGCTAGTGGCTACTGTACCAGAGAGTATACTATCAAGGGTGTTTTATATTTGTCAGGGGTCAACTGTCCTCATTACTTTCATTTTTGATAGTTTTTCTAGAATTTATCGAATATCCATTTTCCCTTACATAATTTAGAACTGACTGTTCCCTAATCTCAGATAAAGAATGTTGATATTTTATTGGCATTATATCAAAACATATAAATTAATTTAGAAAAAATTAGCATATATGTTTCCATAGTAAACAATTCAACCTTGTCCAAAAAGAGGTCTGACCTTTGCCTTCAAATTCTAGGACGTGACTTAGGGTGAGGGCATTGGGTCATGCAATATCAGGTTGAACTGCAGACGGGATAGAGACTGAGGTCAACCTTCAATAAAAATCCTGGACACCAAGATTCAGGTGAACTTCCTTGGCTGTCAATGTTTAATGCCTATTGTAACACAGTGTTAATGTTGTACACGACTTTACTGGAAAAGGACACCTGAAAACTGTATTTGGAGCTTTCCTGTACTCTGCTTTGTGGGTCTCTTCCCTCAGCTGATTTTAATGCATGCCCTTTCACTGTAATAAATGATAACTATGAGTATTGACAGGTTTCTGTGAGTTTTGTGAGTCCTTCTAGTCAATTATCAAAGCTGAATGTAGTCTTGAGTACCCCAATACTTGCAACTGATGTGCGAAGTCAGAGTGGTCTTGAGGATTAACTCTTCAGTTGGTGTCTGCATTAGAGTGATCTTTTGGACTATTTTCTAAGCTCACAATATGACAATGCATTTCATCCAAAGATGCATTTTCAGTTGCTTAAAGCTATTTTTATATGATTTGAATTTTGTATGGTTTTTCTTATATAGATTTTGCACTTTTTTTTCTAATTGTATTCCTAAAAGTTTTTTTCTTTCTTTTATTTTTGGAATACTGCTAGTGTTAGAAGAGTTTTCCCTTCTGGCTTAACTCTTTATTTATTTATTTATTTATTTATTTATTTATTTATTTATTTTATTATACTTTAAGTTCTAGGGTACATGTGCATAACGTGCAGGTT
>NW_016809495.1:810721-838479 GCF_001698545.2 Rhinopithecus bieti | reverse complement strand
CCCTGCTTCAGCTCTCGCTGGTCAGGCTGCAGCAGCTGACCAGCACCGATTGTCCGGCACTCCCTAGTGAGATGACCCCAGTACCTCAGTTGAAAATGCAGAAATCACCGGTCTTCTGTGTCGCTCGCGCTGGGAGTTGGAGACTGGAGCTGTTCCTATTCCGCCATCTTGCTCCGCCCCCCTGGCTTAACTCTTAACTACTTTTTGTTTGAGTATATGAGGGCTACTATGCTAATTGTATGTTTGGTTACTTTGGAAATTATTTGCTTTTAGTTCTATGATTATCAGATATTCTTCAGGTACATTATTAGTTCTTGTGGAAATAGGGATCATTTTATTTTTTCCTAATTTCTGCCTCAAATTCTTATCTTTTTTCTAATTGTATTGGATAAATTGAATAGACACAGATATAAACTATCTATAAATTCCTATTTTTATTTTTTTTCAATCAAGGATGAGAGTTGCATTTTATTATCTTTATATCAATGAATATGATGAAATATATTAATTTGTATCATAATATAGAATTGTCCTTTCAGTCTTGTATTCCTAGGGTAAAATCCTACATGGTTTTGTGGTAAGAAATTCTCAGTGTACTGCTTTAATATATGTGCTAATATTTTATTTAGGGTATTTACACTGATATTTGTGAGATAGGTTAGCTTTCTTTCCATTTTCTTGTATCATTTTTTGTAAAATTTATCAAGTATGGATATCAATGCTACATTTTAAATGTACATTTGAGGTTTAATATGTAAATTTGAAGTTTTTCACCATTTTTATTTTCTGGAACAATTTATATAACATTGGGATTCACTGGTGCTTGAAGTTTGGCATTGTAAAAACATCTGGACCTGGTAAATGGGTGAATTGTGCATGTATGTGTGTGTGCACGTGTGCACGAGAGAGATGCCATTTATTAATAACTTACCTCTCCTCTGAAAGTTTACCTCTCTGAACTTTTAATGGTTGTGGGTCAATTTTGGTAAACTGTATTTCCAGCCATGTTTCTTACATTTTGTTTAACTTGTGTTGCACTTAGATGTGAAAAGAGTATTAAGTTTTTAAAATGTCCTGCTTCATTTGGAGAACATTTATCCCTGTGAATTTGTTGAAATATTATGGCTTAATGTATGAATTTTAGGTTCAACATGAAATCTACCAGCACTTGTATGTGAGGTTTTGTTCAAATTTCCAATGCTGTTCAAGGGCTAGTATTTACCTTCTGTGCTGTGTGAAGTCATTAATACAGAAGTGCTGGGGATTGGCTGAAGCTCCTTGGTAGCCTCAGCCTTAGAAATTTTTTTACTTCTGACCTTGGAGATGTCTATTTATTTCTTTACTAGCTCAGTCATGTGCAAATAAAGTAAAATAGATTATATATTACATCAGAACATTTTTAGTAAAAACAATTTCAGTATGTCCAATCTGCCATAAAATTTGACATAAAAGAATACAAACAACATTTTCCAGTTTATATTAAATAAAATAAATTCATGTTGATTGCTTTTTTCACTGTTATCTGTTGTGTTATAGCACTAGCGATCCATTGTCTTCATATGTTTTCACTAACAGATAATGTTACATTGAAAATGCATCTTAGGATTTCTCATTTATAAATTCACTTATTTTGTAAATCAGTCAATACTGAGGTTTTACATTTGAAAACACAACCATATTAATGCAAATAATTCTATTAAATAACATAGATTACTATGATTATATAACATCTTTACCAAGATCATTAAATTTAAACTATGATTTGTTTATACAATTTCTACATCTAATTTTTCTCATTTACAACACTCTCCATCTGTAGTTCATAATAAATAAGTAATATCTTAATATCTGCCTCTTCACATTTCTTTCATAGAACATCATATAAATATTTGGTCTTCTTGGCAGTCAATACGTTTTATGGATCCTGCATATGTTATAGAAAGTTTTTTAAAACATAGTTTTCTTGTAATCCCAGAAAAAAGGTTCTTGCTGTCAGTTCAGATAGAATAAATGCTAAATAATGAATTCACTAATGAAAAGACCAACTCAAGGTCAAGTATTTTCTGTGCTCTACCTAGAAATGTTACTGTGAGTAGAAGAAAAATTCTAAATAACGACTGGAGGTTATTTGTCATAAATAATTGCTCTTGAATACAATACTAAAATCTGCATTAAAATAAAATATTTTATATCTGTACACAGAATATTCAGATGTCAAAAGGAGGTCAACTTCATAATAGGAAAACTTAAATTATAAGTAACTGTTAGAAACATTTTTCATTGAATGCTTATTGCTTTATATATCAACATAAACATTTGACTATTTTCCAGTTTTATTGAGGTATAACTGACAAATAAAAATTGTATATATTCAAGTTAAACAACATGATTTGATATAGGTATACACTTTGAAGTGATTACAATTAAAGTAATTAATGTATATAATCATGCAATTACCCGTGTGTGTGTGTCTGTCTGTCTGAGTGTGTATAGCAAGGATCTTTCCCAAAGATTTACTATCGCAGCAATTTCAAACAAAGAATACGTTATTATTAGCTAAAGTCACCATGCTATACATTAGAATATTATATTTTATTCATCTTATAACTGATTTTTTGTACCCTTTTGACCAGTATCTCCCCATTTTCCCTAAGCCCCAACCTCTGACAACCACCATTCTACTCTGATTCTATAAGTTTAATTCTTTTAGTTTTCACATATAAGTGAAGTCATACAGTATTTATCTTTTTGTGGCTGGCTTATTTTACTTAGTATAATGATCCAGATTGTGGCAAATGGCAGGATTGTCTTCTTTTTATGATTTAATAATATTCCACTCTACATACACACCACATTTTCTTTTTCCATGTATTCATTGGCCGACTCTTAGGTTGTTCCCAGTCTTGGCTAATGAGAATAATGCTACCACAAACTAGGAGTGCAAATATGTCTTTGAGATACTGATTTCAGGTCCTTTGAATATGTATTCAGAATTGGAATTGCTAGATATGGTAGTTCTATTTTTAATTTTTAGGTACCTTCATAATGTTTTACACAATGATTTTACCAATTTACATTTCCACCAATGGTGTATGAGGGTTCCCTTTTCTCCACTTCCTTAACATTTGCTTTCTCATCTTTTTGGTAATAGCTATCCTAACAGATGTGAGGCAACATCTCATTGTGGTTTAGATTTGCATTTCCCAATAGTGATGTTCGCCCTTTTCATATACTTGTTGGCCATTTTAATGACTTCGTTGAAAAGATGTCTATTTAGGTCATTTGCCCATTTAAAATCAGGTTATTTGAGTTTTTTGTTTATGTGGTATATTTTGTTGTTGTTATTCAGTTGTATGAGTTCTTCTTATATTTTGAATATTAAAAGCAAAAGTAAAAGAAGGGGATTAAAAATGAAAAACCTCTGCACAGCAAAGGAAGCAATCAACAACAGGCAATCCAAGGAATGGGATAAAATATTTCAAAACAGGCCGGGCCCGGTGGCTCAAGCCTGTAATCCCAGCACTTTGGGAGGCCGAGACGGGCGGATCATGAGGTCAGGAGATCGAGACCATCCTGGCTAACACGGTGAAACCCCGTCTCTACTAAAAAAATACAAAAAAATTAGCTGGGCGAGGTGGCGGGCGCCTGTAGTCCCAGCTACTCGGGAGTGAGCCAGGAGAATGGGTGAAACCCGGGAGGCGGAGCTCATGCAGTGAGTGAGATCCGGCACAGCACTCCAGCCTGGGCGGACAGGCGAGACTCCGTCTCAAAAAAAAAAAAAAAAATTTCAAAACTATACTGATAAAGGTTAATATCCAAACATATATTACTACTCATAGGCAATTTTAGTTTAGTTTAATTGCTTTTCAATTTGAACCTTTTTCCTTAAATCTTAGTATCTCTTTCTTAATCATATCTATCTGTGTGTGTATATATATATATATATATATTATTATATCTCATCATATACATATATACGCATCCATATATATATATATGTATGTATGTATCTTTCTAACTCCCAAGAAACTCTAATGCAATGTATTATCACAACAGGTTGCCTAAAAAATGGTCAGTGAGAAATTTCTAAAGAGTATTTGCTCTAAAGAGAATCTCAGCAAGAGATAGTAAAGTAAAGCATTTTTAAAATGTAATAATTTCAGATTGTTTATACATATAAGCATTTATAAAGAGAATATTTATTGAAAAAATCACAAAACACAAAAATATATAGAAAATTATATAAAATTCACTGTAATTCTATTACCTAGGAGACATGATGAATGTTTTGCTACAGTTGCTTTTTATTTGTAACATATCACACAATTACCCTTGTGTGTGTGTGTGTCTCTGAGTGTGTATAGCAAGGATCTTTTTTTTTTAAAGTAGCAACATTACTGAATATATTTTAAACTATGAACTTTTTTTCTCTTTTACATTGCATTAGGAATATTTTTTCATAATAATAAAATATACTTTTTAAAAAACCTAGTCTTTAAAGACTAGACAAATGGTTTGCCATCTATTTAATCAATGCCGTTATTCTATTTTGGGAAATGTCAGTTGCTTAAAATTTAGTATTATAAAAAATGCCACATTGATATACATGATATCAAAATTTTCCTGAATAATTTATTAATTGTAAAGGTTGAATTACTGAATCAGGGTACATGTTTTCATAAAGAGTATGTATATTTAATATTCCACTAATTTAACGTAAATTGGTGTATCAAGTAGGTAAAAATGATATATTTCTTTGGATTTTGCATTTATTTCTTTTATTCCAAGTAAATGTGAAAATTTTATGGGCTAATCACAATTTTTTCTTTAATATCAGAGTGTTAAAATTCATTTTATTGAAATTGAGGTAAAATCTACATAGAATTAAATGCATAAAATATTGAGTTTTAATATATGTATGTACTCAAATAAACGCCATCAAAATCAAGGCATAAAATATTTCCATTACCTCAGAAAGTTCTCTTGTGTCTCCTTTCCAACAACCACAGAAACCACTCTTTTAATTTATATCACAACAGATTAGGTTAGCCTCACTCAAACTTCATATAAATGGGTTCATATGTAATTTTAGTGTCTAGCTTTCTTTATTCAACAAAATATTTTTGAGTCTTTCCATGGTGTAAATGCTGCATGTATCAGTAATGCATTTTTATTTATTAATTTCTATTATTGGTATTTAATTGTATGACTAAAATGTTAGTTTATGTATGTCTGATTGGTAAACAATTGTGCTGATTTCAGTTTTATTCTGTTTTGAAAAATTTATACAAATGTTTTATACACTTTTTGTGAATATATACATTTTAATTTCTTTGGATAAATACTGACAGTCATATTGCTGGGTCTTAGTTTATTAGAAATTGAAAACTCTTTTTCAAATTGATTGTATGATGTACAATGCTATTAGTAATGTAAGAGATGTTCTTCCACATCCTTGCCAACATTTAATGCTGTCTTTTTTTATGTTGGTCATTTTAGATGCTCTGGTATTTCACTGTGATTTTAAATTTTATTTTACTAATCAGGAATGATATAATGATATGGAGAAGATTTCATATCTAACAACCATTAAGTGTGTTTATTTGTGATGATTTGTATATCATCTTTATGGAATACTTGTTCAAACATTTTGCCTGTTTTTATTTTTTTATAAACTTATAATAACTGTTTATTCTTGTTTCACTTTTATCAGATGTGTCTCACAAATAAATTTATATGAATTTGTGACTTCATTTTTTAACTGCATCTTTTAATGAGTTCCTTTTATTTTTTATAAATTCTGTTATTTATTTTATTTTATATTTAGTAAATTTTGTGTCCATAGACAGTAATTTATTTTTAATTTAATTTTACTGTGGCCAGAAAATATATACTATAATATTTCAATGTTTTGAAATTGTTCAGAAATATTTTATGGCTCTATCTTCATTAACATTTTCATATGCACTTGAAAAAAATATGTATTCTTCATGTTTGATGAAGTACTCTATATATCTATTGAAGCACCCAAGACAAGCTGCCAAGTAACCAAGTCATGATTCCATTGAGCATGTAAAAGCCTGGTGCCCACCTACCACAGGGGGAGTACCTTAGCCAAGCAACAGGCTGACCAGCCTCATACTTCCTGGAATTATGGGCTGGACTGCCACTCCACCCCGAGAAGAGTATAACCAAAATAGATGGACCAACCACACAAACCTCTGCAGCCTAAGCTACTGAAGCATGCATGTGTATCACTGACAGGAACTAGAGCTGAAGAAACTGCACAAAACTGCACTATGGCACTGACCCAAAATGAAGTCAACCATTAGTTTTACCCTACCTAACCAACAGTCTAGGACACATCTGCAGGTAAAAGTCATTCCCACAAAAGCTACTCTACAAAATTGGAAGATATGAGTATTCTGCCAAATATATGGATACAAGAAACATAAAATGCTAGGAAGCATGACACCACTAAAGAAGCACAATAATTCTCTATTAACTGAGAATTATACCAGTTTTTCTTTGGGAAGAAATGGAAATTTATGAATTGCCTGAAAAAGAATTCAAAATAATAGTAATAAGAAAACTCAGAAAAATATAAGAATATGCAGATGGACAATTTAACAAATCCTGGAAAACAACTTATCATCTGAATAAACAATCCAACAATGAGATAGATACTAAAAAAGAACCAAACTGAAATCTTGAAGCTGAAGAACTCAATGAAGAAAACTCTTTAAAATAATCCAGTCATATATAAAAAAGAATACAATAGAAGAAAGGAAGTCTATTGGACTACGGGACACCATTAAGTGAACAAATTTTTTAATTAGAGTTTCAAGACAAGACATGGGAAAAGGCTTGGAAAATCTATTTAATGAAATAATATCTGAAAACTTCACAAGTCTTAGAAGATATGTGGACATCTAAATTCAGGAAGCTCGAAGATTCCAAATAGTTTCAACCTAAAATGATCCTTTCTGAGGCACATTATAGTCAAACTGTGAAAAGTCAAAGACAGGGAATTCTAAAATTAGTAAAGAAAAGCATCAAGTTGCATACATGGGTGTGTCCATTAGAAGAATGCTCTCACAGAAGATTTCTCTCGGGATTTGACAGATCATCTAGGCAGAAAACAAGAAAGAAACATAAGATTTAATCTGCAGTACAAAAAAAGGACCTAAAAACCATTAACAGAGCATTCCATCCAGCAACAGCAGAATGCACATTTTTCTCACTGGTGCGTGGAACATCTCTCAGGATAAACCACATATTAGACCAAAAAAAAATTAATAAATTTAAGAAAAATTAAAATTATATCAAGTATTTTTGTGACCATAATAAAATAAACCTGGAAATCAATAACAAAAACTTTGAATAATGTACAAATACAAACAACATTTCCTGAACAACTAATGTGTCAAGGAAGAAATTAAGAAGGAAGTAAATAAATTTATTGAAACAAACAAAAATGGAAATACAACATGCTAAAACCTATGGAATACAGCAGAAGTAGTACTAAGAGTGAAGTTTATACCAATAAAGACCTACATCAAAAACTTAGAGGGGTTTTAAACAACCTAATGATGCAACTCAAGACACTAGAAAAGTGAAAACAAACCAAACTCCAAATTAGTAAAAGGAAAGAAATAATAAAAGTCAGAGCAGAAACAAATAAGATAAAGACAAAAATAATACAATCAATTAAATAAATTTGTTTGTTGAAAAGATAAATAAAATCAACAAGATGTTAGACTACCTAAAGAAAGAATAAAGAGAGAAAAACCAAATAAATAAAATCTAAAATGAAATATGAGATGTTACAGGAGATACACAGAACTACAAGGGATCATTACAGACGATTATGAACAATTATATGCTAAATAAAAATGGAAAACCTAGATGAAATTTATAAATTTCTGGACAGATATATACTACCAAGATTGAACCTGGAAGAAATAGACCAGTAATGACTAATAAGATTGAATCAGTAAAAAAGAAAAGAAAAGAAAAGAAAAGAAAAGATCATTCTAACAAAGAAAAGCCTGCGACAAGATGACATTATTGGCAAATTCTACCTAACATTTAGAGAAAAATTAATAACATTTTTGAAATTATTTCAAAATACTGAAGGGTAGAGAATTCTTCCTAACTCATTCTATGTGGCAAGCATTACCCTGATACCAAAACCAGAAAAGGACACTCAAATAGCAACCATAACAACAATGAGAAAAAAACTAGAGGTCAGTATTTCTGATGAATATAGGTGCAAATATCCTCAAGGAAATACAAACAAGTCCATAAGCACATAAAACAGATTATACACCGTGATCAAGTTGGATTTTCCTAGGGATGCAAGAATGATCCAGTATACACAAATCAATAAAGTGATACATCGTATCAACAGAATAAGGAATAAAAATCATGTAATCATTTCAATAGATGCACAGAAAGCAGTTGATAAAATTCAACATTTCTTCATGGTAAAGCTCTCAATAAATTAGCTTTAGAAGAAACATACCTAAATGCAATAAAGGCCATACATGACAAGTTCACAGCCAACATCATAATGAATGGGGAAAAGTTGAAACTTTTGCTCTAAGAACTAGAACAAAACAAGGATGTCCACTTTTACCACTCTTAGTCAACATAATATTGAAAGTCCCAACCAGAGCAATTAGGGAAGAGAAAGAAAAAGAAAATATTGGAACTGGAAAAAGGAAAGTAAATCATCTCTGTTTGCAGATGACATGATCGTATAATAGAAAACCTAAAGGATCCATCAAAATCTCTTGGGTGTGACAAATGAATTCAGTAAATTTTCAGGATGTGAAATCAATGTATAAAAATCAGTAGCATTTCTGTATACCAACAATGAACTAGTGGACAAAAGTATCAGGAAAGCAATGCCATTTATAATAGCTACAAAATAAATAAAATGATGTAGGAAGAAATTTTCCAAGGAGGTTAGAGATCTCTACAATGAAAACTATAAAACATTGATTTAAAAAGTTGAAGAGCACACACACACACACACACACACACTCAAATAGAAAGACATCCTATGTTTATGGATTGGAAGCATAAATTTTGTTAAAATGACCATACTACCCAAGATGATCTACAGATTCAATGCAATCCCTGTAAAAATACCAAAGACATTCTTCACCGAAATAGAAAAAAAAATTCTAAAATTTATATGGAACCAGAAAATACCCTAAGTAGCCAAAGTAATACTGAGCAAAAAAAAAAAAAAAAAAAAAAAAAAAAAAAAAAAAAAAAAAAAAAAAAAAAAAAACATAGTTAGAGGCATCAATTACCTGACTTCAAATTATGCTACAAAGCTATAATAGTCAAAACAGCATGGTGTTGGCATAAAAACAAATGTATAGACCAAGGTAACAGAACAGAGAAGCCAGAAATACTTCCACATATTATAGCCAGCTGCTTTTCAATAAAGGTGCCAAAAACATTGGGGAAAGGACAGTCTCTTGAATCAATGGTGTTGGGAAACCTGGATATCCATATGCAGAAGAACAACTCTAGCCCTCCATCTCTTACCACCAATTCAAAATAAATTAAATACCTAAATGAAAGACTTGGAAACTATGGAACTACTAGAATAAAACATAAGTGAAATGTTTTAAAATATTGATCTTAGCAAAGATTTTATGGTTAATACCTCAAAACCACAGGTAACAAAAGCAAAAATAGTGGGATTATATCAGACTAAAAGTGTTCTACAGAACAAAAGAAACAATCAATAGAGCTTAGAGACAACCTGAAGAATGGGAGAAAATATTTGCAAACTATTCATCTGATAATTGGTTAATATCCAGTATAGGTAACTCAAACAACTCAACAGCAGAAAATAAAATAAAATTGATCGAAAATGTTCAAATGATCTGAATAGACATTTCTCAAAAGAAAACATACAAATGGCCAACTATATGAAAACATGTTTAACATCACTAATTACTGAAAGAAAACAAATCAAAACCACAATGAGATATCTCACTCTGGTTGGAATGACTATTATTTAAAAAAAAACAGTGATGAGGATGCAGAGAAAAAGGAACTCTTATACATGATAGATGGGAATATAAATTCGTATGGATGTTCCTCAAAAAGATAAAAATAGAATTGTCATATGATCCTGCAATCCTATTATTGGGTATATATGCAAAGGAAAAGAAATTTGTTTGTCAAAGAGTTATCTACACTCCCATGTTTATTACAGTGCTATCCACAACAGCCAAGATATGCAGTCAACCTAATGTTCATCAACACATGAATGGATAAAAAAATGTGGCATACATATTCTTCAGCCATAAAAAGAATGAAGTCTTGTCATGTGCAGCAACATGGATGGGCCTGGAGGACATTATGTTAAGTGAAATAAGTCAGGCATGGGAAGATCAATACAACATGTTCTCAGTCCTACGTAGAAACTTAAAAGTCGATCTCATACAATTAGAAAGCAGAAAGCAGAATAGTGGTTACTAGTGACTGAGAAGAGTGTTTAGGAAAGTTGGTTATGGATACAAAATTATAGCTAAATTGGAGGAATAGTTCAAGTGTTCCATAGCACTGTAGAGTGAATATAGTATACAATAATTATTTTATTTTTTCACATAGCTAGAAGAGAGGATTTTGGATGTTCCCAACACAAAGTTTTGGGGGATAGGTATGCTAATTACCCTAATTTGACCATTACTCATTGTATACATGTATCAAAATATCACATTGTACCCCATCAGTATGCACAATTATGTGTCACTTTATAAATATTTATTTTAAAAAATGTAAAAATATTTATTAGGCCAAGATGTGTGATGGTATTATTCGAAACTTCTATAAACTTATTAATTTTCTTTTCTTTTTTTGGAGATAGAGTCTTGCTCAGTTGTCCAGGCTGGAGGGCAGTGGTGCGATCTCGGCTCACTGCAAGCTCCGCCTGCTAGGTTCACGCCATTCTCCTGCCTCAGCCTCCCAATTAGCTGGGACTACAGGCGTCTGCCACTACGCCCGGCTGATTTTTTGTATTTTTTGTAGAGACGGGGTTTCTCCGTGTTAGCCAGGATGGGCTCAATCTCCTGACCTTGTGATCCGCCAGTCTCCGCCTCCCAAAGTGCTAGGATTACAGGCGTGAGCCGCTGCACCTGGCCATTATTTTCTATCTATTCTAGTAATTACTAAAATATGGGTATTAAAATATCTAGGTATGACCACAGATTGTCTATGTATCTTATCTGTTCTGTTGGTGTTCTCTTGATATATTTTGAAGCTTTGCTGTTGGAAGTATGCACATTTATGGCTATTACGTCTTCTTTTTTTAAAATTACTCTTTGTCTTTATAAAATTATTTTCTTTATCTCTAATTATCTTCCTGTCTTGAAAATTCACCTGTTTTTGTTGAAACAGTCCAGCTTTCATATGATTATTGTTTACATTGTATATCTTGTATTCATCATTTTACTTTCCACCTAAGACTTTATCTTAAAAATACATGCGTTATAGTCACCATATAACTGTTGAACTCTTTTTTTAAAAAATCTAGTCTCAAAATGTCTACCATTTAGTGGCATGTTTAGCCCATTTACATTAAATGTAGTTGTTGATATTGTTGAATTTGTAGCTACCATTCTGTTATTTGTTTATTATTTATCTCTGTATACTTTGTGTTCCTCTGTTTCTCCTTTTCTGCTTTACCTTGGGTAAGTGGAATGCTTCTTTAAGATTCAAGTTTAATGTTTATATTTTATTTTGCATTTTTAGAGGATCCTTCTTGAACTGTACTGCTCAATACAGTAGCTTATATGTACCTATATGTATCTATTTAAATTTCAAATTTAATTAATTAAACTTAATATAATAATTGGTCTATCACTTTCCTAGAGATGGAAATAACAATCAAATTTGCATTTTAGAAAATAATTCACATTAATAATGTTATAAAGGATGTACTCAAGGCAGAAACACACAGAGGATAAGAAAATGAAAACAGGAATATAGAAAGAGAGGATTTTAGAAAAATGTATTATGATTAAATAAGCTAATACAATGAAGGTCTGAATTAGAGAAATGGCAATGAGTTTAGAATGGATTTTAGAGATACTTGAGCAATAGAAGCAGTGGGAATTACTGAATGGTGTTAGTGACAGGCTTGTGAAAGAAAACAATGTCAAAGGTGAGATCTGTAATTAGATCCACTGTTCTTTTGTGAATGTTTTGACAAGCATCAGGAATACAGAAGGAGGAGACAATTTTAAAGTGGGGCGAATAAAAAAATGAAATTAATTTTGAACTTAAAATTTGTGCCTATGGCTTTTGAATGTGTCCAATAGGAAGAATGGAAGAGCAATATATTTTAATTTTGTGCAGTTATTAAAATAACATCAAAGTCTCTAAAATTATACATCTCAGTACAGAAATTTATAAAATAGAAGCAAATAGGACAGTCTAATAGAATATAAAAATAATGAAATGGCATCTCACTGATTGTCTGATCATTCTCTCTTTTTGGAAATAAAGATTCCCAAACTACCTAATGCTGATTTCATTACTATTTTGCTGCTGTTGTTTTAGAGTCTTCTGTTTCTGTTTTCGGTAGCCCTTTTCCTTGCCCAACTCCCTATTGCATTCAGTGAAAAGGGCTCTCAAGTTAACCTGTCAAATTCAATTAATTGCTGTAAGCTGTCCATGGTGACACTTGCTATAATCAACCAAGAAAACCAGCATGAATGCACCCTTCAGAGTACTCTGTAATTGAGTGTGAAGTCTCATGAGATCTCTTGCTCAATTCCAAGTGCATGGAGGTTTTGGATGGTGTCTGGGTTGTGCCATAGAAACCATTTATAAACAAGTTATATGTGTGTTGCCCAAACTTCCAAATACCAACAGGTTTGCACTCATGAGTCATGGTTTGAGTACACTGAGAGTTTTCTGTGTAAACAGGCAGTTTTAACTTCTTTCTTTGCTTATTTATCCAAATAGGTATTTCAGATTTTTCTCTTCTTCTTACTCTCACTTGTCTATAAAAGAAAATTATTTCAATCTTCTGTAATATAATGACTATTGAATTGAACTGTGTCTAATTCTAGGTGATAATTACATAATAATTTAATAAAATAAAATAATTTGCAAATTACTTTCCTCTTTGTCCACAAAATTTGATATATTTTCATAGTGGTCAGATTCATTAACACAACTTCTCAAAAGAGAAAATATTAAAATGTGCAGAAATAATTTAAAATGCCATTAAAATCTAGGATTTCATGGTATTTTCTAAACAAGCATTGAGCAATATAACTTTGTCTCTGCAACAGAATTTGCAAACCTTTCTTGGAGTGCCAGAACGACAATTCTGATTAAAAGTTAAATTGATCACTACTAGATGGTAGCCTAGGCAGGGATTATTGATCCATATTGTTAATTCCTAAGTTTGTGTTGGGACAACAAGATAATAATACATGTATTATAATTATCATAGTTCTAGGCACAGAGTGGGCAGTTGGTAAATGCTAGTCATTTTTATTTTTAAATTAACATTTAGTAAACATTTACTGTGTATCAGTCATGGTCTTAGGTAATCTAAAAATTGATTTTTTAATCAACTATTTTAAAATTTTAATTCTGAATTTTATTAAACTTTGATTATATAGTCCATATATTATATAGAAATATATTTAATTTTATAAATTTTAGCACAATTATTTTTAACAACAAATTGATACTTAATTATAAGTACACTCTATCATTCTAAATTAAATACTAAGGCCTTAACATATTTTCCTATTTTTTTACTTCAACATTTTCACACCATTTTTAGATTGTCAAAGCTCTACATAAAGATATTATCCAGAGTTACTTAAAACATTCATTTCAAAATCTCATGATATCAATGTTCATAAGTTATAATGTTTCATGTAGTGTACCAAAAAAACCCCACACAACTCACAGAATAAAAACTACTTACCAGACTCTGTAGAAGATACAATGCATGACCTTTTCCTCAAATATTTAAATAATTTTTTAAATGTCTCCTCTGCATTTTAATAATTTGACCTTAGGTATTTTAATTTTACAAATGTAGGTATGCATAAAGACATTAAAAGTCTTATAATCAATTAGATATAAAAGATAAGATAAATAAAAATTAAATTCAGTGCATTCTTGTCATATTTTAACATTAAGATTTTATTTTTAAAATAAAAATAATATATGTAGGTTGTAAGCAATATAAATCATTCTGATACAGAGACACATGCATGCATATGTTCATTACAACACTAGTTACAGTAGCAAAGACACAGAATCAACTAAATGCCCATCAGTTATAGACTGGATAAATAAATATGGTACATATAGGTCATGGAATACTATGCAGCCATAAAAAAGAATGATATTATGTCCATTTAGGTACATGGATAGAGCTGGAGGCCATAATCCTTAGCAAACTAATGCAGGAACAGAAAGCCAAATACCACATGTTCTCAATTATAAGGGGGAGCTAAATGATGAGATCACATGGACACATAGAGGGGAACAACAAACACTAGGGACTATTGGAAGGTGGAAGCTGGAAACTGGGAAGTGGAAGAGGATCAGGAAAAATAACTAATGGATACTAGGCTTAATACCTGCATGATGAAATAATCTATACAACAAACCCCATGACACATGTTTACCTGTGTAACTAGCCTGCACTTGTACCCCTGAACTTAACATAAAAGTTAAAAATAATAGATTTTTCTCTTAGCAGTGATGTATCTAAACTAATGGATTCATTTACAATAAGAATCAATACTGCCATGATAACCACACACTCAGTGTCTAGGATCGGTGCATACTGTTTCTATAAGGCAGACTGGCACATAGTTCAGATTAATAAATGAAGATTGCTGGGGAGAGAATGACTTGCTGAGTCAGCTTAAAAAACGATTTTTTAAAAGTAGGCTACTGCTGCTTTAAAATGTACACAATTGTATGATTACGGTGATTTTTAATGCATAATGCATTAATGTGTTGATTTCACAATTCAGTCTCTGAGAGCAACATTCATATTCCTCAATTCTTAGGGCTATAGCTCACTTTAACATCAAGATAAGGATAACAGTGTTTCTGTTTACTCTTTTTGTTTGTTTTAATCTGCCTGCTA
This sequence comes from Rhinopithecus bieti, assembly GCF_001698545.2. NCBI lineage: Eukaryota > Metazoa > Chordata > Mammalia > Primates > Cercopithecidae > Rhinopithecus > Rhinopithecus bieti. The sequence goes on along the minus strand of NW_016809495.1, from coordinate 823,313 downwards.
ATCCTTATCAGTTCCACTCTCCTTTAACTATGACAGTAGTTGAATATATTTTAATATCTAGAGAAAATTTAATTTTACTCTTCTATTCAAAACTGTTTATTTTGCCTCTTTCTTATTCAACAATAATTTCAGAAGTACTTGTGTTTTTAAATTTTTAAAAGTGACATTTTAAGATCATTATTGTAAGGCCAGGCGTGGTGGCTCACACTTGTAATCCCAGAACATTGGGAGGCTGAAGCTGGCGGATCACGAGGTCAGGAGACTGAGACCATCCTCGCTAACACGGTGAACCCCATCTCTATTAAAATACAAAAAATTAGCCGGTCGTGGTGGCTGGCGCCTGTAGTCCCAGCTACTCGGGAGGCTGAAGCTGGAGAATGGCATGAACCCGGAAGGCAGAGCTTGCAGTGAGCCAAGATAGCACCACTGCACCCAGCCTGGGCGACAGAGCGAGACTCCATCTCAAAAAAAAAAAAAAAAAAGGAAAAAAAGAAAAGGCCCTGTCATTGCTCTTATGGAGCCAGGGGTGGAGGACAGGGGTGAGGGGTGTAATTNAAAAAAAAAAAAAAAAAAAAAAAAAAAAAAAAAAAAAAATTATTATTGTAGTTAAATGAATTACATACATATTAGAATAACTGAAATGTTTAGACTTTCAGGCCATGTCATTCACAAACACGATTTACTTCTTCATTGACTCAAGGTTTTTATATTAATAAAATTTTATTTTCTTCATTTAGGTCTTACGTAATGTTCCTCTGTTTTGTATTCATGTAGAATTATGAACAAGATTTTTTTTCATTGTAATGTATTATTGCCGGTATTCAGAAAAAATCTTTATGGGAGAACTGGAATATTGGACTATTGGAAAAGTTCTTTGTCTCCATTTGAAATGGTCTTATATCCAGGCCATTGGTTGAACAATCTCATTATTCTTACCCATTTATACCCACCAGATCCAGTTTTATCCAAATGCTTTTATTCATTGAGGGAAGATGTATGACCATATAGCAGGCATTGTGCGAACCTGTGAAGATACAGAGATAAAGAACTTTTATAACCAGTGCATGAGGGCAACTTGTTCTAGTGAATGGGGAAGGATGAAAAGAAAAAAAAAAAGTGGATATTATAGGTGGCATTGAAAAAAAGAACAAATATGCAGCCTAGAGAATCAGTACATTACCATGAGATGCTTTACAGACTTGCCTCAAACCACTTTACTTACCTTCAATTATAGATTGTGCTTGGCTGTGATTTTCCTTTCCAATATGTGAAACCACTCTCTCTCATTTGATTCATAAGGTGTTGAACATCTTAAAGATGTTTAATTGCCACATAATTATGCATATTAATGGGTTGCAGTGTGATATTTCAATATATGTACACAATGTGTAATGATCAAATCAGGGTAATTAGTATATCCATTACCTCAAACATTTATTATTTCTTTGTGTTGAAAAAATTCAAAATCTTATTTTCTAGCTATTTGAAAATACACACTAAGTTATTGTTAACTATAGTCACTCTACAGTGCTATTGAATGCTGGAACTTATTCCTCCAATCTAGCTGCAATTTTGTGTATATTAACCAAACTCTTGCTATCCCCTTACCCTTTCCAGACAGTATATATAATAAAGTCTTGCATTACTACTTTCAACAGATATTATATTATTCTTAAAATTTATCATGCCAAAAAGACTTGTCTCTAGGCATCACAGTTTAGAGATTTTTGAATTTTGGGGCAAAGAATCCATCTGTGAATATAGATAGATCCTATAAAATCATAGATATTAATTTGGAGTATAGTAGTATAAAAGCCTTTCTTTCTACTTTCAGAAAATTTTAAGTGATGATTGATTATTTTTGGGTGACGATGTTGAAAATGTATAATATAAGAAAGCAATACATGACCTGGGAAGCCATGAGCTGTGAACCCCAAAACTTTGATGGATGTAAAAATAATTTTTTTTATATACAGGGGCTAATATACTAGTATTTATCTAAACAGAGTTAACACGATTTCCATACAGAACATATCTGTTTTGAAGAGACATTGATCTCTTCCAAGTAAAATAATGTCAAAATCTATTGATTTAATTGACATTCACCTTTTTAACACCGAGCCCAGGAAAATTTCAGGCTTCATTGCACTTCTTGTCTGCAATATCTCTTTTTATATGTTCATATATACACACATACATACACACACACATATATACACACACACTCAATATATTTATAAGTTAGAACTGCTAAATAATGTATATTCAGCTTTCTGTTTTCATATTTTTTTCTAGTCTGGGGTAAACAGTATGGCAGTATGTATCTGATGGGGTAACAGAGCAGTGTTGTTTGCCCTATTGCTCCCTGATTTCAGCAACAAGTCACAATTGTATGAAAATACAAAAAAAAATTCCAGAAAGACATGGGGAAGTACTGCTGGGGTATCACAGTACCATCAGTAAAGTTACAGCCTCTGGCTTGCTGGGGCTGTAATTCTTCACTATGTTATTGGTGCTGTTGTGCTTCTAATTTGAGAAGAAAAGGAATTATGTTGTCACTGGGGCAGCTTTTGAATATATGGCTAATATATACTTTTAATTTTTCTGGCACAGAGGAACATCCTATACATTTATTTACTATTTTGTTTTAAAATTTCTAGGAATGCATTTGCATATAAATTACAAGAGAAAATATAAAATTTGGGTAAATTACACACAGATATAGTTTTGTAGTTTATCAATTATTATCAAATAACATTTTTAACCATGAACTGAAATCACAGGAACAAAACCTAATGGGCCTTCAATCAAGCATTATATTTTGGAGCAATGTTAGCCTTACAGATGTTTTTTGTGACCAACTCTCTGGCTATCTGGCATAGACTTAATTAGCTCCAAGACCAATAATTTACTTTGTTATTTTTAAATAATTACTTCTTTGTGTTACCAGGGGAAAAATTCAAATGCCAAATCAACAAGCAGACTAGGAACTTAAAATACTGTTGAGAGACAATAGGGAAATGAATTTTCATCTAGAAGTCAAGAGACACAGATTCTTACTATATTTTAACATCAGGATTACATGTGTGACACTAGGAAAATCAATCCTTCTGGTTTTCAAGTTCTTCCTTTACAAAACAAAATGGTTGGCCTAAATAATCAGTTCGAATATGTTTTGATATTGTCACATAGCCACGTTTAATGACTATTGGATATTGTAGAACAAGAATTACAGAAGTGAATTACAGAATTTCATTTACCACAACGAAAAATCATATCCTTGGGCTTATACAAGGATCAGAGTTCAAATAAAATTTAAGATTGTTGAAATAAATTATTTTAGTTCTTCTACTTTCATTTTCTTTTCTATGATTATGTAATCTCATGAATTATGATTAGTTTATGAATAGTAGACAATATGTTACGCTATGCCACTGTAGCGGAAACGTAGACTCTAAATTTTTCAAACGGCAAGGTGAACATAACTAAAGACTGATGTTTGAATTCATATGGCTTTCTTACATGTAGAAATTTCCTTCTAAGACAATTGGCTCAGCCCCATTTGAATCAAACTTCGGAATGTGTGGTAAGATATAAGGGAAAGTTTTACCATTGCAGAGTCCAAATTTTGCTGACTAGAACTCTGCCGCAGTACCTCCTGATTCAGAAAAGAACAAACAGTATACAAACCAAACTCTGCTGAAGTAATCATTTTCATTAGCTCGATTTTCATCTGACCCTGAATTGACCCTGGAGCTCTAATTATACTTCAACTTTAAGTATAATTGTGAACATACGGTAAATGAAGAATACGTGAACCTGAGTAAATTTACAAAGTCAGCTATGTAAAAACAGATTCTTAGAGGTCAAACTAAACTAATATGTAAATCCATAATGGTTTTCACCTCCAGAAATAGAGGTTATTCTTTCCTTCAAAATAATTACTATCATTCTAGCTTCATAAGTATGCATTGTTATTGCTTTGTAAGACAAGCTGATTTCAAATCTTACTTTTCCTCTATTTTGAATCCTTATTATAGTATTTTATGTTGCTCTATTCTCCTTTTAAAATGTTTCTATTTCCTTAATGCAGAAACAATTGATCTTGATGGAGCAATCTTGTTTTTATATAAAATTTCAAGCTGGTGATAACATGTATAAAAGGAAAAGTGCTGCAAGCAGTAAATTCTGTTCAGTTTGCATTCCATTACATCAGCATATCTAAATGATCCTCTTTAGCCCAATAAGTACCTATCCTGTGCTTACTCTTTCCAAAATGTTTTCCATTTCTTTAAAATCTAAGTTGATGATAATTCTTTCATAAGGCAGAATTCAAGTAAATATTGTAAAGGAAGAAAGACTTTGCAATGACCTTTCTATATGTGATTATACAATGTAATCCCAAATTATTTGAAGAGCTAAAGATTAGGCACTAAGCTGGGAGTTGAATGAGGAGACCTAAATCAACGATGATAATTTACATTTTATTTTTTGATGTAGAAAATATTTGAAGTATCATGTATATTTTTCTCTCTGTTACTATTTAATACTAGCGAGACTTGGCCATGACTAATTTATTTTTTGACTGGCAATTTAATTATGAATAAGCCAACAAGATTATCTCATACTTCAAAGAAATAGTCATTTTCCTAACAGTCTTTGTATTATCTGATGTATATTTAGGGAAATTATAACACTAACTTACCACCAATTATAGTATTATTGATATAAAAAATGAAGACCACATACAGAATGATTACAGAAAACTAACTACAAGACATTTAAGGTTAGTTTTAATGGAATTATTAAATGAAAACCAAAGAAAGCATTTGATTTAGATCAAGCAAATAGAATCTTCTCAACTCAAAGCTCCAACATCATTTTATTTGATATTAAAGCATTAAAGTAACTAATTAGTAGTTCCAAACACATTTGCTACAAATCTAATCATGTTTACCTTTTAACGAAACTGTGGCTTCCATGCTCTTCCAGATTTGACGTCCAAATACTTTATGCAACTCCTCAATTATCTAGCAAAGCAATAGACAACAAATCAAGACAAGGTATAGGAGACTATAACACAATTGGAGAGCACATGCAGTTTTGAGATAGAGAAATAGAATGTTAAGACTAATAAGATATCTGGCATCGTTCTTGAAACAGTGGGTGACAGATTGTTACTTGATTGTAAGATTGATGCAATGACAATGTATGAATGACTGACTCCACTTGGCTAACTAGGATAACCCCACATGTAATGCAAACACATTCAATCACAGTGTTACTATAAAGCCCAGTACCAAGGCAAAAACAGAAATTAGAAAGACATATGAGCAGCACGTGAATTATAATGTTAAAGATTTCACTTTTGAGTTATTTCATTTATTGAAGAATGAATAGGTTTATTCACATCTGGATTTATTTTGCCTACTAGCTTAGCCACAGATACCCATAATGCTTGTCTATCAACTATGCTGGTTCTCTGTGGCCATCACAGTGAATATTTTTATAAAAAATACTGTGAAACAGATGCACACATAATAGGAATATAACAGTAGGAAAACCATTTCTGCCACCTAAAAAGTACTCTACAAAGAGATTCTTGACTTTTAATGACATAAAGAGAAATGATTCCATGAGCTGTAAGTCATATAGTACTTATAGTTTATTCATACTTACAAAAAGGATTATATTGAGTATTTAAAATTCGTATACAAGATTATAATGTTTCTATAAACATTGCATTTTGAATTCTATCCTGAATAGATATTTGCAGTGATGTCTCATATTAAACTGTAATTTGTATTTTTTCCAATTTTCCATTATGAATGCTCCTTGTAACTTATTCTAATGCCTTAAAATGTCCTAAGTGCAGATCATTATTATACAATGTAATAAAGATTTTCTGCTTCAGATGAAACTAGTCTCTTTTTTTTTTTCTGAATGTAGAATATCTGGTCATTATTCTTTATAATATATGCTTAAATTCTTTTGTTTGGTGAATGTTATTAAGTACCACATTAGTCCTATATCTACAGCATCTGTAAATAAATGTTTGGGAAATTAATGAGATTCTTATTTAAAGCAATTTTTTCTTTCATTTGAGTTTTGCATTTTCTACCTATAGTTTTCTTGTGCAATTATGATACTTCCCTTACTAGATTTGTTTTCTTATTGAATTTGTTTTCAGTGATCTTCTTTCTGATTTAACAATTTGGATAGAAATTAGGAGAATGATAAGATGGTGACCTGATAATTTATGATAATTCCATATTCCTTCCGGAAAATTTAAAAACAATTGAACATGGTTGGCACAGAGTAGGTATGTCGGGAGCGTCTAAAACTCTGCATTCTTCTTGAATGCTTTTATATTTTTAAAGTTAAAAATGAACTCTAATCATGATTTTGTGTATACTAATATTTTGAAAGTATCTAAAGGCATATATTCAGTTGCCTACTAAGATTTACACCATTACTCACCCATTCATTTTATCCTAAATTTTTACTTGTCTTCAGCCTTATTCTTTGACTGTACTTTATTACTAATAAAGTTTTAATGAGTTTACTCATTTATTTAAAGATAACTTCCCTGTAGATAAAAGAAGCACTGAAGGACTGAAATAAGCAATTTAGAAAAAAATATATATCAAAATTTATTAAGTTCAGCAACAGTAATACCGATTAAATTAATATTTAGGAGAAATCTTGTCAAACTGATAGAAATTATAGGTAAATATATAGCAAAAGTACTATAAAATGCATTTTGAAAATTAATGCAATTAAAAAAATTAATGAACACTAAAACAAATTAAAAGAAAATTTAACAGCAATTAATGTTGATAAAATGAAATATTGCTTAAATTGGTCCCAAAACAAAGGTTAATTTTTGGTGCTTGTTCTTTCCAAAAAAAAAAGTAAAATATTACACAAATGTCGAGTAATAATAATCACGGGGAATTAAAAAAGAAAACAAAAAAAATTAGGAATAAAAAAGGAAACAAAATTGTAATATAGTAGAAATTGAAATATATGTGAAACAATCACCAGGATAAATTGCATGCCAATACATTCAAAGACTTACATGTAACTGATAGTTTTACAGGATTATATTAATTAATAATTTTAACTCATGAATTTATAGCAAACAAAATATAGTCATTAACTAAATTGAATTTGTAGTAAAACAGTTTTATAAAGGACAATTTTTATTGGTATGTTTACCAGTACAAGAGGCAGTTAGTTCCTATTTTACACAAAATATTTCACACAAAGTAGGAAAGGTATCCAACTTGATTTTATGCCAAAATTGGAAAAAATACAAGAAATTTGCAAACATTTTTTCAGTTAAAAATTTGAATACAAAATATTTTCAGAAAAAATGAAGCAGAGTACCAGAATTTATATATCAGGATAAAGTAGTACAAATACCATGAATATAATGTCATTCACCATCACATAAATTTATTAATGTAATTCACCTCATGAACATAAAAATTATTTTCCCAAATGCAACAACTCTTCTTAATTTAAGAAAAAAAGGCAACGCAAAAAACTTGGTGAATTAAGTGTAGATGAAATATATTATCTGCTGAAAATTGTTGAAAATATACTTTTATATCTTTTGTATATTTGTAGTTACTGTTTTGTTTTTTAACTAATTTATATATTTTAAAATTACAATATTGATTTTTAAATGATAGATTTTTAAATGATAGATATGTTTGTGTGTCTATGTGCCCGTGCGTGTCTGTATGTGCATACACATATATTTGTGGGTTTGTGTGTGTGTGACAGAAATAAAAAATAAGAGAGAGAGAAAGTACCCAAAACTGGCTACCTCTAGAATACATACTGAGATTGGCAAGAGAGAAAGGTGTGTTGGAATTTTCTTATTTTATTGTGTACAATATTTAGTGTTTGTATATTTATACAATATACTTTTTTTTAAATTTTGTTTCAGAAACTTGTGAGTTGTTTATTTCTGGACTGTTTCTTTTTTCAAAACTTTTATTTTAAGTTGAAGAGTACAAGTACAGGTTTGCTACATAGGTATCAAGGGTGTTTGTTGTACAGATTATTTCATCACTCGGGGATTAAGCCTAGTACTCATTAGTTATTGTTCTGATCTTTTCCCTCCAGCTACCTTTCACTTTCCGATAGGCTACTGTGTTTGCTGTTTCCCTCTATATGTCCATGAGTTCTCATCATTTATTAGGTTGGTGCAAAATCAATTGCAGTTTTTGTCATTAAGAGTTCCCATTTATAAGTGAGAACATGCGGTATTTGGCTTTCTGTTTCTGCATTTGTTTGCTAAAGATAATGGCCTCCAGCTCCATCTGTGTTCTTGAAAGGATGTGATCTCATTCATTTTTTATGGCTGCATAGTATTCCATGATATATACGTACCACAAATTTCTTTTCCAGTCCATAATTGATGGGCATGTAGGTTGATTCCATGTCTTTACTATTGTGAATAGTGCAGCAATAAATATGTGCATGCATGTGTCTTTATAATAGAATGATTTATATTCCTTTGGGTATATACCTGTAATGGGATTACTGGGTCAAATAGTATTTCTGTCTTTTGGTCATCGAGGAATCGCCACACTGTCTTCCACAATGGCTGAAGAAGACATTCATGTGGCCAACAATCATATGGGAAAAAAAAGAGCAATATCACTGATTAGTAGAGAAATACAAATTACAATGAGATACCATCTAACACCATCAGAATGCCTACTATTAAACGTCAAAAAAATAAAAGATGCTGGCAAGATTGTGGAGAAGTGACACTGTTGGTGGGAGTGTAAACTAGAAAAGTCTATTTCTGATGTACTGACAAATCATGACTCAGACTATGGCAGTCAGAAAGCCAGTCCCTGTATTACAGTAAATTTATCATGGAAATGCCTTTCTAGGAAGAGTCTTGGGAGGTGACATGATAGCCTTCTCCTGGTGATATCTGACTTGACTGCTGGGTGCACATGACTTTTCTTCTATGATTTCACATTTGATATTTGATATTTAATAAATATTATGACAGAATGGTGAAATTTTGCTTTGTACAATAAAATATATTGAGAAACGATGGTGTTCAGCAATAAATTAATATGTCTATTTCTCCTACATTCAAAAAACTTAATTGCTCTGAAGTGCTTAAATGTGAAAATAAATTGGCTAGATGAAAATGCATGTGAAAATTTGCCTCATCTATGGATGAAAATCACTTTCGGGGCATAAAAGTAACAAAATAGGGTTGAGCGTGGTAGCTTACACCTGTAATCCCAGCACTTTAGGAGGGCAAGGCAGACAGATCACTTGAGCTCAGGAGTTTGAGACAGCCTGGGCAACATAGTGAAACCCTGTCTCTACTAAAAATACAAGAAATTAGCTGGGCATGGTGGTGCATGGCTGTAGTCCCAGCTACTAGGGAGTTTGTGGTGGAAGAATCACCTGAGCCTGGGGAGGCAGAGGTTGCAGTGAACCGAGATCCTGTCACTGCACTCCAGTCTGGGTGACGAAAGTGAAACCCTGTCTCAATAATAATAATAATAATAATAATAATAATAATAATAATAAAATATTTTTTAAAAGTTAGTAGATTNATAAAATATTTTTTAAAAGTTAGTAGATTTTACTTCAACACATTACAATTTTATCTTAATATCAAAAGTTAAAACTACAGCTGAAAAACAAACATTAACTATTAAAAAATAAGGAAAAAAGATAATATCTGTAGTAAATTAACATTCAAAAGAAAATATCAGGTCAGGTGCTGTGGCTCAGGCTGTAATCCCAGCACTTTGGGAGGCTGAGGCAGGACGATCACTTGAAGTCAGGAGTTTGAGACCAGCCTGGCAAACATGGTGAAGCCCTGTCTCTAATAAAAATAAAAAATTAGCCAGGTGTGGTGGCGGGCAAATGCAATGCCAACTAATTAGGAGGCAGAGGCATGAGAGTCACTTGAACCTGGGAAATGGAGATTGCAGTGAGCCAAGATTGCACCACAGCACTCCAGCCTGGGCAACAGTATGAGACCCTGTCTCCAAAAAAAATAAAAATAAAAAGTCAAAACCCACTATTTATAGACAAAGACTGTAAAGAGACAATTCACAAAGGAGGGACTATATAGGATTAATAAAATTATAAAAATGTGCCCAACGTAGTAGTAAAATAAACACAACACAAAAATGAAATATCTTAACTGTCAAATTAGAAACAACAACAATATTAATATTTAAAGATTGAATGAGACAGGTAAAGTCTGATACTACCATTTGGAAAGTAAAATAACAAACTTTTAAAGAAACAATTTGTTGATATTTACTTAATTCTGTTGATCCATTCTTTATAAGCAAAAGAAAATTGAATTCCATGTCCTGCAGGAAAAACAGTTGCAATCTCAGACAGTCATTCCAAAAAATACAAAAAATAAAGAGCAATATTAAACATACAAATTTGTATTGCTAATATTTTGTTGGTACTAGTACCTCTGAAGTTATCGCCAAGCTACTTTCAGAATAAGTCTGGAGACAAATCTCACCTAATCTCCCTCTCCTCTCCCTCTCTGTCTTTGGTGGTGATAATGATGAATGAGAGGTAAGAAACTAGTTCTCTAAGTGAAATACACACACAGGGAGTGCATGCACACACATACATGTTGCAGTTTGGATTCTTTGGGACAATTGGAGGCCACGTCTACATGTCTAGGTTTTTGAGAGTGTGCTCTAGAGAATAATTAATTTTCTTAATGACTTCTCTTATTCTTGCTCTCTTAGTTTGTTTCTTCTTTCTTCCGTTCTGATCAATTCATTGTAGCACATAGCACATTCTCATAACCAAATACCAAACATGATTTTGGCAAGAGAAATTAAAGTATTTGAGTCTTAACACACATTATTATAATTCTTCCTTAGAGATAATTTCTTCTGGAATTACTATACTGTGGGGAACATGAAATAAGGCAGCAGATTTAACTTTAGGTGACTGTAGAAGTAACTAGTAACTTTTATGCCACATGAAATATTTACATGGTTAAAACAAGCTCTCTCATATCAAGTGTTAGGCCTCTGTGTGGGCATTCCTAGAACATGTGGATTTCTCATTTCTTAAGGGTTTCATCTACCGAAAGAAAAAATATTGTATATGTTTATATAAGAATTTAGACCTATTAGCACGCATCTTTTGGGATCCTTAAGAGGATTGGCTCCAGGACTGCTTGAAGATAGCAAAATTTACAGATGCTCAAATTTCTTATATACTTATCTCTATCCTGGGACTGCAAGACAAATGGAGTAAACAGAGCATTGACTGGAATGACTGTGAGACCATATGTGACAAGGCATGTACAATAAGGATACTTTTAATGTGACATTCAATCATTAAGAACTCCATCTTTGAAGCCTTAATAAGTTTCAGAATCTATTCAAGGAGTTCAATATATATTGACTTGTTTTATCCTCACAACAGCACAAAGATAAAGGTAAGTTTATTATCCTTATTTTAAAGCTAAGAAGATTGAGTTAGAGAGTTTTGCTTGACAAGTTCACCCAGGTCTTAAGTGACAGAGCAGGATTCAAATCCAAAAACTTTGTTTAATATACTGATCTCTGACTTCATTTCAGTGATGGTATGTGCACATCTATCCAACTGCATTTAATTTGGCATTTGTTTTTAAGCAAAGATTTTGTAAAATGTGTTATGTGGTTGATTATAAGAACAATAACAAATCACTATTTTAAAATCTTCATAGGTTCCATAAATAAGCTAATTTCCTTTAGTTGCTTTATTCTGGAGATTTTATAGAAGGCAAAGAGTTGCCAGTGAACCACCCTCTTTTATGTATACTTAACCCAGAATGTAGGACAAATTTGAAGATCAAGGTGCTCAGAGTGCATTTCTTCACGGATCGGCTTCTGTGTATGGAAGTGCTATGACCTGAACAACAGGAGTATCTGTGATAGAGAGAGGCTGTGCAAACCTTTCCCTTTTGTGTCTGGACACACAACCAGGCCTTGTTTGCCATTAGATGTTGACACTGGTGAGTGAGATAACAAGGAGGGAGTCACCCCTCACTCCTGCCCCCTCCAGTATCTCATCTGTAACGTGATTATTATAGCAGTTCTCTAAAATTCTTTCCAGCTAGAAAATTTATGCCCTTAAGTTGCTGTGAATATTCTCACTAAATCTCTAACTTTCCTAGTCAGAAACTTTTAAAAGGCAACCCCTTAGCACTCCAAGATTGTTAAATTCAATAGAATGCTTACCATGAATTCTAAAATTGTTGCCAATGTGTCATTCAGGTATTTACAAAATTTTCTCTTGACTTGAATAGAAAATACCTTACTTCTAAATTGAGATCCTTTGCTTTTGCTATCAGAAAAATTACGTTAATGGAAATTAAGAAAGTAGTAAGAGGGGAGGGGAAGAGGGAAGAAGAAAGAGGGATAGGGAAAAAGGGAGCTGGAGAGAATAGTGCATGTTTGTAGCACTGCAGAACAAAGCTAAATGCTAACTATGACAGAGTAAGGTTTATATGGCTATCACTTCGCATTGAAGTTACAGGTTTCATTTATTCAAAATATTTTAAAGC
>NW_016809495.1:782865-809374 GCF_001698545.2 Rhinopithecus bieti | reverse complement strand
AAAAAAAAAAAAAAAAAAAAAAAAAAAAAAAATTGTTCTGAGCATATTCTAGAAGCATTTTCTGTGAAAAAAATTAACATTTTAGTTATTAACAAAAACATTTCAATATATAGAAAAGTAGACAATATTATTCAAGTGATTTTTTCATTCTTATTGATAGCAGGAGTATAATGATAGCTTTGTTAATAAAATCACTCTAACAAACTTATTTCTTAAAGTTGTAGAAACTACAAATAAAGTATCATATGTAAAGTTCCTGGTACAGTACTTGGTATAGCATAATTATTTAATGATAGGTTGATAGATAATTTTAATATTAGCCTCATTGTATTCATTCATCTACTTATCTATACACAATTTACATACATGATATACAAAGCATATATAATGTAAATATATGCATATATCTGTATGTGTGTAGGCACACATATGTAGATTATTTTAATTTGAACCTGTGAAAGGGCACTGAATAATTCTGTTGCATACAGTTTTTCTGTGTCAAATTTCTTTGTAGGAAAATATTTAGGTTCTAAATATCAAGGGCTGCAACCATTGGCTCTATGCGCTCTCTGTCCCAAGTGCCTGGCACATAGTACATGCTCTATTGATATTTATGGATTGAATTTGAAAATGAATGCAGTGTTTTGAAGAGGCACACTTCCTTGAGGTATCTTAATATTCTTCATATATACTTAATACCATGGTGTCTTACTGGCTTTCCTCCATCTTTCCCATGACCTTATCAATGCATGTCCCATATATTACAGCCACACCCATGCAGATATGGCTTTTCTTTCTGAGCTTTTGTCATCTGTTTGTTCATGGGGTCTTCATTTTCTATAAACTTTTGTCACATAAAAGCTGCCACACTCTTTCTCATTACTTATATTGCATTAACTTCCTTCTGTATAATTATTTAACTTTGGGGGTAAGTATCTCTAATTTCTTAATAGACTTTGAAATTAAGAGCAAATACTGTGACCCATATTCCTTTATTACAATTTATATTATTATTAATTGCATTTATTTTTATTTTCTCCAACAAGAGCTCAATAAATACTTAACGTCTTGGGAAGTTTCCCAAAACAGAAAATTATTTCTCAATAATATACAATGGTGTGGGGAAATTGTCACTCTCATATACTGCTTGTGGAAGTAAACTTAGTTTAGTTAAATAAATATCATTAGATAGTCCTCTGTGAAAACCTCTGCCCCTTTTCATCTCAGCCACTATGAGAAGTTTCTCCATTTGTTCTTATGGCAAAGAATGCACAGTCCTAGCACTTAACTGTGCCTCTCAATACTCTGAAATTTCTTTGAAAATGAGGACAGGGAAATGTTCTTGTTGTTCAGTCCAATCCCTATATAGCACTCACTGAATTAACGTCTGTTAAATGGATTCTAAAGTTATAGAATTTTCTGCTTTTAAAATTATCTGCTATTACATTAACAAGAAATATTCTAAGATCATATGATGTTATCATGGAATGATCAAAATAGTTATTTTCTAACAAATGGATTTTTTGTTAACCTCATTATTCCTTATTTTATGTAGTAAAATAATCTGAATTTATATGATTTTTTCTTTGTTTTGGGGAAAATTATACTCTAAATTCAACTTTCTATGTCTTCCTATGACTAGTAAGTGTAAGATAATGAAATTTTTCTCCTGATTAGAAGAAATCATTTTATGCCAATCTAAATATAGCACCCATCCAGAGGGGGCAAACTGATTTCCTCACATATAGCAACACTGCCTGCCAGCAAAAAGTTTAGTTCCAATCTGTCAACATGTTTATCTAAAAAACAGTATCTGTATAATTATTTGTGCATTTTTTTGCATTTTCTTAATAAAAATGATTAACAGTAGTGGCAAGAAGCATATCTCATAAACTGAATGCAAATTAAACAAAAATAAAAACAGAGTGCTTCTCAAAATGGCTAGCCCTAGTTAGAAGGTGCTTGGGATTTAATTCCTCCATCTGCAAAGCAAAAGAAACGAATTGTTAAATGTGTGTGAAGTATTATACTAAAAAACTATTATCAATAATTGTGTCTAAAGTTAAGTTTAATTAAGGAGGTTGTAACATTTTAAGCTCTTTTTAAAACAAAACCATGTTCATAGCTTCCAATTCAGTTGTTCAATGTTAACTATTCTTTCAAGAAAAATTTCAAGAACTCATTAATATTGAAACTGACTATACAAATCCAGATTATTACCTTAGTCTAACCTCGAGTTAAAAGTAAACTCTGGGCAGTGCCTTAGCATACAACTAAATAATACTCAGAATATTATTCAGAATGAATAAATGTGGAGTAGACAACTAAATAAATATTTGGCTATGTAAATAAATTATTGAAAAAATAAAAATAGTAAATAAAAGTCTGGCTTTTCTAGAAAACGTGAAGAGCTTGCTCTTATTTTGATATATACAAACTTGTATGTACCCTCACTGTAGTATATATTAGCTTAAATTTAACTGTTTTCAAGTCTTTTTTATCCCTTTTTTTCAAGACTATGGATATTTTGTGAGAAGAGCCAACTCTGCATTTCTTTTTTATTTTTCATTATAACTTTTATTTTAGGTTCAGAAGTGTATGTGTGGGTTTGTCATATAGGTAAACTGCATGTCCTAGGGATTTGATGTAGAGAGTATTTCATCACTCAGATAGTAAGAATGGTATCCAGCAGGTATTTTTCTAATCCTCTCCCTCTTACCTGCCTCCACCCTCAAGTAGGCCTTGTTGTCTGTTGTTCTGCTCTTTGTGTCTATGTTTTCTTGTTGTTTAGCTTCCACTTATAAGTGAGAACATGCGATATTTCATTTTCTGTTTCTGCATTAGCTTGCTTGAGACAATGGCCTGCAGTTCCATACATGTTACTGCAAAGAACATGATCTCATTCTTTTTTTCTGGTGGTGTAGTATTCCATGGTATATATCTACCACATTTTTTTTTAATCTAGTCTACCATCGATGGGTATTTAGGTTGATTCCATGTCTTTGCTTTGTGAATAGTGCTACAATGGACATATGCTTGCATGTGTCTTTATGGCAGAGCAATATATACTCTTTTGGGTATATGTCTAGCAATGTGATTGCTGGGTCAAATGGTAATTCCGTTTCAGATTCTTTGAGAAATTGTCACACTGCTTTTCAGAGTAGCTGGACTAATTTACAGTCCCACTAGCAATGTATAAGGAAGGGTTCCCTTTTCTCTGCAACCTTACTAGCGTCTGTTATTTTTTGACTTTTCAATAGCAGTCATTCTAACTGTTATGAGATGGTGTCTCACTGTGGTTTTGATTTGCAGTTCTCTAACGATTAATGATATCCAGCATTTTTCATAACTTTACATTTCTTTATGAATTCTTATCACCTAAAAGATACCACACATTTAGCAGGTGGTCAGAAAAAATGTGTATTGAAAGAGAGAGATAAAAGAAAAAAGTTAAAGCAAATAAGGAAGATCCAAGAAGCTTATTAACAGTAATATTTTCACATAGTTGCTGTGAAGTATGAGACAAAGGTTAGGGAATAAAAACAGCTCTTACTATGCAGCAAAAGTATGTATAGATGTTGATACTTTTTCTTTCACCTCTGTCAGTATAATTGCAAAACTTTTAAGTAGTTCAACAGGGAATTCAGGTTTACTGTATACTTTGTTGGGAGAAAAAAAATGTGAGATAGTTTATTTGTAGCTTTGTCTGGATAAATTATATGTTCTAATCTTGATACTGACTATTGCAAAATAATCCTTATGCTATAGTGTGCTAAAATATTAGTTGGAAACTAATTGCTGTGAACTTTTTATCTGCACCCGATGAGCTTCCTACAAATTATTAAAAGGCTAAGCAGGGCAAAATTGTTTAGTTAGCAAATTAATCTATAATGTATAAAATGCAAGCTTCTGCAAAGCTCAACCTTTTGGCTAAAGATTTTAGGTCACCACATTCCATATTTTGATCTCCATGACATTCAGATAACTGGTTTAAATGTTAAAAATTCAGTCAATGCTGAAGTTGTTTATACCTACCTCATGCCAAACATCTGGTTTGACATTTTGTACTCAATTGCCAGAATTGATCATTTGTCTTGACATCAGGTGATTACAGTGATACACCTCAGATACACACATGCATGTACACACACGCACAAACACGTACACAAAGAGTGATGGCTTTTCTGCTTTATAATAAGTTTTATTCATTGTAGGAAGTTACAAAATCCAGGTAATTGTGAATGTAACTGGTTTTTGGCATGAGTTGGCCTTCTTAGGTTGCAAGCAGAAAGTAATTTTATAGTTTTCTGTTAATTTCAGTTTCTGAAACAAAATGCTAGGGTAATCCCATGTTTTAAGATAATTTTAGTAAGTACAAATTATTTTGGTCACTATTAGTTGCAAAAACATGCTCCTTTCAGTAAGTAAATCCCCATCTACTGCATAAATGAAAATTCCAAATTCACATCTTTCTTGGAACATTCTCATCCCCCATGTGCCAGCCTGCCTCTGAGTGGACAGTGAATCTTGAAGCAAAGGCAGAACTGGCTTCTGTCTTGCTCCGACTTCTCTCCTAGCTTGCAACTGCTTCTGACACCTACACAATTAGGCTAGAACAGCCAGTGAACAAAACAAGCTTTTCATTAGTTGAATCATTTGCAATCTGAGATCTGGTTTGTGTGTGTGTCAAATGGACAATTCCTAGCTCTTTGTTTCATGGGAAAGGGACTGCTGTGATGTCTTTGATGTGGGTCTGCCTCCCCTGAGGTTGGTTGCTTAGCCCTCTCCTCAGCCCTTCTGGCAGAACTACTTCTGTTGTGCTCTCTTTAGTCCCAGTAGTCATTGTTGTTAGTGTCTCTTATAAAGTGATTACAGACAGCCTGTCTGTTGCTGGGTCCACATTTGGACCCTGGAAAACATCGGCCATTGCCTACACATCAGTGGAAGTGCAACATTCATCTAGGTCAGCACTTCACAGTTGTTTCTTCCCAGACACGAGAAGTGCCAGCCACGTAACCTTTCCTCCTGCTTGCTAAAGGGTGAGTCAAATGGCAGTCCCTATGTCCTGCAAATTCTAGGATCACTGATCAAACTCTCTGAGTGATCTTGTTGAAACTCCCTTCACCTGAGGCAAAAGGAAGCCACCTCCATGTGAGGAGCACAAGAAGTCTCTCAAAATATTTCCTTTTCCCTGCCTCCTAAGCGTCAGTCTCTTTCATGAGCCATATCTCAATGACAGGCCAGTTCTAGCTGAACTTGATTTGGACTACATCTTTTGCAAATCCTGGAAAAGAGGTGCAGCAACTCCTCAAGATGCAAGGTTTGCAAAATTGATTGGTTGTTCATTTTACACTCTAGAGTCTCTTTGAAAATGCTGAACAAAGAAGACAATTCACATTTAGTATCCAATTGCATAAAGAATAACAGAAAAATTACTATCCAAGTACAAATGTTACTTATTTTCATTCTTTTCTCTCCTTTAATATAAACAAAATTGAATTCATATTGTAGGTAGGGTTATATATATCATCTGTTGTTACTCGTTGTTTATGAGGTCATGAGCATTTCTCCACGTTGCTAAATACTCATCCAAAATGGAAATATTTAAATAATTGAATAGAATTATTGGGTTTGGTATATAGGAAACAGATAACTTCTTTCTAGTTCATAATTGCTGGGTGCATGGAGCCATGTCTTGACCTGTTAAAGAGGATATGTCTACAATCTGAAGTTCCTGAGCGTTGACTGAGCTGGGCCAGTGACTGCTGGCTGTCTGCATTGGCTCACTTGGGAAGGAAATGAGTGGTTTTTAAGTATAGTTGGGAGAATGAAATGGAAATGTAGGCTATTTCTCTTTTCTTCTGATACGGAACAAAATTACATTTTTGAGCCTCTTTAAAAGGTAGATACAGCCATGGGAGTAAGATGTGGGTAACAGATGTAGGCAATCTGTCCCATAAAAACCTCCTCAATGATCTCTACTCTCTTGTTTTCTCCACTCATGTTAGAGTTCCAAGCTTAAAGCTGTATTAGATGACTTTGTGTTGAGGATAGTAAATTTTTTTTTAACCTTTTTATAGCAGGCTCCTGTTACAGAGCAAATAGGCTCATAGCCCAATGCTCACAGAAATTAATACTTATGGTTCTGGCTTTTGAGAAAAGAAAAGCTGTATTGCAGAAACAGCCTGTTGAAAGGCTATTGTTGAGCTTAAATATATGTATCCAATTTGAAGTGTGGGGCACATTTTAAGAGATCAGAGGGCAAGAGAAAGGATTTAGGAATGTTGACTTGGCAGGGTCTGATTGGAGGGCTTCAAATTTGACCACTTACAGTAAGGTATGTTGAAGCAGACTTTACCTCAGATCTTCTGGTCCAACATACTCCTCACTTCTGAGAAAGTTCTGCCATTCTGGCTCCAGTCGTGCATCAATATTCTTGGCTCTGAGAGGAAGAATCATTTATTCCAGGTGTTGTTAGAAGTCAAAGCTTTTGCTATTGTGCATGCTCAGGCTGTATACACAGTTTTTGGGTCTGTCTTATTGAATGATAATTTTTCTTTTGTATTTGAAAATAATCCAACCCTAAATCAACAGAGATCTCCAAATGAAGAAAGCAATACTTTTCCATCAATTTACCTTTGCACTGCTTCTTAGTAGACTTTGTTTCCTAGAATTCTTATAAATAAGTAGGAATATATTGTGACATACTGGCACTGTGAACTACCAATCATTATAGTTAAGAGCATATTCTAACAATAAAATGTAAAAATAATTGGTCAGGGAAAATAAATGTAGGATTTTTTTAAACTAAAGTAAAAAAATAAGACATTTGTTTTAGAGATTTATCTGTGTTAAAAAACCAAGGGTGGCATATCATATAATTTGGGAATAATAACTTTTTAAATTTGAATGTGGCACTTAAAAATAGGTATGTTAGCAATATTTGAACTTTTGCCAATCTCCAATGATGATTTTGTAAGTCTAATTTTTTAAAATTAAGAAATTTACTTAAAAGAATTTATTTTGTTTTATGTGGAAATACAAGAATTTTATTTGAATCCAAATTTAGCCTAGTAGATTGTCATTCAGTTAATTGCTGGAATACATTTGTGAGCTATGGGAGAGTTCTTTGATTAAAATAGAGATTCTATACTACTGACCTACTGACTGAACAATTATAACTCTTGGTTGGGGGTCAGAGATTTAACAAGAAGTGAACTTAACTTTATCAACAATTTAAAGCTAAGTTAAATATTAACAATTTATATTTTTCAAAATTCTTATTGTCTTGCTGATAAAAATTATAGAACTATCAGAATGAATTTTCCATGTCAGCCATAAGAATGACCTTCTGGCATATAAGACACTTCTTACCATGTAATGCAAGCAAAAAAAAGTTCAGGTAAGGGGATTCTCCCTAGAAACCACATAATCTCTGTCACTTCCACTTTCTGTTTTGAAGGAGTTCTCATATGTAAATTACCTGGTATTACACAATGTGACATTGTCACATCTCATTGGTATGGGTGGCCAAGTTTACTCTGACAGGTGAACAAAGATTCTATACTATCTAGTGACTGAACGAACTAAATTGCCTCTGTTGGGGGTCAGGGAATGAATGTTGACATAGAGATCTAACCAGAAGTGAACTAACACAGACTTAAAGAAACCAAGAGACAGAGGGTAAAAATGGACGCTGTGAAACCACAGAAACCATGGGTAAGCAAAAGCCACAAAGGGGAGCAATAGGGGAGAGAAAGGAGGTGATCATTGAAAGTGTCAGTAGACATAAAAGCAGAAACAGAATAATTGAATCACCGTAATGGGAACTATAGAGCTCTAAGCATTGAACACCTGCTGGTGAGGTGAGAACATGATTACTAGGTGGTTAGAACTGAACACAACCTGAGAAGAATTATAACTTCATTACACATGAAGCCATGCAGCCATTGAGGCTTTAGAGTTCTTCCTTACTTCTCTGGTGGTGTGGAGGTGGCTTTAAAACAATGCCTCATTAACTGCATTTATGTACACATATCTCTTTTACTCAGAACCCATATGACAATTCTAACACAAATGGCTAGAATGCTTTTGAGTAGTAGTTTTTTATTTCATGATAAAGAATTGTAATTATACTCATTCATTCTTGATTATAACAAGTCAGAACATTTGTTTCAATTGTTTTATTATTATTCTGTTTTGTGAAAATTCTTATATTTCTTTCATAGATGAGATAATAGAGAGAGAGAGGTCAAATACCTTGCCCAAATAGCTCTGACAAGTAAATGGAGAAGAAGGATAAATGCATGAATATAAGTGCATATGATTTTTGCAAAAAATGAGAACATACCTCACAATTTGTTCCATAAATTGCTATTTTACCAATTATGTTAGATAGTTATTCTTCTGTGTAAGCATACATATTTCTTCCTCAATCTTGTTAACTATTAAATAGTATTTCAAAGCATTGAAACGCTGGAATTTGTTTAATCATTTCTCTACTTATGGCTTATTTATTTCCAGTTTTTTATTCCTGGAAATGTAGCAAGATATCAAGTGATGGCTTATTTACTTGCAGTTTTTCATTCACGGAAATGTAGCATGATATCAGGTGAGACTTTTCTCATGCCCGGATACAAATCTGAGGACAACAGAGCTAAGTAAGTCACAATCTATGGAAAACTACAGAAATATGGGATTAGTCTTCCTCTTAAAATGAGTTAGATGTGGCCCAATCCTTCCTTAGAATGAGTACTAAATAGGAGGAGAAAGAAAGAATATTGTAATTGTGAGTTGTCAGCCTGCCAAAGAATACTGAAACTTTTCCTTCATAAACTGGGAGTATGCTTGTATGCTTCTGCTTGCCCATGGTTTCTGTGATATCACACCTTCCATTTCACCCCCTCTCTTGGTGTCTTTGAATCAGCATTAGTTCACTTGCTGTTAGATCTCTATGTCAACATTCAATCCAAGTTGAGTAAGAAAAGTCCAACATTTGATCCACGTTGAGGGAGAAAAAGGTCCAAAAGTCCAGATTGATTCTCTGAATTTGAAGATGCCTGAGGAAGAGAAAATCACCATCCCATTCACAGCTATACATCTGCAAACGTTCCAGTCCTCAAGCCCACTCCTTGCCAGCATCCCCCTTCTTTATAAACCAGGATGGTAAAGAGTTTGCCCTGACAAACATACTTGTCAACAGTGGTTGATTTAAAGATTCCAATGGCCATCCAGGATAAGAAAGAAAGTAACCAATAAGGAGGGATGAGTAAATGCCAATAAAATACAAATATTTTATCAATATTTTGTCTTTTTCAATAGTTTACCCTGCTACATTACCAGAAAAGAGGACTGTAAAGGGGACTTAAAGAGTAGTTCATTCCCCTCCACCATCTGAGTACCTCAAGCCATACTTTAACCTGTTCTGAGAGAGGGAAGGACATAGTCTTATAATTGGATTTGAGATATTGACATTCAGTGTGATAATATAACCCCTCATTCAGATCATCTTTCCCACTGAGAGCAACTACAAACTCCAGATAAAACAAAACAAAAACAACTACCTCAGTATTCAGTGATTCAGTGGAGTCAAACTTAAAAAAATGACAAAAAATAAGTTGTCAGTTTCCCATTTTCTTGTAGTTTTTCCCTGCAGGCTGACCACGGACGCAGAGCAGCTCATGACAGGCAACTAATTTTGCTAAAAACCTCACTTACTTTCTGGATATAGAAAAAAGGAAAAGGATCCGGGACAACCATGGCCAGCTGTCAGAAAGTGAGGGGAATTCTCGCAGGGGAGAAAAAATGGAGGATGAGATCCCATGATTCTGGATATGCACACAATCTCCGATTGATCCATAAACCACTTCAGTGGGGATGAACTCAAATCACTTCAGCAAAGGCTTAAGTAATAGGATGGAGATTTGAACAAGCATCCACAGAAGATGAGACTGAGCTAACAGAATAACTTGAAAAGATGAATTATTAGCTAAAACAAAAGCATCAACATAGAGGAATATAAAAGATCCTGGATTGAACACAACATACTATCCACAGTGCCATAGTCCAAAATTATCAACATTAAAACAAAATGAAAGTATATGTTATGACAAAGATTTGGAAACAAGTGTTTATAGCCCTTTCATTTACAATAACAAAAAATTGGAGATAACCCAAATATCTATCAACATGTGAACATAAAATCAAAGAATATTCAATAGAATGCTGAAAAAGTCTGACTGTGCCAAGTGTTGGTAAAGATGTAGAGCAACTGGAACTCTTGTATACTGCTAGTGGGAATGTAAAAGAGCCCAGCTACTTTGAAAAACAGCTTGGCAATTTTATGAAAATTTAAACATATGCTTATTATATGTTTATATGTTTATATAAATTCCACTACTAGGAATTTATCCAAGAGAGATGAAGTCATATATCTCCATCAATATTTGTAGATAAATGTTTACAGCTACATTATTTGTAAAAGCTCAGAACTGGAAATAACCCAAACATCGACCCACAAATAAATGTATCAAAATGTTTTCCATAGAATGAAATACTACTTGGCAATAAAAAATGAATTATCAACACATGTAACAACATGGATGTATCACAAAATAATTATGCTAAATGAAATAAGTCAGATACAGAAAGCACACATGATATATGATTGCATTTACAAGAATTTCTAGAAAATTCAATCTGACCTACATAGATCAGTAATTGGCTGGGGATGGGAGCGATGGGAAGATCAGTTTGATTGCAAAGAAAAACATGGAAAATTTGGGGGGGTGAAGAAGTGTACACTGTCTTGATTGCAGTTATTTCACAAGTATATCACATATTCCAAAACTTACCCAATTATGTGCTTGATGTATATAGTTTATTGTACATAAAATATAGTTCAATCAAGTAATATAAAAATGTAGATTTAAGATAAAATTTAAACTGTAACTGGAAAGTTCTGGACATGTCCTGGTTGTAATGAAAGGGAATGCTACTCAGCTGGCAAAAGAAATTCAGTGCAGTGTGATAAAAAGTAGTAAAGAAAAATAATACTGTTTGATGGTTGTAGCCCACAAATTTCAAACTGCTACATGCCCTAGATATCCAAATACTTCATTCATGACCTTTACTCATTTTGTATCTTGATAAATACTGCCAAATAGCCCTTCCAAACAGTTAAACTAATTTTAAAGTCTGACGAGAAATGCTTGTGACTGCTCATTTCCCCCTCTGCATCATCATTAATACTAAATAGTTACAATCTCTTTATGGAGTGAGATGATCAATGAAAATCTTAAAATAAACTGCAAGGCGGGAGTCAAACGGACTAGAGAAATCCAAAACTTGAAAGGTCCTAAGAGAGGGAGAAAAAGTGGGGGAGAGTCCCTTTCCAAAGAGTCAGTATGAATAAGGTCAAATGCTGAAGAGAAGTCAAAGTTTCTGTTTTATTTAAGAACACTTAAATTGTTTAGTTGAAAGCAATTTCAGGTTATCATGGTGAGAACAGAAAGTGATTATCATTGTTGAGGGGTAAATGAGGTGAATGACAGGAAACATAATCAGTTTTACTGTTTTTTGTTTCTGGAGGTTTTTTTTAAAGAATTTTACTGTGAAGGGGAAGATAGTCATTATAGCATAAATGTTATTTTTTTGTTTATTTAAATTTTTGGAAGTGGTTTTACTTTGCATATGACAGATACTTGAGTATGTTACAACATTCATTAGAAACTTAATGGCAAGGTCATTTTCATGAGAGGAAATAAGAGAAATTTGATATAATGAGATTCCAAGTGAACGAGATTCAATAAGATTATATGTATAATGTTAGGATAAATGCTGTTGCTATTTTAGTATTTGATAGGAAGGCAAGCATTTATGTAAATGCAATAAATTCTGTAAATCTAGAATTCTGATGCTCCTTATGAATGGATCTTTTCTCTGAGAATTATCAGGCTATTGTAGGTGCTCGATATTGTGAGGTTGAAAAAAAATGATTCTTGAGAATGGGAGAAAGAAACAATTTGGCTTGGCAAGTATGAAAATTCAGCTCAGCACTGTTAGGGGTTTCAATAATCAGATAGGATATCCCCAGTCCAGGTATCTGGAAATAACCACAACGTTTATCTAATTCCTTCTAAAGACACAGTAGGATTTATTATCTTTTACTCTGCACTAAGGAATACAAAACATTTAAATGTAATGACATGGCAAATGTATGGCATCTATACTCGTAAGTACAAACAAAATATACTTCATTTCCTATGATGAAACTAAACTTTTCCTTCACATATTCCATTTTAACTACTAGGACAAATAAGAGAAAAATATTTTAAATTTGCCAATTACTGGTATCAGAGTCTTGAGTGTAAATAATCTAATTTAAATGGCTCTTTATTTTAGATAATTGTTAGTCATGTTCTTTTTTACATCCTTGCCCTTCAGCTTTCCTTCACTTCTTCATTCCTTTCCAAAAATTTGTCTGAGTATATAGGTGATTTTTATGGCAGTCACAGATGTTGTTCAATCATCACATTGATAATACCCGGAGTGTGAACAGACTCAGTTGCCCTTTTGAATCACTGCACTGGCACACAACTACGTAGTCTTGGTCCTTTTGGTCCTTTTCTTCAGTTAAAAAGTATCTACATATCACTGAAACCCAGTTGCTATCATTTCATCTTCTTTGCAGCACTGACAAGGCACACATGAATTTTTGGACACAATCTAGATAACTCACTACTCATGGGAGTCTCTCTTGGGTTAATCTAACTGGGACCTTCCTTCTGCTAAAGTAGTGCTATCTGCCTCCCTCAGTAATGAGTAGGACACCCCTGTGGATGCAGCCTCCTCTTAGCATCCTGCAGTCTCCCTCAGGCAAGGCCAGAGGAAGCAGGCTACTAGCCCACTGTTCTTGGAATCCTCCATGCCCATTTTGATATTTTCTAGTTATGATTGGTACCAGGGCAAGACAATAGGTAGAGGTAGATGAGGATGTCTACAACAGGTAAAGATAGATGAGGATGTCAAATAAATTAATTAATTAAAGATCCAAAATACTGCTCCCCTTATTTTTATTTTCTGTAAATTTAATTTAATCCTAAATTTTACATAATAAAATATAAAGACTACGTGAGGTATTAGAAAAATGAATTTTCAATTCTTTCTCAGTAAGTAGCAGGTAACAATATTTAGTCCAGTAAAGATATTTAGAAACTAGTATCTTTCGCAGTTCACTCTAGATTCCTCTTCTTCCACTTTTGTTATTCCTATCCTTTGTCTCACAGGTTTTGGCCCAGTGCTCACATTTGCCAACATAATTTTATTCCCAGCCTGTACTTTTAATCAGAACCTTAGTACTGTTTTGTTAAGTAGACTGTCCCATCTGGCATAATATTCAAAATACTATCTGCTTCCACTGATAGCGCAAGAACAACTGTAAAACCTTTCGGCTCTCCTCTCTTGATCTTTCTCTCTAATTTGTGGACTTCACTTTCATAATCAAATACATCTTCTTCAAATACAAATTTTTTTTTAATGATGACTTTAATTGATCCTAGGCTGGAGATAGTTTTTGTTTGGATTCAGACTCACAGTAAATTCTCCTATTAGTTAAATATTGAAGGAATTGATGCTGCTGTACATTATCTCTCAATCATGATTTCAGCCAGGTAAGGCATGTTACCATCTAACCATTTCACTCTGCCATGGATGTTTGTCCCGTATTTGCCTAATCAGCATCCACCCCTGCTCTCTGTGTCTGTGAGTTATAGTTTAGGACACGACTCCAAGTGCATCCACTGAGAGAAGCCCTGTTCCCACCACATGATACCTAGAGCATAAGCATGGGAGCTGGGATACTGAATCTGGCCTGAGTGGAGGCAAGAATAATGGAGCAAAAATGCACTCACAGTGGCTGGCCTAAGCAGTGTGGTATCCACCAATCACGCTCAATGCTATTAGCTGTGGGTTACTGCCAAATCATGGATTTTAGTTTTCAATTTTCTGTATTTAAATCTTACTCTAAAAAAACACATTAAGTTATCTTACACAAAATCTTTCCATATATTCATATTTGCTCCTCATTCTTTTTAATTTTTTTAGATATTTAGGTTGTTTTTATTGCTTCTTTTTTTAAATTATACTTTAAGTTCTGGGGTACATGTGCAGAACGTGGAGTTTTGTTACATAGGTGTATACGTTCTAAGGTGGTTTGCTGCACCCATCAACCTATAACCTACATTAGGTGTTTCTCCTAATGTTATCCCTCCCCTAGCACCCCACCCCACAACAGGCCCCGGTATGTGATGTTTCCCTCCCAGTGTCCATGTGTTCTCATTGATCAATTCCTACTTATGAGTGAGAAACATGCAGGGTTTGGTTTTCTGTTCTTGTGATAGCTTGTGAGAAATATGGTTTATAGCTTCATCCATATCCCTGCAAAGGTCAGGAACTCATTATTTTTTATGGCTATATAGTATTCCATGATGTATATGTGCCACATTTTCTTTATCTAGTCTATTATTGATGGACATTTGGGTTGGTTCCAAGTCTTTACTATTGTGAATAGTGCCGCAATACACATATGTGTGCATGTGTCTTTATAGTAGAATGATTTATAATCCTTTGGGTATATACCCAGCAATGAGATTGCTAGATCAAATGGTATTTCTAGTTCTAGATCCTTGATGAATCGCCACACTGTCTTCCATAATGGTTGAACTAATTTACATTCCCACCAACAGTGTAAAAGCTTTCCTATTTCTCCACATCATCTCCAGCATCTATTGTTTCCTGACTTTTGAATGATTGCTGTTCTAACTGGTGTGAGATTGTATCTCATTGTGGTTTTGATTTGCATTTCTCTAATGACCAGTGACCATAAGCATTTTTTCCTATGTCTGTTGACTGCATAAATGTCTACTTTTGAGAAGTGTCTATTCATATCCTTTGCCCATTTGTTTTTTATTATACTTTTAAGTTCTAGGGTACATGTGCAGAACATGCAGGTTTATTACATATGTATATATGTGCCATGTTGGTGTGCTGCACGCATTAACTCGTCATTTACATTAGGTATATCTCCTAATACTATCCTTCCTCCCCCCACCCCATGACAGGCCCTGGTGTGTGATGTTCCCCTTCCTGTACGTTTATTGCTGCACTATTCACAATAGCAAAGACTTGGAACCAACCCAAATGGCCATCAACGACAGACTGGATTAAGAAAATGTGGCACATATACACCATGGAATACTGTGCAGCCATAAAAAAGGATGAGTTCACGTCCTTTGTAGAGACATGGATGCAGCTGGAAACCATCATTCTCAGCAAACTATCACAAGAACAGAAAACCTTTGCCCAATATTTGATGGGTTTTTTTTCTTGTAAATTTGTTTAAGTTCTTTGTAGATTCTGGATATTAGTGCTTTGTCAGGTGATAGATTGCAAACATTTTCTCCCATTCTGTAGTCACTCCTGATGATAGTTTCTTCTTTTTGCTGTGCAGAAGTTCTTTAGCTTAAATTAGAGCCCATTTGTCAATTTTTGAGCTTTTGTTGCCATGCTTTTGGTGGCTTTAGAAATGAAGTATTTGCCCAATGCCTATGAACTGAATGGTATTGCCCAGGTTTTCTTCCAGAATTTTTATGGTCCTAGGTCTTACATTTAAGTCTTTCATCAATTTTGAGTTGATTTTTGTATAAGGTGTAAGGAAGGTGTCCAGTTTCAGTTTTCTGCATATGGCTAGCCAGTTTTCCCAACATTTATTAAATAGGGAATCTTTTCCCCATTGCTTTTTTGTGTCATGTTAGTCAAAGATCAGATGGTTGTAGATGTGTGGTGCTATTTCTGAGGCCTCTGTTCTGTTCCATTGGTCTATATATCTGTTTTGGTACTAGTACCATGCTGTTTTGTTTCTGTAGCCTTGTAGTATAGTTTGAAGTCAGGTAGCATGATGTCTTCGGCTTTGTTCTTCTTGCCCAGGACTGTCTTGACTATGTGGGCTCTTTTTTGGTTCCATATGAAGTTTAAAGTAGTTTTTTCCAATTCTGTGAAGAAAACCATTGGTAGCTTGATGGGGATCGTACTGAATCTACAAATTACTTTGAGCAGTATGGCCATTTTCAAGATATCAATTCTTCCTATCCATGAGCATGGAATATTTTTCTGTTTGTTTGTTTCCTCTCTTATTTCATTGAGCAGTGGTTTGTAGTTCTCCTTGTAGAGGTCCTTCACATCCCTTGTAAGTTGTATTCCTAGGTATTTTATTCTCTTAGTAGCCATTTTGAATGGGAGTTCACTCATGATTTGGCTCTCTGTTTGTCTGTTATTGGTGTATAGGAATGCTTGTAATTTTTGTACATTGATTTTGTATCCTGAGACTTTGCTGAAGTTGCTTATCAGCTTAAGGAGATTTGGGGCTGAAACAATGCTGTTTTCTAAATACACAATCATGTCATCAGCAAACAGAGACAATTTGACTTACTCTCTTCCTATTTGAATATCTTTTATTTATTTCTCTTGCCTGATTGCCCTGGCCAGAACTTCCAATACTATGTTGAATAGGAGTGCTGAGAGAGGGCATCCTTGCCTTGTGCTGGTTTTCCAAGGGAATGCTTCCAGCTTTTGCCCATTCAGTATGATATTGGCTGTGAGTTTGTCATAAATAGCTCTTATTGTTTTAAGATACATTCCGTCGATACCTAGTTTATTGAGAGTTGTTAGCATGAAGGGGGTGTTGAATTTTGTCAAAGGCCTTTTCTGCATCTGTTGAGATAATCATGTGGTTTTTGTGATTGGTTCTGTTTATGTGATGGATTACATTTATTGATTGCATATGTTGAACCAGCCTTGTGTCCCATTTTGTTGGACTGTAAACTTAGGGTTGAATTTCCTCATTCTCTTTCTTAAATAAAGTCAGTTCCTTTGGGGTATGCTGCAGTGCATTCTGTTCCTGTATTCTTTCCCTGAGGAAAAATTCTGATTTATTGCTTCAGAGTTATGATCAAGACAACAGAGTTATGATCCAGATCCTCTTGGAGTTACGTACCTGTTTTATGAGCAGAGTTTTGAGCATAAGTGGTATCCTTTTGTCTTCCCAGCTTGCCATATTGTGAGAGAGTTGGGTCAATGGCTATTGCAGTATTAGTGTTCTTGGTCTGTGGTGCCTGAGTTAGAGTCTCTGCTTTAAGGATAGGTGCCAGGTCAAAGATTGTAGTCTGAGATATCTTGGCTAAATTCATCTGGAATTTAGCCTCTGCAAAACAGAGCTCAAAGAGATGAAACATGATGGCAATCTATTTGTTCTGGTGAGATACAGTAGCCTTTGATGGGGAGCTGGGACAAAAAGAATTCCTGTCTTCTTGTCCACACCTGCCTAGTGGAAAGTCTGTCATGCTGAGGTGGAGGGGCGGGGGCAGAAGGATGAGGCTGTAACTCAAGTCTGACAGACTAGCTTTTCTTACAGAGATTTACTAAATTTCCATGACTAAATGTTTCTTGGTTTACTCTATTCCCTTGTGGCAATTTTCAGAGACTTTGAATGTTTCTTTGTGTTTTTTAAGTAATTTTCACCACTTAATGGTTTTGCACTGGGAATAGGTTAAATTATTATTTATGATATATATTAAACTTCTATTTCTAGTCTAACAGTGTCATTGAAAGCCTGTTTTATTTTTTCATGCACATAACACATCTATTTATCTGTGGAAGGCCAAATTATATGAAGAAAATAGTTTCTGGTATTATTTCCAAGACGTATATACTTCTTTTTATGATTTAGATTTTTTTATTTTTTAATGTAACAGCCCTATTGTGTGAAAGGCTTTTAGAGGCATATTGAATTATGTGTTACATATCATAACATGCTAATTCTGAAGAACAGAATTTTTGGCAGTAAATTACCAAAAGAATATAGCTCGGAAATTTCTAGGATAAATGTCCATTGCTCTATCTCTTTTTGTGTCAAATGGATACAATCGTTCAGTGTTGTTTTGAGGATTAAATTAATATATGCAAAATAGTTAAAAAGAGTACCTGGCATATGGTATGCACCCAGTAAATTTGACAACTGTTGCTGTGATTATTGTAGTTGTTATTCTCGTGAATGAAGATAGTTTGGTGGTGAAACATAGGTTTAACAATAAAACATTTTGTCAGAATAGATTTTGATTTAAAATATAAGGAAAGTTTCATTTTCTTTTACTCTAAACATTAGTAAGTTTTCTGAGAGGATAGAGATATAAAATTAGCATTGGTTCATATTCAATCTTTCACAAAGAACAGTTTTTGATACACTCATCCTCTGATTTAAAAGCTCACTTAAATTCAAAGAAATGTAGTAATTTCTTTGATTCTAGTTCACATCATGAAGCCATCTTTTGAGAAACGCTATTGCTTAGCTTTGGAGCTGAATAGAGATTCTTTTTGAATTCCACTTCATCCATGTTTCTTATCTGTTTTCTATACTGATCTTTTTGAGATTAAACAATCTTAAATCAAAGCTTTATTTGTTTGAGCTATAGAATGTGCTGCAATTATTTAAAAATCACAGGCTTCTTCTGTACTCAGCCGCTGGTACAGATTTTCAGAAAAAGAACTTGTGAGTACAAAGGGACAACACAAACATCAAATATGATAATAAATTTGACTTATTCACTACCCTGAGATTAAATTTCTAACAACTTAACTTATATCAAGTATAATATTTGTATTTTTTCCAAAAAATTATTCCAATACGAGCTCAAGAATACTGGTTGAAATTAGGAGTACTATAATATTGAAATTATTATTTGCATATGTGAAACTAATATAAACATTTATCATTTTTCATCAGGTAGTTCAATAGGATGTTGGAAAAGAAGACTTCCACTCTAATAGGAGGTTAAAATGATCATCTATTTACCTCATTCTGATTTCTTTTAATTGTTTCACAATCCACTGTAAAGATTTGTTCTGACTCTAATATTTAAAATTTTCTACTTTTTTCTACTTTTCTCTCACATAAATTCGATGTTTCATTCTTTTTCCTACTTATTATTTCATTTACACAATTCTGTGTTGAGCACAGAAAGGTGGAAGTATACAGCCTTGTTCTCTGTTTTAATGCTCTGTATCTTTTGTTTCCTTTTCTGTGGAATCAGTTTTCATTATCCTTATAAGGAGATGCCATTCTTTTTCAATTCTTCCTTAAAAATATAACTTCTTTACCAAGTCATTTCTGTTCCTTATAGAATAGTGAATGGGACTGTTCTTAGTGTATTGACTGGTCCCTTTACATCACCATTATAACTTTTAGGTATTAGTTTACTTTCATGTGATTGTTATTTCATATATCATTGTGAATATATTTTTTCCAAAAATAAAATACATATTGACCTAAAAGAAATTTCATCTAAAAAAAAACCTGCCTAATGTGCTACATTTTGATATTTCAGAGGAATTACTTTTAGTCTAATTATTATAATTTATTATAATCTCATAATCTTTTTGTATGGTGGCCTATGCACTAGTTTGTGAACTGATTGCAACTGGTGTGGGAGGCAAGGCGCTCACAAAAATATGTAAACTATGTGGGGTTTTTTTTTTTTTTTTTTGTAGAAAGGCATTTTCTATGAAAGATAGTGTGTGTATTTCCATTCTAGAAAAAGCTCTCTATCGCCTAAAAGACTGGTAACAGTCTGCAGACTGGCACTGGTTCACAGACCTCATTTTGAGGTCTATAGTGTTGCTATAGAGAATTTTAATACTCCCTTTAAACCCATGTACCTGAGAAAAATCTTTATATTGCCTGTTCCTATAAAAAAAATTATAAATTTACTTTCTGTGGATATTTTTTGGCATTCTTAAAATTATAAAATATGTTGATTTTGTCAACTACAAATGTACTGATTATAAAATTATTCTTTTCTTTCATAGAAATAAACACGGCTTTATGGTTGAGAAATTTTATCTTCAGGGTACAGCCTAGAAAACAGAAATATGCTAACTTTTCCAAGGGGATATCAAACAGATAATTGGTTAAAAAGTGTTAGAAGGCCTGGTGTAGCAAAAGGGAGAGTTATTGGCAGAACAGAGAGAATACGTGTGTTTTCCAGAAAACTACAAATGCCACTGGACTAGAATCCAGGAACCAGTGCCTACTGCTGGTCTGCAGTAGGGCAGCTGCTCAGGGGCTGAAACTGCTAAAAATGGATACCAGAGCTGTGTTGGTGCTTGCTTACCAAGCAAACCCTAAGGAAGTTTAGCCACTGATGGGACTGCTGGAATTCTCAGTCACCTAATCTCATCTGAGCTATAGCAACATCAGCAATTTCCAGCACCTACCAGCAATTGCCACTGCTGTCTATACTAAAAGCTTCTCAGTTCTAACAGCCTTCAAATTACCTTCCAGAGGCAAAGAGGGAGCATGGCAAAAGCAACAGCAAGAGAGAGGAGAGAGGAGCCACATACTTTTAAACAAGCAGATCTCACTATCACAAGGGCAGTACCAACAGGATGATACTAAACCATTCATGAGAAACCGCGCCCCATAATCCAATCACCTCCCACTAGGTCCCATCTCCAACACTGGGGATTAGAGTTAAACATGAGATTTGGGTGGGGACACAGATCCAAACCTTATCACAGGCCAAGGTCAAGGCTTTGTTTAGAAGAAGGCTCACCGTAACCTCCGCCTCCCAGGCTCAAGCACTTCTCCTGCCTCAGTCTTCTGAGTAGCTTGGATTACAGGCTCACCCCCACTACCACTAGGCACATTTTTGTATTTTTAGTAGAGACTGGGTTTCGCCTTGTTGGCCAAACTAGTCTCAAACTCCTGACCTCAAATGATCCACCCACCTCAGCCTCCCAAAGTGCTGGAATTACAGGGGTGAGCCATCGTGCCTGGCTCGAGTTTTTTAATATATTAAAATGTAGACTAGAAACCAAAGCTTTCTCAAATAAAATTAAGAACGTTGTATAGCAAGAAGAGCAAAAGGAAGTACAAACTTTGAAATCATAGTTTTGAATCTTTATTTCAACATTTGTTCTGTTAATTTTGAAAAGTTGTTTTCTTCCCTCACCTGTGGAAATGAAAGTGCCATTTTTTCAGGATTATGATGAGAATTGTCTGAGACACTGAACACAAATCATGAAATTATCTTTGACAGGAGTTTGTAATATAAATTTTTTGAAAGTGCTGAATTTCAAATTAATAATAAACAGCAATATATACAGTGAAAGGGTAAAAACTCATTTTGACATACTTAGTAAGAATAGATTAGACAAAATAGTATGATATGTAGCTAAATATATGGCCTAATATAAAAATATATTGCCATAAGCCATTATATTTTTATGCGTGTATAAGTGGCTAATGACAAAATTTATACGCAGACACACACACACACACACACATCCTCAATAGCCACACGTGTTAAGTGACTACTGTTTTGGACAGTGCAAGTATAGATTCCAAGTTTGACGTGGAATCCTACTTTTGTTCACTTTTCTTGCTCTGTGTTCTTGGACAGTTATTTAGCACATGTGCTTTAGTTTGCTCACTGGGAAGAAGAAGACGAGGAAGAAGAAGATGGGGAGGAAACTGTTTCATAATTTATCATAAGAGCTAAATGAATTATGACATTTAAGGAACTTAGAACGGCACCTAGCATATGTTAAGCACTATGCAAGATTTTTCCATTAATTGCAACGTAGTTTTCTGTAAGGAGGTGATACATACCTGTGTTTAAGAGGATCAGTTTAATTCCTGTGGGGAAAATTTGGGAGCATGTTACAATATTTGGGTTGATGCATCATGGCATGAAATGTAATAAAAGCTACAGGGATGAAGGTAAATGGGACATATTTGAGAACTATTTATGATGTGCAGTTACAGAACTTGTTGATTGATTATACATAGCTGGCAAGGGAGAGATGAGACAAGGTTGAAACCCAGGTTTTTGACTTGAGCAAAATGTAGAAAGATAAAGGACAGTAAGGGCAGGATAAATAAAAATATACTTAATTTAAGTTTGATAAACTCTTTGAGATTTCTGTGGGTTGTTAAGAGATGTCTTAGAGATATATTTGGAAATCTCTAGCATACAATAGGTAATTGAAGCCTTGAGAGTAAATGAGATGACACTGGAATGGTAAAATAAAAAACTTAGAGGAACCAAGAACCTTATAAAATAATAATATAAACATCTCTATGCTGTACAGGCTACAAACCATCTTTATCTCTAACTCTTATAGCCACCTTGTAAATAAAATACACTTCTAATTGTTCAAATTAGATAAATGGGACTTGGAGGTTAAGCTTTTTGCTAGTGACTGTTCAAGAATTTCTGCA
Organism: Rhinopithecus bieti; assembly: GCF_001698545.2. NCBI lineage: Eukaryota > Metazoa > Chordata > Mammalia > Primates > Cercopithecidae > Rhinopithecus > Rhinopithecus bieti. Next base: position 787,041 of record NW_016809495.1, on the reverse strand, counting down.
GGGGAGTGAACTACAAGTACTCTGGTTAGAAGGTAAACACTGAAGCTGGAGTAAAAGGGTATTTTACATAATGTGAAAAGTATCAAACAAATGGAAGGTGTTAGAGATTGTACAAGATGTACTAAGATAACCCCACTCCTACCTCCCTTAGCATCGCTATTAGCTGTTTTGCAAGATCCTCATATGAATAAGTTATGAACTGAGGGGTTATGTGTTGAAAACAAAAACAGTATGCTTCACAAGAGATAACTTATTTCAATAGGCCTTGTCATTCATGCTTCAAGCAACGTTTTAAAATTTTCAAGAGGATTAAAATAGTGATGCCATGAATTACTCATTTTAATTATCTAGAGACATCTGAGATAAACTTCATAATTCAATTATGAATTATAAAAAATGCTTACCTATTTATACTCAGATAAATAAAAATAAACTGAGGCCCAAATAGAACACATAAAACACTTGTTAAGAATACGTTTACGTTTATTTTAAGCAAGCTTCAAATGTAAAATTCACTTTATATCTTATAAGGATTATAAGGAAACACAAAAGGGTCTCTGAATTATGACTGGTCACTAACCTCTTTATAAATTTAATGAAGCTCCACTCCAGTCTGGGTGACAGAGCAAGACTCTGTCTCAAAAAAAAAAAAAAAATCATGAAGCTCAACTGATAAGAACCACTACATATTGAAATACTTTTAGACTATGTTCCCTGGGAAACACAGTCTGTGAAAAACAGACATGCTGAGGTAGAGGATAGAAAACAAATACAAGGTGCTGAATTCCTAAGCTGGCCAGAGTATCACAAGAAAATGCAGCTGCCTCCTCAGGCATATATGGCTTCTTCCAGTCAGTTTATATGAAACTGTTGTTTTTTGGAACAGTCCATCACAGAGAAGGAAGGAAAGAAAATCTGTCAGTTCTTTCCTATCTTCATATCTTACTCTGAGAGGCAGTAGTCTTATCCTTCAAATACATTTGCAGTTGGTATTATCTGGTATCTTTGAACACATATTTGAGAATCCCATTTTTTTATTCCCCATGTTGAGACAATTCATCAGGGCTCAGAAGTGGTTAAAAAAAAAAAAAGCCAGTGAGTCCAGTGTGGTTAGACTTCCTGCCGATGTCCCCTCACTTGGAAAGGGCTGAGTGCCAGCAGTGAGAGGAGATAAGACAATAAGGACAGTGGCCCAATGTCTCCTATGAAGAAGCTGCTAGGGCCAAGGAAGAACACAGCTGGAGCAGATCTGGAATGGTTTATGAACAGAGTCTGATACATAAGTTAATTTAAATAATTACAGATGTAGTAATTTAGAAGTCTTTATCTAATCCTAGATCTCTCCTCCAGTTTTCAAAAGTAAATGCCACATGGAAGCAAATAGCGACCGAGAGAGTAAACTCAGGGAATCAGAATCTAGTGGTAGCGCTTCATAGTTCACTGTTGCTTTTCTCCTGCTGAGAGGAAATTCAACCAATCACTAAGTGAACAAGAGCATAATGTACTTCAAACGTCTTGTTCACTTACTATGTGTAAGGTATGATATTGGACTCTGGCAAAATCAAAGATAAATAACATCAACGGAACTCAATAAACTTACAGCCTTTTGAAAATGAAAGATATCTATTTCATCTGAGGTCCGGTTCCAAGATGGCCGAATAGGAACAGCTCCAGTCTACAGCTCCCAGCATGAGGGACACAGAAGACATGTGATTTCTGCGTTTCCAACTGAGGTACCCGGTTCATCTCACTGGAGCTTGTGGGACAGTGGGTGCAGCCCATGGAGTGTGAGCCAAAGCAGGGCAGGGCATTGCCTCACCCAAGAAGTGAAAGGGGTTGGGGAATTCCCTTTCCTAGCCAAGGGAAGCCCTGACAGAAGGTACCTGGAAAATCGGGACACTCCCACCTTAATAGTGCACTTTCCCAACAGTCTTAGCAAACTGCACACCAGAAGATTATATCCCGCGTCTGGCCTGGAGGATCCCACACCCACAGAACCTCGCTCACTGCTAGCACAGCAGTCTGAGATCAAACTGCAAGGTGGCAGTGAGACTGGGGGAGGGGCATCCAACATTGCTGAGGCTTGAGTAGATAAACAAAGTGGCCAGGAAGCTCAAACTGAGTGGAGCCCACCACAGCTCAAGGAGGCCTGCCTGACTCTGTAGGTTCCACCTCTGGGGGCAGGGCATAGCTGAACAAAAGGCAGCAGAAACTTAAATGTCCCTGTCTGACAGCTTTGAAGAGAGTAGTGATTCTCCCAGCATAGAGTTTGAGATCTGAGAGCGGACAGACTGCCTGCTAAAGTGGGTCCCTGACCCCCGAGTAGCCTAACTGGGAGACACCTCCCAGTAGGGGCTGACCGACACCTCATACAGCCATGTGCCCCTCTGAGACGAAGCTTCCAGAGGAAGGATCAGGCAGCAGCATTTGCTGTTCTGCAATATTTGCTGTTCTGCAGCCTCTGCTGGTGATACTCAGGCAACAGGGTCTGGAGTGGACCTCTAGCAAACTCCAACAGACCTGCAGCTGAGAGTCCTCACTGTTAGAAGGAAAACTAACAGAAAGGACATCCACACCAAAGCCCCATCTGTATGTCACCATCATCAAAGACCAAAGGTAGATAAAACCACAAAGAAGGGGAGAAACCACAGCAGAAAAGCTGAAAATTCTAAAAATCAGAGCACCTCTTTCCTCCAAAGGAACAAAGCTCCCCACCAGCAATGGAACAAAGCTGGATGGAGAATGACTTTGATGAGTTGAGAGAAGAAAGCTTCAGACAATCAGTAATAACAGACCTCTCCGAGCTAAAGGAGGATGTTTGAACCCATCACAAAGAAGCTAAAAACCTTAAAAAAGATTAGACAAATGGCTAACTAGAATAAATAGCATAGAGAAGACCTTAAATGACCTGATGAAGCTGAAAACCATAGCACGAAAACTTCGTGGTGTATGCAGAAGCTTCAGTAGCCAATTCGATCAGGTGGAAGGAAGGGTATCAGTGATTGAAGATCAAATGAATGAAATGAAGTGAGAAGAGACGTTTAGAGAAAAAAGAGTAAAAAGAAATAAAGCCTCCCAGAAATATGGGACTATGTGAAAAGACCAAATCTACATCTGATTGGTGTACCTGAAAGTGACGGGGAGAATGGAACCAAGATGGAAAACACTCTTTGGTGTATTATCCAGGAGAACTTCCCCAACCTAGCAAGGCAGACCAATATTCAAATTCAAGAAATACAGAGAAAACCATAAAGATACACCTCGAGAAGAGCAACTCCAAGACACATGATTGTCAGATTCGCCACAGTTGAAATGAAAGAAAAAATGTTAAGGGCAGCCAGAGAGAAAGGTCAGGTTACCCACAAAGGGAAGCCCATCAGACTAATCGTGGATCTCTCGACAGAAATTCTACAAGTCAGAAGAGAGTGGGAGCCAATATTCAACATTCTTAAAGACAAGAATTTTCAGCCCAGAATTTCATATCCAGTCAAACTAAGCTTCATAAGTGAAGGAGAAATAAAAACCTTTACAGACAAGCAGATACTGAGAGATTTTGTCACCACCAAGCCTGCCTTACAAGAGCTCCTGAAGGAAGCACTAAACATGGAAAGGAACAACCGATACCAGCCACTGCAAAAACATGCCAAATTGTAAAGACCATTGATGCTAGGAAGAAATTGCATCAACTAATGAGCAAAATAACCAGCTAACATCATAATGACAGGGTCAAATTCACACATAACAATATTACCCTTAAAAGTAAATGGGCTAAATGCTCCAATTAAAAGACACAGACTGGCAAATTGAATAAAGAGTCAAGAACCATCAGTGTGCTGTATTCAGGAGATCCATCTTATGTGCAGACACACATAGGCTCAAAATAAAGGGATGGAGGAAGATCTACCAAGCAAATGGAAAACAAAACAAAACAAACAAAAAAAAAGCAAGGGTTGCAATCTTAATCACTGATAAAACAGACTTTAAACCAACAAAAATCAAAAGAGACAAAGAAGGCCATTACATAATGGTAAAGGGATCGATTCAACAAGAGCTAACTATCCTAAATATATATGCACCCAATGCAGGAACACCCAGATTCATAAAGCAAGTCTTAGAGACTTACAAAGAGACTTAGACTCGCATACAATAATAATGGGAGACTTTAACACTCCACTG
>NW_016809495.1:762537-782595 GCF_001698545.2 Rhinopithecus bieti | reverse complement strand
TAACAAACTGTCTCTCAGACCACAGTGCAATCAAACTAGAACTCAGGACTAAGAAACTCAATCAAAACCACTCAACTACATGGAAACTGAACAACCTGCTCCTGAATGACTACTGGGTACATAATGAAATGAAAGCAGAAATAAAGATGTTCTTTGAAACCAATGAGAACAAAGACACAACATACCAGAATCTCTGGGACACATTTAAAGCAGTGTGTAGAGGGAAATTTATAGCACTAAATACCCACAAAAGAAAGCTGGAAAGATCTAAAATGATACCCTAACATCACAATTAAAAGAACTAGAGAAGCAAGAGCAAATACATGCAAAAGCTAGCAGAAGGCAAGAAATAACTAAGATCAGAGCAGAACTGAAGAAGATAGAGACACAAAAAAACCCTTCAAAAAATCAATGAATCCAGGAGCTGGATTTTTTGAAAAGATCAACAAAATTGATAGACTGCTAGCAAGACTAATAAAGATGAAAAGAGAGAAGAATCAAATATCCACATAAAAAATGATAAAGGGGATATTACCACCCATCCCACAGAAATACAAACTACCATCAGAGAATACTATAAACACCTCTATTCAAATAAACTAAAAAATCTGGAAAAATGGTTAAATTCCTGGACACATACACCCTCTCAAGACTAAACTAGAAAGAAGTTGAATCCCTGAATAGACCAATAACAGCCTCTGAAATTGAGGTAATAATTAATAGCCTAACCACCAAAAAAAGTCCAGCACCAGATGTATTCACAGCCAAATTCTACCAGTAGTATAAAGAGGAGCTGATATCATTCCTTCTGAAACAATTCCAATGAATAGAAAAAGAGGGAATCCTCCCTAACTCATTTTATGAAGCCAGCATCCTCCTGATACCAAAGCCTGGCAGGGACACAACAAAAAAAGAGAATTTTAGACCAATATCCCTGATGAACATCGATGCAAAAATCCCCAATAAAATGCTGGCAAACTGAATCCAGCAGCACATCCAAAAGCTTATCCACCATGATCACGTGGGATTCATCCCTGAGATGCAAGGCTGGTTTACCATACACAAATCAGTAAATGTAATCCATCATATAAACAGAACCAATGACAAAAACCACATGATTATCTCAATAGATGCAGAAAAGGCCTTCAACAAAATTCAACAGCCCTTCATGCTAAAAATTCCCAGTAAATGCGGTATTGATGGGACGTATCTCAAAATAATAAGAAGTATTTATGACAAACTCACAACCAATATCATACTGAATGGGCAAAAACTGAAGCATTTGAAAATTGGCCCAAGATAGGGATGTAAATGACGAGTTAATGGGTGCAGCATGCCAACATGGCACATGTATACATATGTAACAAACTTGCACGTTGTGCACATGTACCCTGGAACTTAAAGTATAATTTAAAAAAAAAAAGAAAAAAGAAAACAAAAGACATCTAATCAACCTAGTTCCAAGCAATATTAGAAGCCAAAAAGCAAAAATGTTCTACTTAGTCATGTCAAAATGGTTTATCTAGTTCTCAAAGAGGATAAAATGTCTAATATTTTTCAAAAAGGATATTTACAAATGTTCTATGTTGAAAAGTATGACAGGAGTAACACAATATTACAGATTCCTATGGGTTCTATGCTTGGTTTTATTATATTTTAGTTCTAGGGCTTCAGGGAATGAGTTACTCTCTCGAAGATTTGTTGCCTTTGTCTATAAAATAAAGAGATTGGTACAGACTATATCTAAGGTAAATATAACCATATATGACAAACCCGCTCTAGCATATTGAACAGAGAAAAATGGAAAGCCTTTTCTCCGAGATCTGAAATAAGACAAGGATGCTGCTCACTTTCACTGTCTTTATTCAACATAGTTCTAGAAGTTCTAGCCAGAGCAATTAACCAAGAGAAGGAAATAAAGGACACCAAAATTGGAAAGGAAGAAATCAAATTTTCCTTGTTTGCAAATGAAATTATCTTAAATTTGGGAAAATGTAAAGACTCCACCAAAAACTATTAGAACTGACAAATTCTGTAAAGTTTTAGGATACAAAATAAAAGTATTAGGATACAAAATAAACATACAAAAATCAGTAGCATTTATATATTAAAACAGCCAACAGTCTGAAAAAGAAACCAAGAATATAATCCCACTTACAACAGCTACAAATAAAACAAAATGCCTAGAAATAAACTTCATTAAAAAAATGAAAGATCTCTATAATGAACACCATGAAACACTGATGAAAGTAATTGAAAAGGAAGAGGTCACAAAAAATGGAAAGTTATTCAACATTCATGGATTAGATGAATCAATATTTTAAAATTCCCATACTATCCAAAGCAATCTAATGATTCAATAGAACTCCTATCAAAATACCAATGATATTTTTCACAGAAATAGAAAACAATAATGCTAACATTTACATGGAACCACAAAAGACCCAGAATAACCAAAGCTATCTTGAACAAAAGAACAGAACTGAAGGAATCAAATTATACTATATTCAAATTATACTATAGAGCAATATAACCTTCAAATTATACTATAGAGCAATATAAATTATAACCTTCAAATTATACTATAGAGCAATATAACCAAGACAGCATAGGACGGGCATAAAAATAGACACATAAGACCAATGAGACAGAACAGAAAACTGATTTTTATCTAAAGTGCCAAGAAAATACATTGGGAAAGGATGGTCTCTTCAATAAATGGTGCTGAGAAAACTGGAGATCCATATACAGAAGATTGAAATTAGACCCCTGTCTTTCACCATATAAATAGTCAAATGAAAATGGATTAAAGACTTAAATCTAAGACTTGAAAATATGAAACTACCATAAGAAAACATTGGGAAAACACCCCAGGATATTGGTCTGGGCAAAGATTTCTTAAGACTGCTAAAGATTTCTTGAGTAAGATCTAAGCAACCAAAGTGAAAAAGGACAAACGAGGTCACTTCAAGCAAAACAAAATCTTTGCACAGCAAAGGAAACAATCAACACAATAAAGAAACAACTCACAGAATGGGAGAAAATATTTACAAACTACCCATGTGTCGACAAGGAATTAATAACCAGCATATATAAAGAGCCTGAACAACTCAATAACAATAAAAATAATGCAAATTAAAAATGAGCAAAAGATCTGAATAGACATTTCTCAAAAGAAGGCATAAAAATGACAAAGAAGCATAAAAAAAGTTCAATGTCACTAATCATCAGGCAACTGCAAATTGAAACTACATTGTGATATCATCTCACACCCTTTAAAATGGCTTTTACCAAAAGTCAGGAAATAAAGGAGGCTGGCAAGGATACAGAGAAAAGGGAACCTTTGTACACTGTTCGCAGGAATGTAAATTAGTGCAGACACTATAAAAGACAGTATGGAAGTTCCTCAAAAAACTAAAAATAGAACTTCCATATGCTCCAGCAATCCCACTGCTGGTAAACACAAAAAAATCAATTTATTGAAGAGATACTTGCACTCCTGTGTTTATTAAAGCAATATTCACAATAGCCAAAATATGGAATCAACCAAGGTGTCCATCAGTGAATGAAGGGATAAAGAAAATGTCATGCCTATGCACGATAGAATATCGTTTAGCCATAAAAAAGTAAAATCCTGTCATTTGCAACAGTATGGTTGGAACTGGAGAAGATTATGTTGACTGAAATAAGCCTGGCACAGAAAGGCAAATATCACATATTCTCACTTATATGTGGGAGCTAAAAAATACTGGATAATGGAGATAGAGAGTAGAATGATGATTACAGAGGCTTGAAAGGGTAGTGGGGAGGGAGAGATGAAAAGGGGTTGGTCAATGGGCGCAAAAATATAGTTAGAAGGAAGATCTAGTGTTCAGTAGCACAATATGGCTACTAAGGTTCACAATAATTTATGATATATTTCAAAATAAGTAAAAGAATCTAATTGGAATATTCCTAACACAAAGAAATGGCAGATGTTTGAGGTTAAGGATAGTCCAATTACCCTGATTTGATGATTATACATTATATGCTTGTATCAAAATATCACACGTACCCCATAAATATGTAAAACTAGTATATATCCATAACAACTAAAAGTAAACACTTAAAAAATATAGTTGATTTATCCGTAAAATTATAAATTTCTTTGTGTTTTAGGAATACCCGTCTATATAATCTAAGATCTTGAGTTGCACCTTCTAAATCATATCTCACATTTATATTCTCCCCATTTACTTTACTTTTGAAAATATGGTAACTTTTAAAAGAAAATGTTTTCCTCCCTCCTTTTTTAATGTTACATTTCATAATTGTTTTTACCATTACCCTTACTTGCCATGAATGTTTAATACTAAGTCAGTTTTTCTGCCTTGAATCAAAGCATTTGCTTACCTGGCATTTGATTAGTGTCTAGATGAGCTCCTAATGCTTTTCAAATAAACTGCACTTTACTATATTGCCTTGTTAGACTTTCTTATAAACAACCTTTTACTCTTTTATTATCTTCATCTTTCAAATGATATTTTCAGATATTGCACAGCTCTTCAGAAAGTAGAATTTTATCTTCCCTTTGAGAAGTTGCTGCCTTGGTGATGATTTAGTTGCACATTAGATTAGTGATTGTTATAAATAATATAATATTAAGAGAGAGTAGCATCTATATAGGCTGTCATGCCTTGAAGTGGTTTCCTGACAACTTGATATTTTTAATTGATTCTTGAAGTTGAGAAACCTGGTTTTCAAAGAAAGCTACATGTAACATCCATGGTGGGAGCCAACACGAAACTGCCACATATGACATTTAATTATAAGATCTTTATATATAACAAGTCTGGCATATGTATGTCCATATTCTAAGCAATACTGAGCATCTGTGATCTATAAATAAATTTCTCTTAGAGATCCCAAAGTCCCTCTAGGAATGAGGCATTTGACAAGTGAAGTGTGGGAACTTTTTCTCAGGTTATACTTGGTGAACTATTTCACAAAACTCATTTAGTGATTGGTTGAATTCCTCTTGGCAGGAGAAAAACAAATACTGAATTATAAAATGCTAACACCAGATTCTGGTTCCCTGAGCTTACTCTGTTGGAAGCTATTTTCTTTCATATGGCATTATGTTTGAAAAAGTTAGGAGTACAGATCTAGTATTTAGGTTAAAATTTCTGGTACTATTTTCCACAATGTATCCAGGACAAGAACAATAGAATTATATACCTTGTCACATTAGATATCTAGTTGCTGGTGATAAATATTGACAGATATAACATATTGCCTGGTATAAAGTAGGTTTTAGCAAACGACAATAAAATTGTTATAGGGAAGGCAAAATTCCACCTCCATCCTTTTAGGGTTTCCAGTTCAAGAAATAAATTGACATAAGATAGATTAAAATGAAGAAGGGCATACAAATTTACTTAATACAAGTTTTACAGATCATGGAAGCCCTCACAAGAAAATAAAGACCCAAAGAAGGAATTAAAATCAATCACTTATATACCAAATTTGACAAAGAATAATCAATTATGAAAACGTAGTAAGGCAAAGGGGCTTGAGCCAGGATAGTTAACTGGGTAGAAAAGTGGCCAGGAAGATAGGAATTAAGTGTAACAAGGTTTGCACAAATTTTCTTTGGCTTCAGTTTTACATTTTTGATGATAATAATGCGATTTTTCTTCTAAGATAGGGAGAACATCTTTCACATGAGACTTTCATCTCCTGCTTTTAAGAACGCACAAAGGTCAAAGTCATCTTCTTATACTTGCTATTTTTCAATTGCCTTTAACTTAAATAATTAATATGCAAGAATTACAGATTATGGGTGGCATATTCTTAACTCCTTCACTTTAAAACTGAATTAGAAAAATGCCTTATTTTGGCAAGAATCTTGTTGTTTCACTCATTACTATAACTTTTGTGCATAGTGTGGTTCCTGGCCCCATAAAAGTTGCTCAGTAAGTATTTTACTTATAAATATTAAAATGAATTTTAGTCTCTATGTATAACATAGCTATATATATATATTCATAGCTTTAAAACCTGTGAGTCAGTTTCAAAATATTTGAAGGCACTTTTTGTAAAGATATGAGGACTGGCCTAATAGAATAGACTTCAAGTATTGGCTCTGCTAAAAATAAGATGTGTGACTTTGAATAAATTACTTATTTTGTTGGTATTCAATTTTGTGATGAGTAAGATGAGTGAGTTGAAAAGAAAAGTTAATATTATATTGATAGCAAACATTCTTCAATTTGTATTGACTTTTAAAAACAATAGCAAATGATATAAAATATAAACCACATGAGAAAGTAAAATACATGAAAAAACATGCAGTGTGCAGTCATGAATAAATGGAATTAAATTGTTGTATGATTCTAGTGTCTTTAGAAAAATATCAGGTTGGTGCAAAAGCAATTGCGTTTCTTGCCATTGAAAGTAATGGCAAAAACCACAATAACTTTTGCACCAATCTAATAGTAAAATAGTAAAAGTGCTATAGTAAATGAAGAGTGTATATTTGTAGTTCATAGGTTAACCATTAAAGAATAATACAATACATGACTAAAACATATGGTGTGTGTCTGTGTGTATGTGTGTGTCTGTTAAACACTATAACAAATACTTTTAGTCTGGATAAGAAAAAAGGAAACTTATGCAATTGTATATATAAGCCATACTATAAATATTAAGGACACAGAAATATTGAAAATAAGAGGACAGAAAGAAATACCACACAAACACTAAATAAAAGGAAAGCTAATGTACTAAAATAAGAGAGAGTACTTTGAGACAAGGAATACAATTAGTAAAAAAGAGGAACATTTTATAATGACGAATGTATTGATTCAAAAGGAAGACGTAACAATGCTAAATTTGGATGCACCTGAAAAACAAAAGAACAAAATATGAAACAATAAAGGGAGGTACAAACAAATCCACAGTTGTATTTGATATTTTAACACAATGACCTCAGTATCTGGTAGAATGAGTAGATCAAACAAATAAGGATTATGTATTATTATTTTTTTTATTATTATTATTGCTAGCAACTTGATCCAGTTGGAATACATAAAACATTACTTCCAACAAATATATAACACATTCAAGTGAATATAGAAAGTTATTAAAATATGCCATATGTTGAAATGTATTAAAATTTTAAATGATGTTCTATCTATGTAAACTTAAAATAGAAATTAAGTTGTGAAGATAGACAACTCCTAAATATTTGGACAACACTATGCTAAAAAAACTTAGGGGTCAAAGACGAAATCACAATGGAATTGAGAAAATATATTGAACTGAATGTTAATGAAAACAGGTCTTCTCTAACGGTAGTAGTTAACTAGGATTTGACTGTTAAAGATTCACAGGACCCCAAATGACAATGTTTATAAATCTATGATTTATTGTAAGGAAATATTACAAAATAGGAACAAGTAAAAATAAACACAGTAGCCAAAGACTGCTTCACAGTTAGAAGTCTGTAGAGGATAGGCACAATCTCCAATTGTTCTCCCTATGTAGGGTCATAATTGACATTCTTCTCTCTCAGATCTTAAAGCACCGACATGTGGATGGAACATCCTTGAAACCAGGGAGCCCAAAATAGAGTGCAAAACCTATTTCCTTCTGATCATGTAGGCATTTTCATACTGCATAGACATCCTCAATGGTAGAGCCCTCCAAGGTTTTACCTAAGATCAGGCACAAATAATCAGTCTCCCCGTTATCAATAAACAATGTTGACAAACCATTATAAAGCATCCCAGACTTCACCTTGGACACATGGTTACAAAAAAACACTAATCAGTATATTCATCTCTTGACCAGTAATGACTACCATTTAAGCACATTTATTACTTCCACATAGCCCACAACAATTCAAGGCCTAGTAAAATTAACCCTCATAATACAAGGGCATTATTCCACTTGCAGGGATTCAGCTGAGGAGCTGAGGCATTGTTCAGGGAGAAATTTATGATAATAATTGTATACATTAACAAAAAGGTAGACACCAAAGATATCAACTTCCAACTTAAGAAGATAGTAATAGAAGAGCAAACTTAAACCAGAGGAAGTAGAAAGAAGGAAATAATAAAATAAAATAAAGTATAAAGATAAAATCTAATTGCAAATACATATCAAAATAATCAACAGAGATAGATGATTCTTTTATCAGGTTAATAAAATTAAAAAGCCTCTTTCAAGTTAATCAGGACAAAGACAGAAGATAAATGATCAATACTGTCAATGAAAAATATATAATACTGCTATGATAATATGTCTAAAATACAAACAAATTGTTGTGAATAAATATAACAGTTTGGAGAAAATGGACAAATTCCTTTGAAAAACACAACTTGCTATAACTGAAATCAGAAGAAAAACAAACCTGAATGAGTTTCTCTTTATTGTAAAATAAAGAGTATACAATCCCAGATGATTACACTGGCCCACAAGAAATACAGTAATTCCATGCCTAGATAATTATACTGGCAAATTCTTCCAAATATTAAAAAGGAAATGATGCAACACTTCCATATATTCTTTTCCAAAATGAAAAAAAAGTGTGTACCCTTCCACTTCATTTATGAGGCCCATAATTTCTTAATCAAACCTAACAAGGACACTAATAAGAAAGGAAAATCACTGGCCAATATTTCTCATGAACATGGGCACTAAAGTCCTGAAAATGACATTAGGAAATTGAATCCATAGATATATAAAAAGAATAACTCATCATGATCAAGTAGAGTTTATTCCAGGAATGCAAGTTTGGGTTCACATTAAGAAATCATTCACTGTAGTTTATCACATTAACAGATGGGTGGAATGAAGCCAGGTAATCATCTCAATAGATGCAGAAAAGCATTTATAAAAGTCGATACTTATTCATGATAAAAAAAACTCTCAGCAAACTAAAAATAGATGAGTAATTTTAAAATCTGATGAATGATATTGTATTACTCAGGGTTCAACCAGAGAAACACTCCAGCAGAAGGTATATGTTTGAGATTTATTGCAAGAAATTGGCTTACATGATTATGGGGCCTGCTAGGCAAGTTCGAAATCCTTGGGAAGGTCATGAGGAAAAGCAACCTAGAATTCAAGGCGTGAGCTGACATTGCAGTCCACAAAAAAACGGTGTCCATAATGTATAAGGAACTCCTTTAAATAATTATAAAAAGGCATAAAACAACATATGCACTTCACAAAAGTGGATATAGAAATAGCCAATAAACATACAAAAACAGCTCAACTTCATTAATGATCATCAGAGAAACGAAAATTAAAACCACAAAACCTCATCTGCCAAAATGACAAAATGAAAAAGACAGAAAATACCCATGATTGGGGAGAATGGGAAGGAAGTAAAACTCTGTTAGACTGAGAGTTGTGAGAACTCTTACTTGGTTTGGTACAGCCACCTTGGAAAGCTGGGACTTACCTACTAAAGTGGATTGAACACAAGCCATGTGACTCCTGATGACCCAGTAATTCTACTTAGGTCCACAAAGTGGTAGGAATAATTACATACAAATACTAAAAAGCACATACAGAATAGTTCAAAACAGTATAATTTATAAGAACTCCAAGCTGTAACCAATTCAAATATATTTCAACAGGGGAATGGACACAATATACATTATAGCAGAATCATTCAATAAGCTACTGCCAGCAAAAACAGTTTTAAAAACTTGTTATACACAAAGTGGATGAATCACACAAACAAAATTAGGCAAAAGAAATGAGTTATACTTGATATGTTTCTATATATATAAAATCTCAAAACTGGCAAATCTAATCTAGTTATTATACTTTTGAGGAGGGGTATATATAACCAGGGATTAGTACAAGCAGGATTTCTAAGGTGCTGATAATGTTCATTCTTATTCCAGGTCCTGGATTCAAATTTGTTTCAAAAAAACTTGAGCTGTGCACTTCTCTCTGTGTATTTATTTTAAAAATTATTATGCTTACATGGTAGCTAAGAACACAGGTTCTGGGAGTCAAATGACCTATTCCACATTTATGAGAGATTTGACCTTTGGCAAATCATTGATCCTTCTCCTTTTTAGGTTCCCTGTAGTAAGATTAGAGATACTAATACTACCTACCATTTAAGGCTGTGGGGGGAAGAAATGAAAGTGCATGTAAAATATTTAGAAACAGAAAGTGCACAAATTTATCTGCTGTTACTATAAAATCATACTGATCATCAATATGTGCATATTCATATTTTTAGATGAGCACACATACATACATACATATATATGATATCTTTTTTTATTTTATATCCATGGCAGTTCCTCCTTTTTGTTCATCCTCATAACTCAGAATCTTATCTTTTATTGCCTTATTTCTCTCTTGCAGTCATGTACATAAAAATCTGGTACTAAAATGTAGTTGATGACAGTGCTATGAGAAACAGACATTGCAATAGTGTCCTTTATTTCATTTTTCAGGCATAACACTAACTTCTATGTAACAGCCTAAAGGATAATGTTGTGTCATTTTTAATTCATATAACTGGGGGATTAAGCCATATCATCATTACAAAATCCATCTTTACTACTTGTAAACAATTGACTGGTTTGTTATCCTAAGGCAAAACCAGGTGCTGTTAGCATATTATATATTATTTATGGCTATTGTAGAGACTAGGTCATTGGCATTAAGTTAGAAGAAAATAAAATACCAATGTCAGACTTTTGAACATTTTTTTTTTACAATTTTTTTTTCTAAAATCTTGGAGACTGCATCATGGGCAGGAACTCAAGTTAATTTACATAGAGTTACCATATAATGGTTTTGACTAAACTAGGACGTTCTTGAAGACGAAACGGGTGTTAATAATTTTGCTGTGACATCAGAATTTAGCTAGGACTTCTGTAGGCAAACTGGAAGTAGGGTCACCTTAGTTACAAGGTGTCCATTGCAGGGAAATTTAGACCTAAGTGATGTGGGTGGTGGAGGCATCAGTTGGGGGGCAGAAGTGTATTACTACTTGTGGTGGGCAAAATTGTAGTCTAAGCGCTAAACAAATTTGAACATCAAAGGTCCCTGAATAAGGTAGCACAGAACAGATATGTTTCCTACAGTTGTATAATCTCTCAATTCATACCTAGTTCAGTCACAAGAACCATATCCCTCTGTGTAACATTTGTAAGCAGCCATGAGTCTTCATGATTTTAAAAAGATACTATGGAAAATATGTAAGAAGCAACAGGCTCCCATACTCATGGTTAGGTAAAATATTGCTATGACATGGAAAACATTAAGGTCAGAAATTTTGATCTTGACACATAATGCTCCTATGACTGACTCTTGTAACATCCAAACCACTTACCCCATTCCAAAGAAGAGTTTCCTCATTCCCATGCCCAGTGTAGACACTTCTCCATATCCCCAGAGCACATTATGCACACCTCCATTAAGACACTTTTCAAGCATTGATTACTTGTGTCTTTGACTCTTCTCTAAGACTTTTGATAGTACAGACCATATCACATTTACCTATATGTCCCTAAGGCCAAACATACTTTCTAGTGCTCAGTACTTGGTGGTCATTACAGCTTTATTAAATACATGACTAATGTTTGAATAAAACTTTGTATTTTACAAAGCATCTATTTCACACCCATCTATTTTACTTAAGAATTGCTCAGAGTGGATGCTCAGTTAAATATATGAGTTGAATTTTCATCTATTCAGAATGATGCAGACATTCTGCTAAGTTTATATTTCAACAAGTGTTTACCATATTTTAAGTGAAAATCATAATAAATTGGTTTGTCTACAACCTGCAATTCAATTTGCATGGAACAGTTAGAGGAAGAAGTCATTCAGGCTTCCATATATCTGGTAGAATGGCTATCTCAGCAGCAATGATTAATAGATTCATTCAGTATATTCAGGGAACGTTGCAATATAACAGCAAAAGAACACCAATTTCATATACTGCATTATTGATCCTAATGTTTTATACATGATTTCTTAGTTCATTCCAGACGCATCAAAGTTCATTACTGACCCCTGATAAACATATTCATCCTTGTCAGAGAACTTTGCAAGAGCTTCTTTCACTTTATTATCTTATTTAACCTACTCAAGCTACATCATCCCAGTGAGAACTGTGTCTTAATGTTTCCATTGTTTGCTTTGGAATATTACTTTTTGTTTGTGTCTTTATTTGGAGTGGCCTTTCAAAATTTTACATTTTTCTCTACATATAATGTTCCAATTAATGTTTATGTAGATGATTAGATACAGATGTTTTAACTTATTTACTCTAGGACATCTTTATTAGATTATAAAGTTTTGTATTCCACTTAATTTCTATCTTTTTAATTTTTATATTATGTAGGAAAATCTTAAAGACTTTAACAGTGAAATTATTTATCTATAAATAGTTGTAAGTTTGTCTTCAATATGTGTTATTGGATTCTCAGCTTTTAGTTCTTGATGTTAATTGCATGTGCCTCTGTTACAGCCCAAATAAAAACTGATGTTTATGGTGGATAATAGTTATGTGTATATATGTATCTTTTATTATATATGTATCTAATATATATATGTGTGTGTGTGTGTGTATGTTAGTTTATGCTTATACTGTGACTAAAAGTAGTTGGCTGGTCAAAAATGTTATATTCTATAATTTGTGTATCAGTATAAGAAAATGTAGTCAAGACCAGTTTCCTAAAAATAAATCTTAAGAAGTAAAGCACAGTGTTACTTATATGAGACTCTACTAAATATTAAAGATCACCTTTAAAAAATATTGTTGATTGACTTTGGCAACAGAATTATGTAAAAGGCAACAATTAATACTTCAAGTATTCTTTGATGAGCACTGACTTTCGTTCTTTAACTGTCATAATTTTTAAATATTATACAATACAACTTTCACTTTTCCATTTACTCTTTCAATTAAAAACTTATTTTCTGTAGTTAGTCATATATTGTTATCTAGTATCCCTTTTTGATCTGCTCCTTGTCTTTATTCCAGGAATTCAGTTGACCAATTCAGGGAAATTGAAGCTGTTAAAGAATCCCACAGAAATCTTGCAGTGTGGATGTTTAGGATATACTGTAGCTTTCTTTTCTGTATATAAAGCTAACAGCTTCAGATTCTGCCAGACATTGTCATCAATCAGTGTAGTGTTGTGCCTCTTATTTTGACTTCAGTGGTATGAGTTTCTGACCAACATGGAGGCCTCCTTTGACTCTCCTTCTAGTAAATGGAACATGATACTAACTTAAACTCATTAAAAAAAAATACAGCAGCTGGATTAAGTATCAAGTATTTCCTTGAAAATTAGCTTTGCATCTCTGTATGTAGATCACTGTACCTTCTAATATTAAATATACTTACATATTCAATGTAAACACATTGTAGAAATAATATACTAAAATTATTTAACAAACTCGGTTTCTAAGAGGTTAATTTTACATGTAAAATATATTTTATTATTTTCTTATATTAGGCTTTTAGATAGTTTTTCTTCCCATGCCGGTGAAAACCTAGCACTATATTTACAGAAACAAAGCTGTGTAGCAAACACCAACAGAAAATAGACAAGACTAATCAGACAACTGACTAGACACTTTTAAAGCTCACTGACTTAATCAGTTTCATTTTACCACAACAAGTTGCAAAGGACTCACTGGTTTGCTGGACTTGTTCTTAATGAAATAATGCCCATGGAACATTTTAACAGGAATCAGCAAGGGAAACAACTTTCATTACTGGGCTGCTGAATTTGCACTCTAAAACCTCTAAGGCAAGGCTTACTTTAACAGAATTGAGACTTAAAAAAATAAATAAATAAATAAAAATTAAAANGGAGTTGCTCTTTTTCTATTGTTTGGAATAGTTTCAGAAGGAATGGTACCAGCTCCTCTTTGTACCTCTGGTAGAATTCAGCTATGAATCCGTCTAGTCCTGGGCATTTTTTGGTTGGTAGGCTGTTAATTACTGCCTCAATTTCAGAACTTGTTATTGGTCTATTCAGGGATTCGACTTCTTTCTGGTTTAGTCTTGGGAGGGTGTATGTGTCCTGGAATTTATCCATTTCTTCTAAATTTTCTGGCTTATTTGTGTAGAGGTGTTTACAGTATTCTCTGATGGTAGTTTGTATTTCTGTGCGATCAGTGGTGGGTGATATCCCCTTTATCTTTTTTTTTATTGTGTCTATATGTTTGTCTGTTTGTTTCTCTCTTTTCTTTTTGAGACTGAGTCTCCCTCTGTCACCCAGGCTGATGTGCAGTGGTGCGATCTTGGCTGACTGCAACGTCTGCCTCCTGGGTTCAAGCAATTCTCCTGCCTCAGCCTCCCTGAGTAGGTGGTGTATGCCACCACACTCAGCTAATTTTTTCTTTTTTCTTTTTTGTAGTTTTAGTAGAGACGAAGTTTCACCATATTGGCCAGGCTGGTCTCGAACTCTTGACCTCAGGTGATAGGCCCACTTCAGCCTTTCAGAGTGTTGGGATTACAGGGTTGAGTCACCACACCTGGCTTTCTAGTGTCTATTTGATTCTTCTCTCTTTTCTTCTTTATAGTCTGGCTAGCATTCTACTAATTTTATTAGTCTTTTCAAAAAAACAGCTCCTGGACTCATTTATTTTTTGAAGGATTATCCGTGTCTCTATCTCCTTCATTTCTGCTCTGATCTTAGTTATTTCTTGTCTTCTGGTACTTTTGAATTTGTTTGCTCTTGCTTCTCTAGTTCTTTTAAATTGTGATGGTAGGGTGTTGATTTTAGATATTTCCTGCTTTCTCCTGTGGGCTTTTAGTGCTATAAATTCACTTCTAAACACTGCTGTAGCTGTGTGCCAGATATTCTGGTATGTTGTGTCTTTGTTCTTGTTGGTTTCAAAGAACTTATTTATTTCTGCCTTAATTTCATTATTTCCAGTTGTCATTCAGGAGCAGGTTGTTCAGTTTCCACGTAGTTGTGTGGTTTTGAGTGAGTTTCTTAATCCTGAGTTCTAATTTGATTGTACTGTGGTCTGAGAGTTTATTTGTTATGATTTCTGTTCCTTTTCATTTGCTGAGGAGTGTTTTACTTCCAATTATGTGGCCAATTTTAGAATAAGTGCAATGTCGTGCTGAGAAGAATGTATATTCTGTCGATTTGGAATGGAGAGTATTGAAGATGTCTATTAGGTCCACTTGGTCCAGAGCTGAGTTTAAATCCTGAATGTCCTTGTTCATTTTCTGTCTCATTGATCCATCTAATATTGACAGTGGGGTGTTATAGTCTCCCACTATTATGTGAGAGTCTAAGTCTCTTTGTAGGTCTCTAAGAACTTGCTTTATGAATCTGGGTGCTCCTGTATTGGGTGCATATATATTTAAGATAGTTAGCTCTTTTTGTTGCATTGACCCCTTTACCATCATCTAATGTCCTTGTTTGTCTTTTTAGATCTTTGTTGTTTTAAAGTCTGTTTTATCAGAGACTAGGATTGCAACTCCTTCTCTTTTTTTGCTTTCCATTTGCTTGGTAAATATTCCTCCATCCTTTTATTTTGAGCCTATGTGTGTCTTTGCACGTGAGATGGGTCTCCTGAATACAGCAAACCGACGTGTCTTAACTCTTTATCCAATTTGCCAGCCTGTGTCTTTTAATTGGAGCATTTAACACTTTTACATTTGAGGTTAGTATTGTTATGTGTGAATTTGATTCTGTCATTATCATACTAGCTGGTTATTTTACCCATTAATTGATGCAGTTTCTTCATAGTGTCGATGGTCTTTATAATTTAGTATGCTTTTGCAGTTACTGGTACAGTTTATTCCTTTCATGTTGTTTGAGGAGTATCTTTGTGGTGTTCTCTGTGTTTCCTGAATTTGAATGTTGGCCTGTCTTGCTAGGTATAATCTACTGAAGTGTGTTTTCCAACTTAGTTCCATTCTCCCCATCACTTTCAGGTACAACAATTAAACATAGGTTTGGTGTTTTCACATAGTCCCATATTTCTTGGAGGCTTTGTTTCTTCCTTTTCATTCTTTTTTCTCTTATCTTGTCATCATGCTTTATTTCATTAAGTTGATATTCAATCTCTGATATCCTTTCTTCTGCTTAATCAGTTCAGCTATTGATACTTGTGTATGCTTCACGAAGTTCACGTGCTGTGTTTTTCACCTCCATCAGGTCATTTATGTTCTTCTCTAAACTGGTTATTCTAGTTAGTAATTCCTCTAACCTTTTTTCAAGGTTCTTAGCTTCTTTGCATTGGGTTAAAACATGCTCCTTTAGCTCAGAGAAATTTATTATTACCCACCTTCTGAAGCCTACTACTGTCAATTTGTCAAACTCATTCTCTGTCCAGTTTTGTTCCCTTGCTGGAGAGGAGTTGTGATCCTTTGGAGGAGAAGAGGCATTCTTGTTTTTGCGATTTTCAGCCTTGTTATGCTGTTTATTTTTCTCATCTTCATGGATTTATCTACCTTTGGTCTTTGATGTTGGTGATCTTCAGATGGGGTTTTTGTGTGGATGTCTTTTTTGTTGATGTTGATGCTACTCCTTTCTGTTACTTAGTTTTCCTTCTAACAGTCAGGCCTCTCTCGTGCAGGTCTGCTGGAATTTGCTTGAGGTCCACTTCAGACCCTGTTTGACTGAGTATCACCAGTGGCGGCTGCAGAACAGCAATGATTGCTGCCTGTTCCTTCCTCTGGAAGCTTCGTCTTAGAGGGGCATCCACCAGATGCCAGCCAGAGCTCTCCTGTATGTCGACCCTTGCTGGGAGATGTCTCCAAATCAGGAGGCATGCGGGTCAGGGATCCACTTGAGGAGGCAGTCTGTCCCTGAGCAGAGCTTGAGCACTGTGCTGTGAAATCTGCTGCTCTCTTCAGAGCTGGCAGGCAGGAATGTTTAAGTCTGCTGAAGCTGTGCCCACAGCTGCCCCATCCCCCAGGTGCTCTGTCCCAGGGAGATGGGAGTTTTACCTATAAGTCCCTGACTGGGGCTGCTGCATTTCTTTCAGAGATGCCCTGCCCAGAGAGGAGGAATCTAGAGAGGCAGTCTGGCTACAGGGGCTTTGCAGAGCTGTGCAGCTTTGTTTACAATATGAGAGGAAAACCACCTACTTAAGCCTCACTAATGACGGACACCCCTCCCCCAACCAAGCATCCAGGTCAACTTCAGACTGCTGTGCTGGCAGCAAGAATTTCAAGCCAGTGGATCTTAGCTTGCTGGGGTCCATGGCAGTGGGATCTGCTGAGCTAGACCACTTGGCCCCTGGTGTCAGCCCCCTTTCCAGGGCAGTGAACAGTTCTCTCTCGCTGGTATTCCAGGCACCCATGGAGTATGGAAAAAAAAAAAAAAAAAAAACATTCCTGCAGCTAGCTTGGTGTCTGCTCAAACAGCAGCTGAGTTTTGTGCTTGAAACCCAGGGTCCTGGTGGTGTAGGCACCCGAGGGAATCTCCTGTCTGTGTATTGCAAAGACCATAGGAAAAGCATAGTATGTGGGCCAGAATGCATTTCATTCCTCACAGCACAGTGCCTCATGGCTTCTCTTGGCTAGGGAGGGGAGTTCCCTGACCCCTTGTTCTTCCCGGGTGAGGCAACGCCCCACCAGGCTTCTGCTCTCCATCTGCGGGCTGCACCCACTCTCTAACCAGTCCCAGTGAGGTGAGCTGGGTAACTCAATTGGAAATGCAGAAATCACCCGCCTCTGCATTGATCTCACTGGGAGCTGCAGACTGGAGCTCTTCCTATTCGGCCAGCCATCTGATTTTTATATTTTTTAAAGACTTTCTTAAACTGTGCATTCCAAGACTGCTCAACCAACTCTTATTGGTTGAGAAGAATATAATGCATGCATCATAAAAAGAATAAAAATGAACTCCTCTAAAATACTTTCAGAAAAGTTGTTTGAATTGAATGATATGATGTTAAAAATGATGATCTGCTCTCCACTGGAGTTTAAAGTCCAAGTCTGTGTGGTGCACAGGATATATTTAAATGAATGCTTGAATAAGTATTTCTGCGAAATCTCCTGTATAATTATCAAGATGCATTAAGTTTATGCTACTCCCAGACAATTTTTTGTCCTCTAAAAGGTCAATACAGATGTGTAATCAGGCTATAAATAAAATAAGTTAGAATAAATCATGCAGCTTTTCTTCCACCTCGTGTAACATTTTATCACTATGGTATGAGTCAAGACAGGAACTGCCTGAGGAAAAATGACAAATAGTTCACTGCATGATTAATATTTTTGTCATTATAAATATCTTTTTAAAATTCTTGTTTTGGCTGGACGCGGTGGCTCAAGCCTGTAATCCCAGCACTTTGGGAGGCCGAGGCGGGCGGATCACGAGGTCAGGAGATCGAGACCATCCTGGCTAACACGGTGAAACCCCGTCTCTACTAAAATACAAAAAATTAGCCGGGCGAGGTGGCGGGCGCCTGTAGTCCCAGCTACTCGGGAGGCTGAGACAGGAGAATGGCGTAAACCCGGGAGGCGGAGCTTGCAGTGAGCCAAGATCGCGCCACTGCACTCCAGCCTGGGTGACAGAGCAAGACTCCATCTCAAAATAAATAAATAAATAAAAAATAAAATTCTTGTTTTATTTTGTATCTACAATTTGTATTTATAAGAAACCTTTTGTATTTAATCAGATCAATTTCCCATTACTCTCCAAAAATACTCATTGCCTATTCATTTATTATGTTTTCTTCTAAGCTAGCTTATTCTTGAGAAGTTAGTTGAACTTCTGAGAAACAGGAAGAACTGATATTATTTCCTTTCCATTACTGCACCATCCAATAAATCCATAAATAAAATCTAGTGTTCAAATTCTAAAGCAAAACTGAAGAAGGCAACATAAGCTGGTGGAAGTACATTCACGAATCTCTTAGGAGCTTGGCCTTGAGTGTAAACATGTCTTCAAGTCAAACTCTTTCAGTGAGGACAAGTCACATGGCCACCACGCACCATAGTAAGGGAGGCTGGGGAATAGGAACCGTTTGCTCTTGTGGCTCCATTTATTTTTATAGCCTTCTTCTCACAGAATGATCACTCACTCTTCTCCCCAAAATAAACAATCCAAAGGCAAACTCCAGGATCTCAGGTGACTCAAGACCAGTCTACCAGGTTTACATGTGGTTCCTCATGTGCTAGTGATTAGAACACAAATTGACTTCTGCCCTAAACACACACATCCATACATTAATGCCTTGGCCTAGAAGTAGCATGTATCATTTTACCTACATGTCATTAAAGGATATCAAATGTTCCATTTGACACTGAAAAATTTAGAAAATTATTCAGCCAGTTGCTTTTCATAACATGCACATATTGAGAAGTATTTATTTTTGGTATTATCTGGCAAAACATCAAAATGATTAGTTAATATTTCCATTATTGTAGACATATATCATTGATTACATATACTCACATCTTTCTGCAATAGACTCTCTCTATAGTACTTGCCTTTACACACATATATACTCATAGGCATTCTTCTGAAAGTACTTTAAGTATTTCAGTTCATTTAATTGGGTTATGTAAAATAATTAATGTGTCGCTAAAATTTCTAGTAGCTGAAAGCTATTATAGTTTTCTAGTGGCTGAAAGCCAGTATAGTTTTAAATGGCCCACCCTCACTAAGTTTTAAAACTATAAGCCAGTTTTAAAACTTATGTAAAGTCATTACAGTTTTAAAACTAAGTGAGGGTAGGCCATTTAAATTAGTAAGCCTGTATTTTCATCAGAAATCAAAGAAGTGGTGAAATATTGATTGTATAATATACACATTTTTTAAAAGTCTTCAGTGGCTTCAAAATTTTACTTTATTTCAATGTTTTCTATAATTACAAAGTAATTAAAACAATAAAAATAATTGGTATAATTTAATTTCTTATAGTTCACCAAATCCAATAATGATATTGATTTTTTCCCTCTTCAAAGGAAAGTTTGTATTGCTATTTATAATAAATGTATAACTTCACACATCTTATAATTGAAATAAATTTAAATGGATTATGACTTTACTAGATCCTTCTCATCACAAGGAACCCATCTTAGCTTACAAGGGAAAAAAA
>NW_016809495.1:735299-762351 GCF_001698545.2 Rhinopithecus bieti | reverse complement strand
AATTAAAACAATAAAATAATTGGTATAATTTAATTTCTTATAGTTCACCAAATCCAATAATGATATTGATTTTTTCCCTCTTCAAAGGAAAGTTTGTATTGCTATTTATAATAAATGTATAACTTCACACATCTTATAATTGAAATAAATTTAAATGGATTATGACTTTACTAGATCCTTCTCATCACAAGGAACCCATCTTAGCTTACAAGGGAAAAAAAATAGTTAAAACACAAACGACTGTCCCTCTTTTCTATCCTCCACCTTGCAAGGAAGTCAGGACAAGTCACAGTAATCCAGTGAATTCCTGTTCAGAAGGGATATTGTTCAAAGTCTGACGGGACCTCAAATCTATCACAGCATAGGCAAAAAAATCCTGCCCTTCCCACCACAGTGTCAACATATATATATCTATTAAACTTTTGTACATCATTTGTTCTGTGGTCAGTTTCCAAATGAAATTGAATATCTTTGATGGTTGACAATTGTTATTACTTACATGAATCTGAATCAGACAGAACCAAAAAATGCCCAACTCATTTTTTTTCCACACACTAACTATACCACCTCCCATATTTTGAATTAGATCTTTCCATTTTTAATCACTGCATTACACAGCTCCATCAACCTCATGCTTTCTCTCTCCTTTTTCCTCATATCTTTTACATTGTTGCACTGATAATTCCTGTCAATCTCTACCTTAAAAAACTGCTGTTACCTTTCAAAGAAGTTATTTTATATTGGCTTTACGAAATCATGAGAGTATATTTAGTCTGTTAAATTAGATTAGATCCTCCAGAGATTTAACTGAGGACAATAAAATATTAACTTCCTACCGTTTTTCTTTTTGTTTTTTGAGACGGAGTCTCCCTCTGTCGCTTGGGCTGGAGTGCAGTAGGCAGATCTCAGCTCACTGCAAGCTCCACCTCCCGGGTTTACGCCATTCTCCTGCCTCAGCCTCCTGAGTAGCTGGGACTACAGGCGCCCGCCACCATGCCTGGCTAATTTTTTGTATTTTTTAGTAGAGATGGGGTTTCACCGAGTTAGCCAGGAAGGTCTTGATCTCCTGACCTCGTGATCCGCCGTCTCGGCCTCCGAAAGTGCTGGACTTCCTACCGTTTTTCTAATGACAGTGAATCTTCTCCATTGTTCAAGTATACTTACTTTTCTTTTAAATGACAATGTGTAGATGCCATCCCTTATGGCATTTAGACATTATTGATGTGCCACTATTTGAACAATGTTCAGAAGTACGCAAATATCCATAATAAGACATCTTGTTACAAAAGGAGTTAAGTAATTTCTCCAAAGGGACATAGCACATTTGCCCCAGATGCAGCATAACATCAATTTATGAAGCAATGATTGTCATTAGTTAAGAAAGATCTTAGCTTTATTGACATGTTGGGTGGAAGCATTCTTTATTGAGGGAAGAGTTTCTTATTCCTTGTAGAATGTATATGTCCCTGACTTCTACCCAAAAGATGCCAGCAGCCCTCACCTCCAAGTTGGGACAACCAAACATTTCCCCAGATATTATGAACTATCCCTTGAGGGACAAAGTTGCTCCCTATTGAGAACCACTGGAGTAACACTAATTGCAATAACAGAGACCCCAAAACACATAAAGGTTTAGAAAACAGTAGTTCATTTCCCCTGTAATATTCCTGGCAAGGTAAATACATTAGTAAGTCATCTCTCTTTCATGTAGTCTTTAGGGATACATGTTGAAGGAGAATGCCATCTTCAGTAAAGTCTTCCAATTTTGTCTTCTATTCTCCATCTAAGCCAGTCAAAAGGGTAAAAGAGCATTGAAGGGGAACTTAAATGCCATCAAAGCTTTGGCCTTGAAATAATGCGCATCACTCTAATTTAGTTTCCATTGGTGAGAATAAACTGCATGGCCACAGTGAACTACAAGAGAAGCTGCAATAAAGCATAGCTCTATGCCTAAGAGAAGAGAGAAATATTTTCAGCAGTTAGCCATAAGACTTCCTACTCAACAAGAATCCATTTGGATTCATTTGCATTGGATCCTTGTTACATCCTTGCATATACAACACACTCACATCTTTTTACAAGAGACACAACCCAATTTCTTCTCCTTTTACTCCATTCATTTCAAACCCCAGTATCTCAGGGTCATGCAGTCTTCTCTATTGAGATAAGCTGTGGTTCTTCATGGTGCAAAGACCTTTGAATGAAGAAACAATTTATTGGCCTTACCCACAACTATGATCTCTCAATATACACAGACCACTCAGGTTCTAAAAAGCTTGGCCTACAGGAGGTACACATCATTGCATTTGTGTTTCACTGGCAGAAGCTAGTCACAAGACTACATCAAATTGAAATGGAGGTTGAAATATGTAGCCTAACACAGAAAAAGGAAATTCGTTTTGATGAATGAGTAACAAAGTTATCAGTTTCCGGCACATAATGTAATCTGGGGAGTGACTAGATTATATGCTAAGAATAGAAGATTAAGCCCCCAGGTAATAGTGGACATGAGGCATGCCTACAACATTTTGGTTCTAAATAATCAGTCAGGAATAAGTAGATTTTCAGAAGAATCTGGGGTGTCTAAAGGAGTACATTTACTTTCTCTGTGGGAAGGGAGTGACAAGACAGAGTTAGTTAGAAGGCAGAGCATTATTCCCAATAGGAGCACAAAACTAAAAAGCAAGGAAAACGCCTACTGTTTTAGTTTTTTGTTTTATTTTGTTTCTGTGTATGTGGCTTTTTTTTTTTTTTTTTTTTTTTAATAAGTGGAGTAAGAATGAAGGCCTCTCTTGGGGCACATTGTTTTCCAATGATTATTCTAGATAGTGTGAAGACTGTGTTAAAGATAATAATTCTAAATTATACTCTCAGCACCTAGAGGGTGATAAATGTTTAGAAACAGGTCAGAATTGATCTGACGAGATTGAACTTCCTCAAGTTAAGCCAATACTAAATGGCTATCACAAGCTAGGAACAGACACCCATTCTCTTCAATGTTACTTTAGTTTTAGCTTTTCATTAAATTTTGTTTGTCTTCTGAATCTTTAAAAGTTTGTTTATAGATTTTTTGATATGTAGTTCCTAGAGCTTTATTCAAGGAAAACTTGCATCAGACAAGTTAAACAGGTAAGAAGTCTTGAATAAGACTATTGCAAAGGGAGACAGAGATTGAATGCAACACCGCTTCAAACAAAATGTGGGAGAATGTTTAAGAACTGGGTTGAACTGGTATAAAATAAGGATGTTAGGTGGTAGGTTGGTCAATGTGATTAGTCCCTTTGTATTTGCTAATTGGCATTTATCAAAGTTAGGCTACTATGCTACCACAAAGACTGGGAGTTACTGGCAGTATCTTCCTTGATGATTATGTTTCAAAGGGATGGCTCCTAGATCCTTAAGAAGGGCATTGCTGCGTTGTAAAACTGTCCAGAGGTTATGAAAAGATTCATGTCTCAAAGGGGCAAAGAAGAAATTTACAAATACAAGTGTTTTTAAGTAAATGCTCCAAGAAAGAGAGGTCTTCGACCTTTAGTCAGGAGGAAACCAATTTAATGTTTATTTAAGCTGAGGAGAACACTAAGGCCATCTCTTCGGTATTGAAATATAAAAGTGATGTATTCAATGGAGAGTGGAGGCAATTATTTATGTTTTTAGATATAGTCTTTTGATTATGCAGTCCAAAAATCCATTTGCTCTTTGGTGACTCACCTAAATCTATCAATTTAAATGGCTCACAGAAATCTCTGACCCAAAATGACTAAAGCTGTTTTTTTTAGGAAACAGTCATAAGAAATTTCCTTTGGTTCCACCCTTGGTCTTTTCTATATTTGAGACATCCTAATTTCTGAATTTTAATAATTATATATTTTATATAGCTATTCAAAACTTTGAAAAAACATTAAAAATAAAAGGCTGATGTAACAGGGTAGAGGCTATCTGTTTTTATTAGAACCCTAGGGCCAGGTTAAGTAAAAACTGATTTCTGTAATACATTAGCATTTAGGTTATGAGTCTCCACCTATTCCTAAGTACGGTCATATGCTGCTTAACAATGATTCTGTCAGTGATGAACCACATATACAACAGTGGTTCGATAAGATTACAATATATATATATATAGTATATATATAGCCATATAGCCTAGGGTGTAGTAGACTATACGGTAAGCTAGGTTTGTACAAGCACTCTTTATGATGTTTGCACAATATCAAAATCACCTAAAATGCATTTCACAAAACTTATACCTGTCATTAAGTGACACATGACTGTATTTACCAACTACTTTGAGAAAATTCAGTGTGCAATTTTCACAACAGTACACACTGTTTTTCAAATCCCAATAAAAAAGGAAACAAGTGTAATGTCATGTGGCTATTTTCAGAGTAGTCTTCTCTTGTTGATCATTAGTGCAGTATTTCCTTAACTCTTCTCAAGATTTAAACCTAATATTTAACTTTTATGTTTTCTCTCTGCATGTTTTCTGAGTGTCATCTAATTTTCTTCATGGTAATGATTCTTTTATGTTACTCTTATTTTATTGGTATTATTTCATGATTAACCACTTCTCTTTCTTCTTTTCAAAATATTTGTATAAACACTTTCTGACCAGAATGTAATGATTTTATTTAAATAAAAATAGTGTTAGAAGATAAGGTACTCTTCTTTTGTTTTATTATCCCAAGATTAAATCCTCCCAAATCCTGTATGTTTGCATATGCTTCATATTTCTCCTTTATCACAGAGGTGGTTCTCACCCTCAGTTACTTGTAAAATAATTGACTCCTTCTATGATTATGTAGCAACATTAATGTCTCCCATGCATACTTTGAAAGAATTATTTCACTCTTTGGCAATCCTAATGCCCTTGACTTTGTAGGGTGCACTTGTCAGTCCTCAGTAGGCCCATTTCTTTCCTTCTAGGAGAAAGTAATAAATTTCTGTTGAGATAATGACCTTCGGTTTTAACTTTTATAAAACAGAAGTAAATTTTTACCACATAATTTAATGGTCATTTATCCTCAAGAATTTTTGAAAAAGGTATTCCTTATTTTTTAAAAAAGACATAAATAAGGAAACTATATTCAGAGGCCGGGCGTGGTGGCTCAAGCCTGTAATCCCAGCACTTTGGGAGGCCGAGACGGGCGGATCACGAGGTCAGGAGATCGAGACCATCCTGGCTAATATGGTGAAACCCCGTCTCTACTAAAAAATACAAAAAACTAGCCGGGCGACGAGGCGGGCGCCTGTAGTCCCAGCTACTCGGGAGGCTGAGACAGGAGAATGGCGTGAACCCGGGAGGCGGAGCTTGCAGTGAGCTGAGAGCCGGCCACTGCACTCCAGCCTGGGCGGCAGAGCAAGACTCCGTCTCAAAAAAAAAGAAGGAATGCAGTACTGATACACNATATTCAGAAACTTATTTAATGGCTGTTTAAATTGGTTTTATTTTTAACTTATGTGACTTGAAATAAAAATTGAACTATTAAATTTAAAGTTCATGATCCTTAAAGATCATGAAACTAAATTAAATATGAAGTAAATAATTGATCGTGCCTTGACCCTTTTAAAAAAACTTTAGACTATCTGAAAGGGGAAACATTTATTGTGAACTCTGATAATTTGTTATAAAAACAACAGCTGAAATATGCTATCATTCAGCATATCAGTAATGATCATAATTATGACTGATTTATTTTCTTAGAGCTATTGATATCCCATTGGTAGTAAAATTATTAGTTATACAATGTAATATAATTAGAGAGTTTTCAGAGCTAAAGCTACATTGAGAAACCAAAGATTCAGTTCTTTGTAATCATGGAAGTCACACAGATTCTTGAGTTACAATAAGGCTTATAATTCTTTGAAAAATAATGGGTCTATGGATTTAACATCCATGTTATAGAAATTAAATTAAATTAAATTTAGGATGTGTGCAAGTTATCCTATGTTTAAGTCATGAATTCAGATTTAATTGTTTTGAGCCTAACGTGTTGAATCACATCTTTCTGATAGTGAATGAGCCTAGTTTACTGTTCAGTACATGCATCTCAGTGTGGTTATGATGCTTTCTTTTGAATATGTCATACTTTCATGAAGTGAAAGAAGAAATCACCTGTATCAGTTTCAAAGGGCTGACATAACAAATTAATTTAAATTGGGTGACTTAAAACAATAGAAATGTATTCTTTCATAATTCTGG
Source organism: Rhinopithecus bieti (assembly GCF_001698545.2). Taxonomy (NCBI): domain Eukaryota; kingdom Metazoa; phylum Chordata; class Mammalia; order Primates; family Cercopithecidae; genus Rhinopithecus; species Rhinopithecus bieti. Next base: position 756,152 of record NW_016809495.1, on the reverse strand, counting down.
AAGCGAGGAGTTTGAAATCAAGATTTTACCAAAGCATGCTTTCTCTGAAAGCTCCAGGGAAGAATCCTTTCTTGCCTCTTCCTAGCCACTGGTGATTGTCAGCAATCCTTTGGATTCCTCGATTTGGAGCTGCATCATTCAGTCTCTGCTTCCACCTTCAACTAGCTGTTTTCCAGCTAGGTGTGACTGTGTTTTTGCATGGCCTTTTTATAAGGACGTCAGTCATTGGATTATCTATGTAACCTCAAAGAAGTCACCTAAGTTTTATTTTCCTCATGTTAATTTCCTCCTCTAAGTAGGAATAAGTTCACTTACGGAATTTTTGTGAGGATCAAATAGAATGTGCTTTGGGAAAGATAAAGTAATAGAAAACTATTTGAATCCTTTTTAACTTGCACCAATGGGTGATGGAAGCATACGCCTCCTCCCAGGAGCACTGCCATGGTCCAAGAGCAGAAGAAGTCAAGCAGAAACAGCCAGCTGAAAATGAGCATATTGGACTACAGGGAAGAACTAGATAGAGATCTGGGAAACACCTGAAAGAAAGTGGTGGTCTAAGGACTCTGGAAATTTAATCATAAAATAAATAATGTAAATTCTATTTTTAAATTAGAGTTAACGTTGTGCAAATATAAAACAAGTATCAAATCATATACAACTTTTAAAAATATCCCTGTATGTTTAAACATCATGTGAAAAAATTATTTATTAATATGGAATCAAAAGTATATCCTTAGGTTTATATTTTAACCTGGCATACTAATCTAGTTTAAAAAGCAGACACACAGTTGCAAAACATGAGCATTCTACTTTATAAGATGACCCAGTAGCCAGTAGTTTGTAGATTGCAACTGACATGAGTTTTTAGATTGCAACTGATGTGAGTTCTGATCATCCCTGCATTTTTGGGAGGCAGGGCATTTCAACACAAGCACATGGGTAAAGAAGACAGAAAGAAACAGAGTCAAAGAATACAAGTTTTCAGTTACATAGAAGAAACACAATCAGGAAAATTATTATACAATATCGTGACTATAGTTAATATATTGTGTTCTTGAAAAAGGCTAAGAAAGTACTTTTAAAGTGTTCTCATCACAAGGCTGATAACTATGTGAGGTAATACATACATTAATTAGCTGGATTTTGTCATTTTACAATGTATATTTACTTCAAAACTTCATGATATACATAGTAAACACATAAATTTTATCTGTCAATTAAAAAAACAGTAATAATAGGCAAAGTCTAAGGTGAGAGTCAATTGAGATATGCAGCTTCTCTTCTAGTAGTGACAGTGATTGAGCAAATAAAAAATGTATTTCTGTCCACTTGACTGAGGTCCAAATACGTTGTCCTCCTTCAAGTGGGCAGTAATTCATGCATTCATTTACTTATTTATTCAATTTATCTGCTGAGTGATTTCTAAGTATAAGAAACTGTTAGATCCTGGGATATATGGGAGTCAAGCATAGCACCTATCATCATCTTAAAATCTAGTGAAAAAATGCTACTTAAATTAGTATTGTTTAATACTAATTAGTTACTGTTAATGACAGCTGACATTTATTGACTAAGTGCTCGACATAAATCATTCAAAACTCTGGGCTAAAAGAAAATATAAAGCTCTACCTTAATTAGTGCCTGCAATTGCTAGGGCTGCGAAGGGCAGGAGCTCAAAAATTAATATTTAATTTTATATAAGTTTATGCATGTAATGAGGAACTCATTATTTTGAATCATAATATTGTGAAGTTGAAGTAGAAAAAGAAAAAAGTTAACTGTTAGAATTGAAAATTTTTTGGAGATCCTCATTTTACACATAGAGAAATAGTAGCTGAGAGTTAGTAAACGAGAACCTTAGGTTCAGTTATAGTGTTTGGGAAGAGATGGGCTGATTTTGTCTTAAAACTGATTTATATTACTTTGTGGTTATTGTCTTTATACACATTAGGTAGCCAGAGTGATCTTTAAAATATATATATGTATATACACACACACGTATGTATACTTATATATGTGTGTATATTTAAAGTCTTCTGTTTCAAATCATTAGTTTTCCATGGCTCTTAAGAGAATAATAAAAATATTTAATTGGCTCATATTAACATAGGAATAAATCTAGGTGGTTGCAGAAGGATGGAAAAACCCAAACAACTGCCAAAACAAGAACTAGGCAAAGAAACTACAGGATAACAGAAAACCCAAAATAAGAGAGAGAACATAGCTAAAACCCCCGTCAGGGTGATGACTCTTCTGGGCAAACCGAAATAAGGGAGAAAGTGATTAGTAACCAGGAGTCCCTGAAATCCCCTCCTTTTCTAGAATATCTAATGATTATTCCACCCCTAATTAAAGAAACACCCATAAAATAAGAATGCTGGGTAGTTCCCGGAGAAATGGGAAAATAAGCGGCAATTTTACACAGCGGCAAAAAAGGGGCTGTTCAGACCAGCCACAAGGACAGGGACAAACTTGGGCTGGTAAGATTCTAACAGACAGGATGGGGGCTAAGCTGGTTGAAACCGGCTGGGTCCAACATAGCTTTGGGTTTGACGCATGCTCTACCCCAGACCTAATCATATGCTCATTACCATACTAAGTCACACACCGACCAGCACCATGATAGATAGAAGCACAGCCGTATGTTGTATAAAAATGGGTGGCAGCCGGCCACAGTGGCTCATGCCTGTAATCCCAGCACTTTGGGAGGCCGAGGCAGGCGGATCAGGAGATAGAGATCATGCTGGCTAACAGGGTGAAACCCCGTATCTACTAAAATTACAAAAAAAAAAAAAAAAAATTAGCCAGGCGTGGTGGCGGGCACCTGTAGTCCCAGCTACTCAGGAGGCTGAGGCAGGAGAATGGTGTGAATCCGGTAGGCTGAGCATGCAGTGAGCCGAGATCGCGCCACTGCACTGCAGCCTGGGCAACTGAGTGAGACTCCCTCTCAAAAATAAATAAATAAATAAATAAATAAATAAAGGTGGCACCCCAATTCCAAGAAATTTCTTTTTTTCCTCGAAATCCTCATCATAATGATGCCCCTAATTGGTAGCAACATAAAATTAGAAGCACAAACTCTGAATTCTTTCTTGAGGAACTATCAAGAGCCTGGAACACAGGCAGGGACTTGGATCTCATTGGCATCTGGAGACCCACCTAAGCCCTCCAGCAACAATACTGCCTGCAGGAGCTGGTCCCCTCTTTAACTACTGGGTTCCTGCATCGCAGCTACACTGACGGCTTCTCCTTCTCCCAGAACTCTAAAGCTGCCTATGTCCTCAGTTCTCTACACATACTGTTTCCTCTGTCTAGATTTCTCCTTCCACTCACCTTGTTAACCCCAATCTTCAGCTCAAACCCTCTTTTATAACAGATGCCTTCCTGGACCCTTTCGACTTGATGAACTACACCTGCAATATGGTCACATAGCTTTCTAAAATATTCTTTATAATTGTAATTTTATTTTTTGAATTATTTAGTCTGTCTCTGTCATATCTCGCCCTAGGTTTCCCCAGAGCAGAAGAGAAAAAGCTTGTGTGCAAGTAATTTAATTGGTAATGGATTCCAGGGAATAGGAGTGAGAAGCCAGACTGAAATAAGTTAAATCAGGGAAGTAAGAAAGGCCACTATGGACTTAAATGTGCTCCCACCGGGGCTAATAAGAAACTTCATGAAATGCATCTCTGAACTGCCTGGCTTAAGGATGATCGAGTAAACCATTTATTTTTTGGCTCCATTCTCTTTGGTCCAGGGTAAGCCCATAACATCCGTGCCTGAATACTATTTTGCAAAGAAAAAAATGCTGACTAGATCCCCATGGGGTCCTATTCCCTGGTAAGGGAATTTGGGGATGGGAATTGGGAAGGTGGAAGCCCAAGGTGAGGCACTGTTAGTTTGTACCTGTCCTATGTTCTACCACAGCCACAGCAATGGTATGAATAAAAGATGGGGCTGAGGGATTTATAAATGGGGCATAGGAATTACACCTTCCCAGGATATTAGAGCAGATACATGATTATTTTTCTAATTGTTATATAGTTATCACCTCACTTAATATCTGGCATAAAGTAAATACTCTATAAATGCTTTTAATAACCAGTACAGTATAGAAATTTCTTTGACCTCCAAATTTATGGGCTACTATATTTGATTATTATTTTCTGTTTAAAAAGAAACAATTTGGAAATTTGGAGTACACTAGGCGGTAGTTTCATCTGGCTCAGAGTTTAATGGTATCAAAGTTTTTTCTCACTCACAAGGGAAAATGTAGTGCTGCCACCTTAGCTCATCAATATCAAGGATTGAATGTGAACATTTCAATAGTATTCTGAAGCAAGCAACCCTACATCTTGCCAGGGTGATTGGGGGCAGTTAAATAGATAATCAGGGAGTATATCAAATGACAACGACGTACAGACATCTTGGTAAAGAAAATATTTAAAGGAGATATTCATTGTATTTTACTTTTTATTTTTTATATTTTCAACTTTTATTTTAGATTGGGGGTACATATGAAGGTTAGTTACATGGGCAAATTGCTTGATGCTGAGGTTTGGGCTACAAATGATCCCATCACCCAGTGATATGGTTTGAATTTGTGCCCCCTCCCAGATCTCATGTCAAATTGGAAGAGGGGCCTGGTGGAAGGCAACTGGATCATGGGGGCGGATTTCCTCCTTGCTGTTCTCATGCTAATGAGTGAGTTCTCATGAGATCTGATGGTTTAAAAGTGTGTGGCACTTCCCCATTCACTCTCTCTCTCCTACTGCCATGTAAAGAAGGTGCTTGCTTCCCCTTCATCCTTCCACCGTGATTGTAAGTTACCTGTGGTCTCCCAGTCATGTTTCCTGTTAAGTCTGCAGAACTGTGAGTCAACTAAACCTCTTTTCTTCATAAAGTACCCAGTTTAGGTAGTTCTTTATAGCAGTGTGAGAATGGACTAAAACACCCAGGTAGAGAGAATAGTACCCAAGCGTTATTTTTCCAGCCCTTGTCCCTCCCTCACTCCCCCCTCTAGTAGTTCTCAGTGTCTATTCTTGCCATCTTAATATCCACAACTGCCAAATGATTGGTTCTCACTTATAAGTGAGTACATATGGTATTTCCTTTTCTGTTTCTGTAGTAATTTGCTTAGGATTAATGGTTTTCAGCTGCATTCATGTTGCTGTAAAGAAAATTGTGTTATTTTTTCATGGCTGCATAGTATTCCATGGTGTAAATATACCACATTTTCTTTCTCCAGTTCATTGTTGATAGGCATCTAGGTTGATTCCATGATTTTTCTATTGTAAATTGTGTCACAATCAACACATGAGTGCATATTGTGTGTCTTTTTGGTATAATAATTTATTTTCTTTTGGATAGATACCCAGTAATGAGACTGCTGGGTCAAATAGTAGTTCTGTTTTAAGTTCTTTGAGAAATCTCCAAACTGCTTTCCACAGTGGCTGAACTAAATACATTCCCACCAAAATGTATAAATGTTCCCTTTTCTCCGTAGCCTGGCCAGCTGATCTGTTGGTGTTCTTTCTTTTCTTTTCTTTTCTTTTCTTTTTTTTTTTTTTTTGAGACAGAGTCTTGCTTTTTCACCCAGGCAGGAGTGCAGTGGCACCATCTTGGCTCACTGCAAGCTCTGCCTCCCAGGTTCATGCCATTCTCCTGCCTCAGCCTCCCGAGTAGCTGGGACTACAGGCACCCATCACCACACCCGGCTAATTTTTTGTATTTTTAGTAGAGATGGGGTTTCTCTGTGTTAGCCAGGATGGTCTCCATCTCCTGACCTCATGATCTGCCCACCTTGGCCTTCTAAAGTGCTAGGATTACAGGCGTGAGCCACTGCACCTGGCCCTTAGCTTTTGAATAATCACAATTCTGACTGGTGTGAGATGGAATCTCACTATGGTGTCTCACTGTGGTTTTCATTTGAATTTCTCTGGTGATTAGTAATGTTCAGCATTTCATAGTATGCTTGTTGACTGCTTGCATGTTTTATTTGAAAACTGTTTGTTCATGTCTTTTGCCCACTTTTTAATGGAGTCATTTGTGTTTTGCTTATTAAGTTCTTTATAGATTCTCTACAGTAGACCTTTGTCAGATGCACAGTTTGTGAATATTTGCTCCCATTCTGTAGGTTTTCTATTCAGTCTCTTGATAGTTTCTCTCACTGTGCAGAAGCTCTTTAGTTTATGTAGGTCCCATCTCTCATTTTTTTTGTTGTTGTTGTTGTTGCAATTGCTTTTGAGGATTTAGTTGTAAATTCTTTTCCAAGTCTGATGCCCAGGGTGATATTTTCTAGAGTTTTTTCCAGAATTTTTATAACTTCAGGTTTTACATGTACATGTCTGATCCATCTTGAGTTAATTTGTGTATATGATGAAAGGCAGGGGTCCAATTTCATTCTTCTGAATATAGCTAGCCAGTTATCCCAACACTCTTTATTAAATATGAAGTCCTTTCTTAATTGCTTATTTTTGTCTAATTTGTCAAAGATCAGATGGTTGTAGGTGTGTGGATTTATTTCTGGGTTCTGTATTCTAACCTATTGTTCTATATGTCTATTTTTGTACCAGTACCATGTTTTGATTACTGCAGCCTTATAGTATAGTTTGAAGTCAGGTATTACAATGCCTCTATCTTTGTTCTTTTTGCTTAGGATTGCTTTGGCTGTTTGTGCCCCTTATTGGTTCCATATGAATATTGGAATCATGTTTTTCTAGTTCTATGAAAAATAATGTTAATGTTTGATAGGAATAGCATTAAATCTGTAGATTGCTTTGAGCAGTATGGTAATTTTAATGATATTTATTCTTCCAATCCATGAGCATGGAATATTTTGCCATTTGTATATGTTATATATGATTTATTTCAGCAGTGTTTTATAGTTCTCCTTATAGAGATCTTTCACATCCTTGATTAGACATATTTCTAAGTATTTTATTTTGTTTGTGGCAACTGTAAATGGGATTGTGTTCTTGATTTTGCTCTCAGCTTGAATGTTATTGGTGTATAGAAATGCTACTGATTTTTTTTTTTTTTTTTTTTGGCAGTGATTTTGGATCGCAAAAGTTTACTAAAGACATTTATTAGTTCCAGGTGCCTTTTGGGTGAGTCTTTAGGGTTTTTCAGATATAGAATCATGTTATCCACAAAGCGAGATAGTTTGCTTTCTTCTGTTCCTGTTTGGATTACTTTTATTTCTTCCTCTTGCCTGATTGCTCTGGCTATGACTTCCAGTATTATGAAGACTGGGTGTGATAAAAGTGGGCATTCTTGTCTTGTTCCAGTTCTCAGTGCAAATAGTTCCAGCTTTTGTTGGTTCAGTATGATGTTGGCTGTGAGTTTGTCAGAGATGATTCTTATTATTTTGAGGTATATTCCTTTGAGGTCTAGTTTGTTGAGAGTTTTTAACATGAAGGGTTACTGTATTTTTTCAAAGACTTTTACCATGTCTATTGAGATGATCATATCGTTTTGTTTTAATTCTGTTTTATGATGAGTCACATTTATTGTTTTGTGAATGTTGAGCTAAACTTGCAGCCCAGGAATTACATTTATAAGCATGTTTCTTTGGTAGTAGGTATTGTTCTTTTGTTTTCATGTTTCGAACTTTCTTAAGCAGTGGTCTCCAACCTTTTTGATACCTGGGACCAGTTTCATGGAAGACAATTTTTCCATGGATGGGGGGCGCTGTGGAGTGGATTATGGTCTGGGATGAAACTGTTCCACCTCAAATCATCAGGCATTAGTTAGATTCTCACAAGGAATACACAATCTAGATCCCTTGCCTGCGCAGTTCACAATATGGTTTGTGCTCCTATAATAATCTAACGTCATCACTGATCTGACAGGAGGTGGAGCTCAGGCAGTAATGCTCCCTGACCCACCAGTCACCTCCTGCTGTGCAGTTCAGTTCCTAATAGGAGATGGACTGGTATTGTTCTCTGGTCCAGGGGTTGGGGATCCCTACTCTTAAGGTCTCTTGTAAGGCTGGTCTCATGGTAACGAATTCTCTTAGCACTTACTTATCTAGAAAAGTTTTTATTTCTCCTTCACGGTTGAAGTTTAGCTTGGCAGGATACGAAATTCTCAGTTAGAATTTCTTTGCTTTAAGAATGTTGAAAATAAACCCCCAATATTTCTTGCCTTGTGAGGTTTTTGCTAAGTCTGCTGTTAGTCTGATGGGGTTCCCTTTGTACATTATCTGCTTTTTTTCTTTAGTTGCCCTTGAGATTTTTTCTTTAGCTTTGATCTTGGGTAGTCTAGTGACCCTTTGCCTTGGTGGTGTTTGTTTTGTATAGTATCTTGTAGGTGTTTTATGCATTTCTTGTATTCAGATGTCTACCTGTCTATCAAGATTAGGAAAATTTTCTAAAAGTATTCCCTCAAATGTGTTTTCCAGGTGGTTTATTTTTTCTCCTTCTCTCTCAGAAATGCTGATAAATCCTAAACTTGATTGCTTTACATATTCACATATTTCTTGAAGATTTTGTTCATTTTTAAAAATTCTTATTTCTTTTCTTTCTTTTTTTGTCTGAGTTAGTTTGAAAGACCAGTCTTTGAGCTCTGAAATTTTGCTGAAATTCTTCTGCTTAGTTCAATCTATTGATAAAGCATTCAAATGTATTTTGAAATTCCTCAAGTGAGTTTTTCAATTCCAGCTCTGATTCATTTCTTTTTAAGATGTTTATCTCTTCCTTTATTTCCTGGATTTATTTAGAAGTTCCTTTGTGTTGACTTTAAACCTTCTCTTGGTCTCTTTCAGCTTCCTTGCAATTCATGGTTTGAGTTATCTGTTATTTCTGAATTTCTCTTTTGGTTAGGGACCATTGCTGGAGAACTAGTGTGATCCTTTGGTGATATCACTACAATCATACTTTTATATGGTGCCAGAATTCTTGTGCTGGTTTCCTCTCATCTGGAGACACTTGTACCTCTGAGTTTGCAATTATTTTTATTTGGATAGGATTTTTAATTTTTCTTTTTCTATAATATTATTATTTTTTATTTTACTTGCCCTTTCACCATCCCCTATCCCTGTGGTGTGACTGTAGAAAATATGGGGTAGGGTACTTTGGTGTTGCTTCTATAGCCCTGTGAACATCTTTGAGCAGGTTTTATATTGGGTTGTGTAATTCAATCTATAAGCCAGTAGATTGCACTTATAGGTAAGAGCCAGTTGCAGCCAATGTAACTAGATATACACACTTGACTTTTGTTTACTGGGAGAAGCTGTCTATTGCCTCAGTCATTGGGCTGATCCATGGAGTATACAGTGGTCTGAGCTACCTGCTCAGTCCTCGGATGAGGTAGGAGGGTTGTAAGATGGGCCAGACATGGTAGGTACCCCAATGGCATTCACACACACCAGTGCAGAGTGAGTATCCAGTGAGCAGTGACAAAGCACCCAGAGGTGTGCCTAGGCATGGAGATGGAAAATGTTCCTGACTCCAAGTTGTTAGAACAGGCAATGGGAGCAGCCTAAACTCTGAGTCCAGGATAGTGTGTGATTCAGATGCCTTGAGATTTGCCTATGCATGAAATATAGAGGGCCATTCTGCAACACAATCTCTGTACAGGAAAGGTGGGGCAGCCCAGGCTTGAAATCCGGGCAAATAGGTGTTCCAATTGATTGGGTATGAAGCAGAGAGGGCCCTCCTGCATTACAATCTGTTCAGGAAAAGTAGGGCAGCTCAGACTGCCAATAAGGGCAAGGAGGTGCTTTGAATGCCTGGAGATCTGCCTGGACTTAGAGTGGAGAAGCCCCTGCCCTGCACCAGATTCTCTGCACAGGAAGAGTGGAATGGCTCAGGCTGCTGAACCAGGCAAGCAGGTGCTCTGAATGCCTGCAGATCTGCCTGGGCATGAAACAGAGAGGGCCCCACTGCACCACAATCTATGCACAGGAAGGCTGGGGCAGATTAGGCTTCTGATCAAGGTGAGCAAGTTCTCCAACTACCTGGAGATCTGCCTGGATATAAAGCAGAGAGGGCCCCCCCGCACCAATGTCTCTGTACAGAAAGAGTGGGGCACCTCAGATTGCTAGTCCATGCAAGCAGGTATTCTGAATGCCTAAAGCAGGCATTTAAAAGAACTCAAAAATAAGAGAGAGAAGGATAAACCCCAATAACAACAGAGAAATAGAATAGCTTTTCTACACAGAACTTGTAAACAAACTTGGCAAACATCAAACAGGTCTCTGTAATCACATGATTCTGTTTTCTGCTCATCAAAGAGAATTTCTTGCCCCTGCATTCTAAATTAGCAAGCGCTTCCTTGTTCTTGCAAACTCTATCACCTTATTTCTCTCTGTATTTGTTGTTGGTGCTTATCCTCACCGAACATACTCTATATTCAGTTGTTAATTTACTGTTATTAACTACAACATAGTAATTATTAATTTATTTTCACTAGACTCTGAGTTTCATGGAATAGGTAGTTTTTCTGCTGCACTATCTTCAAAGCCTAGAACAGATATTGGCATAAAATAGTAGCTCAATCAATATTTAAAGAATAATTAACCCAATGAAATAATTCATGCATTAGTCTAGAGCAGGAGTTGGAAAATTACAGCCTGGCTCCTGCATTTGTAAATAAATATCTATGGGAACACAGCCATAGTCATTTACATATTGTCTATGACCACTTTCTCACAACAACAACAAATTGGAGTAATTATGATAGACCATATGGCCCACAGAGCTGACAATATTTACTATCTGAACCTTTACAGAGTAAGTATTCTGTTTTAGAGTCCTAGCACACAAAAAGGGAATGTATAGGAAATCTCTGTCACTTTCTCTCAATTTTGCTGTGAACCTAAAACTGCTCTTAAAGAGTAATGTCTTGAAAATTCATATATTGGACTTTATCAAAACTAAGAATTTTCTCTTTGAAATACACTATTAAGAAAATAAAAAGGCAGGTCACATATTAGAAGAAAACATCTCACATATATCGATGAACTTTTATTTATAATTTGTAAAATCTCTTACAACTCATAATAAGACAAACACATAATAAAAGATAGGTAAAATATTTGAAGAGACACTTCACAAAAGAAGATACATGAATTACCGAGAGTATATGAAAAGATTTTCAACAACATTGGTAATCAAGGAAATGTAAGATAAAATCATAATGAGACACTACTTCCTTAGAATGACTAAAATAAAACAACGCCATGCCAGGTGTTGGTGAAGATATGGAGGAACTAAAACTGGAATTGGTAGGACTGCAAAATGGTGCAATCAGTTTGAAAGAGAGTTTGGCAATTTCTTAGGAAAATAAATATAAACCTACCATACAATCTATTCTGCTTCTAGGCATTTACCAAAAAGAAACAATGACATATGTCCACACAAAGTCTGTATTTGCATGTTCATAGATGCTTTACCTTTAAGAACTCCAAACTGAAAACAACCCATATGTCCATCAGCAAGTGAATAAGTAAGCAAATTTTGGTATATCCATAAAATGGAATAATACTTTTCAACAGAAAAGTATAAACTACTCATATATGTAACAACATGGATGAAACTTGAAATAATTATTATTAAGTGATAGAAACTAGAGCAAAACTTAAAATGTACTGTATCATCCCATTTATATAAAATTCTACAAAATGTAAACCAATTTATTGCCACAGAAAACAAATCACCATTTGCCCTGGAACTGGCGTGGAAAAAGACAGGTCAGGAGTGCTTACAAATGGGAGTATGAAAACCTTTGGCGTTTATTGCAGTAATGGTTTTATGAGTTTGTATTAGTCCATTCTCACACTGCTATACAGAATAACTACCTGAGGTTGGGTAATTTATAAAAGAAAGAAGTTTAATTGACTCACAGTTCTGCATTACTGGGGAGGCCTCAGAAAACTTACAATCATGGTGGAAGGAGAAAGGGGAAACAGGCACCTTCTTCACAAGACAGCAGGAGAAAGAAAGTACAAGCGGAGGAAATACCAGAAGCTTATAAAACCATCAGATCTCACTATCAGGAAAATAGTATGGGGGAGCCACCCCCATAATCCAATCACTTCTCCCCTTTGACACATGAGGATTATAATTCAAGATGAGAGATGAGATTTGGGTGGGGACACAGAACCAAACCATATCAGAGTGTATAAGTATGTCAAAACTCAACAAATTACGGCCCTTAAGTATGTGTAGTTTATGGCATTTCAGTTATACCCCAGTAAAGTTTAAAATAAACTTTGGAATTAAAATAATGCAGTGAGAGTCCCCTGGACACTCAGTGATATCAGTATCATTGGCCTATTCAGTAAGAGCTGAGTTTGACGTGTGCAAAACTTCCAAGACAAATTGATGTTCAGATACCTTGAGTAGTCAGCAGTCTACTCTCTAGTTGCTCTTGTGTGCAGTCTTCATATTCTGAATTTTTTAAAATAAAATATTTAGTTGTTTTGTAATCAGAAAATAAATGTCTTCAAGACTTAAAAGGTTTCAGTTGTTGCCCCTTTTAGAATACATCATCTACCTTTTTAGAAATTGTTAGAAGAAAAGTATTTCTTACATATTTTGAAAGGAATAAGACTAAAATATGAGTAAGGGAGGGCTTTCCCATAAAAGTCCTTACCCATCTTAGAAAATTGCTTGATTTTCTTTCCTCCCACCACAGACAATGGGTGGAAAAGTATAATTTATAGTTTCTTCTTTCATAACAATATTGTATAAGCCTCATAATTTATGTTCAAATAAATAACACAAGGTTTTTTAAGTGTTTTCCTAAATTTTTTATTGAGTTGGTAAAAATATCTGCCTATACAATAGTAATAACTAGAAACTTACCTTAAGAAGAATCTTTCCATGCCATTCATTGAGAAGTCTATGTGAATGTTGGTGGATTTCTGGAGAGCAGTGGCATGCAGGAAAATCTTTGTGAGCAGCCAGGAAACTAACTAAAGAACAGTTGAAATCAGCTATAGCTACTGAATCCAACATAAAAAAGTAAAAAAAAAAAAAAGATATCTCAGCAAAACCGAGACTCTTACTAACCAAATTTGCTGCATTTTCTTAGTAATACTGTGAAGTATTAATCGGTATGGTAACTTAGTGTTGGGACTTTGGAAGCTTTTCCCTATTGTTTATTTGAAGTTATATCTAGGGTTTTTAGTGGAACAGATTATAAGGTATTTCCTCAATTTTAATATGATTGGTGGCATTCTTTATGCATCAGAAAATGCCATCTTGGGGGTATTAAGGTTTTAAACATAGAAACTAATGCATAAATTTAAAGAGAAATAATCACATCATTTCTTAAAAGCTATCCCCTAGTTAACAAAACTCACCATATGAAATGTCTCCATAATATTTTTCACTTTAAACTACCTGAAGCTTGACAATAAAACTTCTTTTAAGAGTTAATCAATAAGTAAAGTTCTTTTGACCAGGCTAAAAAGTGAAACATATTTTCTGTCCGCGACTGATTGATTGATGAAGTGACTAATATCCCTAGTCTGTAGGTGCTTTGTTTCTCCCAACAGGACATTGTACATGCGACTTACAGAGCTTCAGAATAATTCACAATCACAGATTTTATGCCCATGAAATCATCTTAGTTTTTGTCTAGAAAGGGTCTTACTATATATTAGAGGATATGTGCTATTAATAGATGGCATTGGAACTATGTAGAGTCCTATATTTGGGCATGTGTATCAATCAAGGAAGCAGAAATCATTCACTTCAAAGTCTTAGAAGTAGAGGATTTTTAATGAAGGTAAATGATTACACTGAAGATGGAAGAGCCAAGGCATCAAACAAACCCAAAATTATGAATAATAGGTGGTACTACTCTTCCTAGTGCTGTAGGGAGAAAAAGCGGATTTTGCTATCAGAGCTGAAAAATCGGAGCCATTTGGCAGAGTTGAGGCCCAGGAAGAGATGCTAGGTGCCACAGCAAATGGTGGGATACTACATTTCTCCCCTACTCTTACCCCTCCTGGTTTCCACAGGAGCTTCCTACTGGTGAACTTTCCACAAATCCAGAAGGCAGTTTCCTGTTACGAGTATAGGGCATTGGTAGAGAACAAATCTGAAAGCAAAATGGGTAGTCTATTTAGCTAGCATGCACATGAGAAATGAAGTTAGTACACATAGATGAGGAGAAAAAAGTAATAAGAATCACAGCATTTGGCTTGTATAAATCATATTATGGTATGAATTCTCTTAAGTGCTACAGAAGCATCACAAGCATTGGAAGGAATCGGTGAAGAACAAGTTACATTCTATACTGCCACTTTTCTCTGTAACAGGGGTGGCATTAGAAATAAGCATTACACAACTGCTGGAGTTAGATACCAAATAATCACAACCAGCCTGGGAAAAGAATAAAATTTCTCAATGTGAAGTTATTACTATAACTAATTCTGATAAAGTTTGAGATAACTTGGCCTTATAAAGGCCTTGGCTCACATTTTTGCAGGCTGTACTAAAATCTGTGGTGTCAGGGTCTGTTTCTTGGACTTCAGAAAGCTTCCACTTACGGCATAAGATGAAAGGCAGTAGGGATCACATGGCTATAGAGGAAAAGCATGGGGAGAGAGGTGCCAGGCACTTTATAAGAATCAGTTCTCCTGGGAACTAATAAAGTGAGGACGCACTCTGCCTCCACGAGCCAAACACCTCCGATTAGGCCCCACCTCTAACATTTGGGATCAAAATTTAACACGAGATTTGGAGGGGACAAATGTCCAAACTATATCACTTACCAAACTTAAAATGTGTGCTGAAATTAAAGAGACAAATTAATTTTCTACTTAAAATATCTAGAAAATTGTTTAATATTTCATCATTTTTTTTTTTTTTTTTTTTGGGAGACGGGCGAGTCTCGCTCTGGTCAACCCAGGCTGTGGAGGTGCAGTTGGCCGGATCTCAAGCTCACTGCAAGCTCCGCCTCCCGGGGTTTATCCAATTCTCCTGGCCTCAGGCCTCCGAGTTTGCTGGGGACTACAGGCGCCCGCCACCTCACCCGGGTAGGTTTTTTTGATTTTTTTAGTAGAGCGGGGTTTCACTATGGTTAGGCCAGGATGGTGATTCTTCCTACCTCGTGATCTGCCCGGTCTCGGCCTTCCCCAAAGTGTGGTTACAGGCTTGAGCCACCGCGCCCGGCCTATTCCTCTTCTTTAGCTAGAAATTAACATGATCATTTTTTATTATTGTACTTTTTTCAATTATTTCTCTTAAAGTGATTCCTGAAAAAAGTGACTAACCTTGCTCAAAAAAAATAGGTGATATTTTTAAATTTCTTTCAGTGAAATTAGAGCCACTAATTTTGGCCAAGGTTTTATACATTACTTTTGAATAAAAGCTACACTTTTCAGGCGTATGTCTTGGGAAGATTCATAGGTTCACAAAATAAATTTCTTTCCTTTTATTAGCTATCTTAGAAAGCAATATTTTCACTACGGAATAAGTAAGGGACAACATCATTACCTGTAATTTATATTTAGGAATTTAATGTATTCAGAAAGTTTTTTAATTTTAAAAATGATTATTTTATTTTAGGATGCCCATCTCTAAAGCAAAGAGCGCATTTATTTGCCTATGGATAAAACCAATCCAATCATCAGCTCTTTAATTATAGTTAAACAAACATGAACGTATTTGGAGGAAATACTTTTCAACTTTTTCTTTTCTTGGGTTACATATTGGGTGTTATTACAGTGTGGTTAATCTTTCTCTTCACAGATGGATTGGCCTTGGTCTTCCACTTTTTGCCTTGGGAAGTTTCAGTCCCATCTCTTTTAGGCCAGCCCATGTGTTCCGAAAATGAGAAGTTAGTTTTTCTATGTTAAGTTAAAGGCTTTGCAAAATTAGTGGCCCACAGGTTTGGCTGTGCTGGCCCACACACAGTGCAGAAGGAAAAATTAATCTTTGATTCAAAGTTAAGAAACTTGAGGAACTCAACCACCACACACCCACCACACACACACACACACACAGAGTATATTTCCCTGCTAATTTTAAAAGTTCAGGGGGACTTGGTTATCCTGTGCCCATACTTCTCATATCAACAATCCACTGCTTCTTTGGATTTTATACTGGGCATGCTTTTTTGAGTTCACCAAGACCACCATCACTTTATCATTGGGTTTGCTTATTCAATGAAATGGGTCAGATAAAAGGAGACATTTATATTACCTGCATGCGTGATACCTATATGCATTTGAATTTGCCATCTGTGCCATAAGGCAAAATTAGATTAGATTATGACTGTAATGTCCTCCAAGCTGATTCTAGGATTCTACTATTTTATAAAAATGGAGTTCTTAATATTTTATTTTGTAATTTTTATTTTAAGTTCAAGGGTGCATGTGCAGGCTTGTTACGTAAGTAAACTTGTGTCATGGGAGTTTGTTGTACAGATTATTTCATCACCCAGGTACTAAACCTAGTACTCATTAGTTATTTTTCCTAATCCTCTCCCTCCTCCTACTCTCCACCCTGCAATAGGCTCTAGCGTGTGCTGTTCCCGTTTATGTGTCCAATGTCTCATCATTTAGCTCCCACTTACAAGTGGGAAAACGCAGTATTTGATTTTCTGTTCCTACATTAGTTTGCTAAAGATAATGGCCTCCAGCCCCATCTATGTTCCTGCAGAGGAACTTTTTGTTCTTTTTTATGGCTGCATAGTACTCCATGGTGTATATGTACCACATTTTCTTTATCTGGTTTATCATTGATGGGTGTTTGGTCTGATTCTATGTCTTTGCTATTGTGAATAGTGCTGCAATGGATATATACATGCTTGTGTCTTTATAACAGAACAATTTATATTCCTCTGGGTATATACCAAGTAATGGGGTTGCTGAGTCAAATGGCATTTCTGTCTTCAGGTCTTTGAGGAATGACCACACTGTCTTCCACAATGATTGAATAATTAACACTCCCACCAACAGTGTAAGCGTTTCTTTTCTCTCCACAACCTCACCAACATCTATTATTTTTGGACATTTTAGTAATAGCCATTATGACTAGTATGAAATGGTATGTCACTGTGGTTTTGATTTGCATTTCTCCAATGACCAGTGATGTTGAGCATTTTTTCATATGATTGTTGGCCACATGTATGCCTTCTTTAGAATAGTGTCTTGTCTGTGATCTTTGCCCACTTTTTAATGATTTTTTAAATGTAAATTTGTTTAAGTTCCTTATAGATGCTGAATGTTAGACCTTTGTCAGATGCATAGTTTGCAAAAATCTTCTCCCATTCTGTAGGTTGTCTGCTTGTTGATAGTTTCTTTCGCTGTGAAGAAGCTCTTTAGTTTTATTAGATCCCTTTTGTCTATTTTTGCTTTGGTTGTGATTGCTTTTGGTGTCTTTTTCATGAAATCTTTGCCCACGCCTATGTCCTGAATGGCATTTCCCAGGTTGTCTCCCAGGGTTTTTGTAGTTTTGGGTTTTATATTTAAGTATTTAATCTGCCTTGAGTTAGCTTTTGTATGTCATGTAGGAAAGGGTCCAGTTGTAATCTTCTGCATATGGCTAGCCAGATATCCCAGCACATTTATTGAATAGGGAACCCTTTCCTCATTGCTTGTTTTTGTTATGTTTGTCAAAGATCAGATGGTTGTAGGTGTGTAGTCTTAATTTTGGGTTCTCTATTCTGTTCCATTGGTCTATGTGGCTGCTTTTGTACCAGTACTATGCTGCTTTGGTAACTGTAGACCTGTAGCATAGTTTGAAGTCGGGCAGCATGATGCCTCCAGCTTTGTTCTTTTTACTGAGGATTACTTTGGCTATTTGGGCTCTTTTTAGGTTCCATATGAATTTTTAAACAGTTTTTTCTAGTTCTGTGAAAAAATCCCAATGGTAGTTTAATAGGAATAGCATTGAATGTATACATTGCTTTGGGCAGCACGGCCGTTTTCACAGCACTGATTCTTTCTATATATGAGCATGGAAAGTTTTTCCACTTGTTTGTGTCATCTCTGATTTCTTAGAGTAGTCATTTGTAGTACTCCTTATAGAGATCTTTCACCTCCCTAGTTAGCTGTATTCCTAGGTATCAAGTAGGATTTATCTCTGGGATGCAAGGTTGGTTCACCATAACACAAATCAATAAATGTGATCCATCACATAAGCAGAACTAAAGATAAAAACCACATGATTATCTAAATGGATGCAGAAAAGGCTTTTGGTAAAATTCAACATCCATTCATATTGGGACCTTTGAAAGATAATTAGTTTTAGATGACATCATGAAGATGGGGCCCTCATGGTGGACTTACTTCTCTTTTAAGAGTGCCAGAGCATTCTCTGTCTCTCTCTCCCCTCCCCTCTTTTTACCGTGTGAGAATCCAGCAAGAAGGCAGCCATTTTACTACTCAAGGAGAGACCACTCACCAGAAGATCTCCTTGCTGGTGACTTTATCTTGGACTTCCAACCTCCAGAAATGTTAGAAAGTAATTTTCTGTTATTTAAGCTACCCAATCCCAATACCCTATGGGATTGTGTTGTGGTAGCCTGAGATAACTAAGACACCAAGTAAAAATGTCTTTCAAAAATGGATGTAAAATAAAGACATTCAGTTACACAAAATGGATATAATCTGTCACCATCACACTCACACTACAAGAAATGCAAGAAATGTTAAAGGAAATCCTTCAGAGAGATTGGATAAAAAGCAAGACCAGAGTGTATGAATCTTTTGGGAAATTCATTTCCAATATAAAAAAACACAAAATGGTTAAAAGTAAAAAGATAATAAACAATATACTATGCAGACCCTAAATAAAAAGAATTTTCAACATCTATATTATCTTCAAAGTAATTTTAAGAGCAAAGAACATTACCAGAAATAAAGAAGTTTGTTTCATAATGATAAAGGAGTCACTTTAAAAGGCTGTAACAATAGCCTTTTAAATAGTAGAAATAATCAAATCCACAGTTTTAGATACTAATTTCAACATTTTTCTCAATAATTAACAGAACAAATAAAAAATTAAGTATACCACCTCACCTAATTTACATTTATAGAGTACTGAAGCCTAAGACAGCAAAATATACATTTCTATAGTGTATATAGAATATTTACTGAGGTAGATAAGATTTGGGGACATTAAAAAAAAAGTCTCAATCACAACTACAAAAGGACAAAAGGAATATTTTGGGAGTGATGGATATGTTTATTATCTTGATCGTGATGATGGTAAAATGAGTATATATATGTCAACATTTACCAAATGTTCACTTTGTGTGTGGGTTATTTTTCAATTTTATCTAAATATGATTGTTTTAAAAATGTGATTTTTAACCAGTTTGTAATGATGCGAAAAAAAACTCTTAGCAAGAATGGCAAGATCTAGTTGTTCTACAGTGTTACATTACCTTTCATTTTTCTTATACTACTTCCTCATAATTTATTGGACATTGTTTGCACTATCATTACACAGGAAATATTCTAAAATGTAATCCAAACCAATTAAGAAAATACACAGTAATAATACTGTTAAGTTAAGGTAAATATGGACAACAACAATAGAAGGACCAATATTGACTTGGAAACGATTCGTTGTTACTCATCTACTGTAACAGGTCATATTCTTCTTGAATTATGGTCAGTAGTTTTCTTCACTTCATCTTCCAGCTTTGGTACTTGTCTCTTTTCCTTACCTATGTGTCTTACTGGTGATCAAGAACCATAGATCTCAAAATGGGAACATTCATGAAGCAGATATTCTTCTTTTTAAAATTTTTGATCCATGATCTAGACAAAGTGCCTATTACTGTTTACCTAGATTATAACAGTTTACATTGTCTTCAGGTTTCTACATTGTTTAGGGCACTTCACATCTCATATCATGTGTCTTTGCATTTTTAAACTTTGCTTCTCTATTGTCTTCCAATTTAAAGATACAATCTTCAGCTTAACATTCAAAGGCCTTCAAAATTATACAACTACCTATGACAACCATATTCTATTCACATGTATTCAAACTCTAGTAAAAGCAAAGTATTCACAATTTCCTACATATTTTCGTATTTTCCTGCCTAGTATAGTTTATTCATTCTTTCCCTTCATGTCTCTTTCTATTGAGAGTCTCTGTCTCTGTTACCCATTTTATAATACTTTCATAATTCTCCCTATTAATAATAGTATTTCCTTCTTATGAATTGTCATGTGTTTGTCACGAATTTACTACAGACTATGCCTTGCATTAAAGTTCTTTTCAGTTGTTTCATGTACCTAGTGTTGCATCCTTTAGAGCAAGAACAAGGCCTCTGCCATGTTCGTTTCTTTATTTACCAAACTATCTAGCACAAAGCAATGCACAACAGATCGCCAAAATTTTGTTAGGTTGATGTTAATGATTGTCATTTCAGTGATGAATCATAAAATGTGCTACCCTCAAATTTTGCTCATATTTCCTTTTATCTCATTATCTCTTTTGTGCAGTACTGTCTCATAGATTTTGTAATCAGTCTCTGGCTTAGATATCTGGTCCTACCCTTATAAGACATATGACATTAATTGGATATGGCCTAACTGCTTTTTACTTCTGTTTCCAGGATATGCCTTCAAATAAATCCACTGAGAAATAGAAGAAAAAAATAAAGTCTAGAAATGTGGTTAGAGGCTAACCACATCATGTATTTGCCTATTAAGTATACAGATTCTTGATGTATTTCTTAATATATAGATAATTGTGAGTTTGCAAACCACAAAAACTTATGACTTCATGCCAGGATTCAACTATATGGGTTAAGCTTCACATAATTTGCAGATTAGCTCCTGTTTAAATACTGGATGAGTTCATCACTGCATTTTTCAGAGGGAGTGAGTCATCTCAAAGATATATATAAATTTTTTTTTTTTTTTTTTTTTTTTTT
>NW_016809495.1:722583-734771 GCF_001698545.2 Rhinopithecus bieti | reverse complement strand
TTTTTTTTTTTTTTTTTTCTTTTGAGACGGAGTCTCACACTGTTCCCCGGGCTGGAGTGAAGTGGCGCAATCTCGATTCACTGCAACCTCCACCTCCCAGGTTCAAGTGATTCTCCTGCCTTAGCCTCCCAAATAGCTGGGATTACAGGCACCTGCCACCATGATCAGCTGGTTATTTTTATTTTTAGTAGAGACGGTGTTTCACTATGTTGGCCAGGCTGATCTTGAACACCTGACCTCGTGATCCACCCACCTCAGCCTCCCAAAGTGCTGGGATTACAGGCGTGAGCCACCGTGCCTGGCATAAATATTATTTTTAATATTGCTTATATTGTCCAGAAAATAGCTGAATCCTCCAGAAAAAAATACCTTCAGCAGACAACTAACTATATCAATCTACCATGCAAAGTAGCTATATGTAAACTATGTTTGGACTCTACAAGGGAAATATTCTCTTGTGTTAATTCGTATCCCAAAGTCCCATATTTATCATTAGGAGAATTTTCAGGTAGAATGGAGAAGTTGATCAAAGAGTTTCAGTCTTTTCTCATGAACTTCTTTCTTTACCTTGTAATATCTACCATATAAGCCAAGGACATTGTATGCTCCTCCTTTAGGTTTTTGGCCCAGGTGTGAAAGCAAGCTCTTTAATATGTCTTTTCTTAGTATAATTAGAACTATATAAAATTTTAAAAAGTTTGGAAACTTATATTGTTCTTTAAAATTGAGGAAAAAAAGCAAAACAACCAAAACCTGAGGGAAAAAATGGAGAAAACATACAATAAAAAATTCACAGAAAAAGCTATAAAATGGCTTTTAAATACCTGAAGATATCCAAAATTCAGTCATGAAAAAAGAAATTCAAATTGAAAGTACTCTACCATTTTCTTATATCAGAAAAGCAAAAACTCAAAAGTAAGAAAACATAATTTGTTGCTTAAGTTGTGAGAAAACAAGCACTCTATTGCATTGGACAACCAGAAAATTCGAAGTGATAGAGTAGCTTGGTTTTTCATCATTTGATCTATCAACATCTAGTTTGCATATGTTTCACTAAAACATTTAAATGCTTGTTACCTGCTTCTCATGAGACTTCATCACAATAATGTGACCAATATGAAGAACTGGCATAGCATTATATGGAATGTCTAAATTATTTGGTTTACTCTTCTACACATTTTCTTTCTAGCCAACATTGAAAAACCATTGCCTATCCTTACCTTTTATTAAAACATAACTTTGGACTCCAATATTGCTGTTTTCTTTAATATTCTTTTCTGGTCCTGCAGTGATAGTTGTTTCATACAGTCACTACTTCCACCCAAATCAAAAATTCTTTCCACAAAAGTAATAGAGAAAGAAAAGAGTTTTATTATTGAATAAGTTTAAATCAGAATGTGATGTTTAATACAATCTGCTAAGAGATTGCAAATGCAAAAAAAACCTTAGCCTTTTATATAGCCAAGCAGACCCAAGTCATTGCATACATATTTTCAAAATAAATGATAACTATGAGTTTTTCAGAAAGTAGATTTGACAGCATCATTTGTCATAGTTTATCCTAAAGCCAGCCTAGTAATTGGGGTGATAATCTGCATTAGCTAATTGGACTTATTCAGGGGAAAAACTAATGTATATCTTTACAATAGGAAGTATTCCACCACTTAGAGTAATATGTCCACCTAGGTTAGCCCCTTATCTTCCCATAGAAGCTGGAATCTGGGGTTGTTATCTTCCTTATTGTTTACATTTCAAAGAGATGGCTTCCAGATGCTTGAGAAAAGACATTCCTGGGTCATAAACCTGACAAAGATCCTAATTAATTTTCAAAAGGATATACATGCATTTCAAAAGGAGGAGAAAGTACTTACAATCACAAGTTTAGTTTTCTAAAGTAAATACTCCCAAGAAAAAAGGTTGGAGGTGGGGAGAAGTTGCTCCCTTTCTCTTATTTTAAATTTTTATTTGCCTTCACAATGGCTGACAGGTTTTGCTGATAGGTTAGATGTAGGGAATGAAAGAAGAGAGGTAGCTGCTTTTTAAGCCTGAGCAACTGAAAGAAAATATTTATTTCAATGGAGAAAACATCAGGATAAGCAGGGTGAGGGAAGGGGAAATCAACATACGGGCTTTGGTATATTAAGTTGGAGATGGCTTTTGGACCTCTAGTCATTACATTAAGCCAGCAGATAGCTATGAAAATTTGAAGTCCAAAGGAAAGGTCTGGATTACAATTTTTGAAGTCATCACTGTACAAACATTTAAAAGCATAGAATGAAAGACAATCAACCACTTTACAGTAGTTCCCTGCCCCCTTATCCATGAGGGATACATTCCAAGACCCTCAGTAGATGCCTCATCTCACACCAATAACCTAACAATGTGTCTATGAGGTTTTTTTTTTTCAATGTGATAACTGAGACAGCTACTAAGTGACTAATGCTAATGTACTTATTGTATATACACTGGACAAAGGGATGATTCATATCCCAGAAGGGATGGAGGCAGAGGGTGAGAGATTTCATTATGCTACCTAGAACAGCACAACTTAAAACTTATGAATTGTTTATATCTGGATTTTTTCAGTTAATATTTTCAGACCCTGTAGACCATGGGTAACTGAGACTGTGGAAGATGAAACTATGGATAAGTGGGGGACTACTGTATTTATTAGAGATGCTAAGAGAGGATATTCAAAATCTGAGACCCCAAGAGCACAACAAAGTAAGTTGATTGGGGGAGAAACGAGTGGAGAATATGATGAAGTGGCCATGAAGTAAAACAAAAAGCCATGTGAAAATGTGTCTTCTGCATAGGAAGTGAAAAAAAGGTTTCAGGAAGCAGATTAATCATCTGTGTTGAATGCTGCTGAGGACAAGCCAGTTGAAGACTGGGAAACAAACACTGGATTTCTCAACGTGGAAGACATTGGTGACACTCAAAAGAACATTTTCCATGGAGTTGTGAGGATGAAAGCCTGGCTGGTATAAGTTTGAAAAGGAAGAGAAAAGTTTAAGAAAGTAAATATAGACCACTTTTCCAAAAGCGTTGTTATCAATAGGAGCAAAAACATGCTCTTTATGTGTAGTTAAATGGAAAATCATTTTTGTTTTTGTTTTCTTAAATGGGAGAAATTGTAAGACATGTGAATGCTGATGGGAATTATCCAGTAAAGAGGGGAGGTAAGCAATAGTCCAGAAGCAGGGGGAGGCTGCTGAACAACGTCCTTGACTGGGTGAAAGGGCACAGTGGAGGATATGGTTTTTATTTTTGGCAACATTAATCAATCTATTGTAAAAGAAGGAAAGGGTACAGATGCTAATTGTTTGGTAGCTATGAGGGTAAGAGTTTAGAATATTCTCCTCTGACTGCCTCTATATTCTCAGAAAATAGGATGGGAAAAATTGTGAGTAGTTTAAGGAAAGACTACAAGCTATGTCTATGACGACAGGAGAGTATTGTACCAGTGCAATGGAGTGTGATTGCTGGGCAGGCTTGAGAGCTTCTTTGAGGTTACTGCCTTTGAATTTAAAGTAAAAGCAAGCCACATGGTTGTGTGTTTATTTTTGCTGTTGTTTTTACTTTCAGCTTAGGGGTTGTAGGTACAAACCAGAGCTTGTATTTTGCCAAGTCAATGTGGCAAAGACAAGGGCAAGAGCAAGACAAGGGAGTTGAAATTATAGGAAAGGAAGACATTATAGAAACTGGCCATGGAATTTAAGCTGGCTTACGAGGGAAGCAAAAAGATGATAAAATCAGTGGGTTGTAGTTATTGATGGTTATGCCATCAGAGAACGAAAATTTAATAGAGCTATAGACACTCAAGGTCTTTTCAATAAGGGACACTGCAGGATAAACCACATCACTAACACAGGCAGCAGGCACACTGAGCACTGTAGAGGGCGAAAAATTCATTCAGTGTTGGACTAGTTAGCAGCACAATTTTTTTCAATTTCAAAAAATAACAAATTATAAAGTACTATACTTTTTACAGTTTAATAGCTCATTCTTCATTACTTATCATTGAATAATATATTCTTGCCCATTAATAGTTAAATTTCATATAATGGATAAACTTGTATATCAATTGAAGCTTAACCATAATAATATTTTATTATTTAAAATACTCATATATGAATAATTTAGAAAGTTTTCGATGATAATCTGATTTATATTTATGCCAACATTATTTTCAACAGAGAGCAAAATTAAACTTCATAATCAAAGTTACATTCATGAATTTTAAATCTTCCTCTAAGAAAACGGTTTGCCAAATTTGCTATAGTAAGAAATATGTCAGTCACAAGATTCCCTTCTCTTCTATTAAATAAAAATAAAAGAAAATATTCCTCTTTGGAACTAAAGCTCTGGCATGCCCAACAATGGAATAGAAGCATATTGGAACATTCATGATTTGGAATATATGTTTTGGTTTGCAAATCTAAAATGAAAAGGATGGCTCAAAATATTGGAGATAAGCTAGTTTCAAGTTCTTCATATTTCGTGGCATATTTTCATAAACATGGGGCAAATTTATGTCTCAGGAAAGGTTTTGGTATTATTGCTTAAACAAATGATAAACCTGTGTACTAAAGATTTTCCACAAAAGATTTCTGCTAAAGATTTTCCAAAGCTTTAACTTTGTATTAGATATTGACTTTTTTTTGTTACAAAAGAAAATAAATCTTTTCTGAAGATTGTTAGAACTGAAATACCTAAATATGTCATTGTTTTTCATAGAACAATGATTAATAGATAAACCTGCAGCAACATAGTGATTCTATACCAAGGAATTAATCTGATGTCTATTTTTCAGTAACAATAACAACAACAAAACCATTTTGTGTCTGATTGCTGAGTAAAGTGAAAGCAAGATATGAAAGTGATTTGTGATGGTGTTTTGGTGCCGACCAAATAGAGAACTGAAGGGGACCATTGGGATGTCATCTTGGGAGATGGCCTCCAAATCACAACGGAGAAATTACAGATGAACACATCTAAGGGCTTTGCTCTCAGGAGTAGATTTTACCGAGTGCAAAGCAGGAGTCTGCCATAACTGTAAAAGTATTACCTGTGCCTTTCAAACCTACACAGTTGTTCCTTGGTATTTATTTCATTGAAAAAAAAAGTACCAGAGTATTCAGATAAGTGTCAGAAAAATAATTTGTAGAGAGTCATGTTTATGAATTGTTCAGTGATAGAGTAATATATTTTTTAAATGTTATAAGTATGCCTAAAAAGTCTTCTCTATAAAAGTAAAATTTATGCATATTATCATAAAACAACTATTTATTTTTAGCCCCATATGTGCAAAGCAATGTATTAGAGCCAAAAAATAAAATTATCAAATTGGGTTTTTAACTTCATCAAATATATACATATCTGTATAAGTATTAGCTAGAGTTTTTTGTTTGTTTGTTTTTGTTTTCCTTTTTTCCCCTCTGCGGGGGTGGGGGTGGAGACAGCATAGCATCTAGTCTCATGACTTTAGATGGTCATAGTTCCCAAATTTAAATCCACAGGCCAAGCATTAGCACTGAAATTGAGATAGTCTACTTGGCATTCCACTCGAATATCTAATTGGGATCACAAACCCAATGTTTCTAAAATAAATTGTGATTTTTATCTACTAAAATTTGCTCTTCTTTCCCTGCCTTTATATTCCAGTAAATTCTTCTTTGTGCTTACTTCCTTTCTTTTCCTGATTTTCTACAACCAACAGTTAGATAACCCTGCTACCTCTCACATACATCCTTTTTTTTTTTTTTTTTTTTTTTTTGAGACTGAGTCTCAACTCTGTCGCCCAGGCTGGAGTGCAGTGGCGCCATCTCGGCTCACTGCAACTCCACCTCCTGGGTTCAAGCGATTCTCCAGCCTAAGCCTCCTGAGTGGCTGGGACTAGAGGTGTGCCACCAAATCTGGCTAGTTTTTGTAAAGAGTCATGACTACATACTACAGGAGCACCACCACATCTGGCTAATTTTAGTAGAGATGGGATTTCACCATCTTGGCCAGGCTTGTCTCGAACTCCTGACCTCATGATCCACCTACCTGGGGCTCCCAGAGTGCTGGGATTACAGGTGTAAGCCCAGCCTCTCTCACATACATCTCTAATTTGTCCATGTATTTCCTTCTCCATTGCTTCCATCTGATCAAAAACATCACCCTTTACTTAGACTATTGTAGTTTCCTTACTGATCTCTTATTTTCCATCCTTGCTTCTACCTCTCAAAATCTTTTAAACTCACAGAAGACCCAGAATGATCTTAGTAAAATGTATATTTTTTAAAAAGGTCAAAATGTAAATCAAATTATGTCACTGTGTTAAATCTTTCAGTGGTTTCTAATTACATATTGAACAAAATTCAAATATTTTATTGTGAGTGCAAATACCTGGATTACCTGTTATCTTCCCATTTATTTTACTTCAGCTCCTTTTCCTCTCCCCCAAAGCACTGATAGCTAATTCTAGTGAATTTTCTTTGACTGTGCCATCATTGTAAAGCCTTTGTACTTATTCCTTTAAATTTCTCTCCCAGCACATGTGTCCTATAATGGCCCTCCTTGGTTATTTGTTATAGAATTTACACCAATCTGTAATTATCTCCTTTATTATTTCTTTATTTCTCCTATGTCTCTTTATTAGATTGCAGGATCCAAGAAGGTAGGAACATGGCTGCCTTTATTACTACTGCAAGTACATAGAATAGGACCAGACAAAAACGGTATAAATATTTTTTGATTAAAATAATACAGTATTTCAAATATTCCCATTACTCCTGATTCTCTTTCAGTGTTTATTAACAGTGTATACATATCTATACTTGGCTACATAATTGCAATCACAACAAATATTGTAAGCAGTACATAGAACCTTATTAACATGATATTTTACATAAATGTTCATGGTAGGATTTTAGTTCAGTTCCATTTAACAAATATGTATTGCACATGTATTGTATATCAGGCTCTGTGTTAGGCACTGGTAACACAGAGATTAATATAGTATGGTTCAGTGAAATATTATTACTGCCTATAGTTCTGGAAGGATCATAGGTGATTTTTATTTTATTCATCTGTTCTGTGTTTACTCTTCATAATTTATTAGTTCTTTATATTTTGTGATAAAAATATTTTTGTGTTTACTTATTCTAAAAGAAATAATACATGTATGTCATGAAAATTCAATAGATGTGTATGTAAGAGAACATCAAAAGTCTTTGCACATATTCTGCATCAATCAAATAGCATTATTTTTAGTTTTATTCCATGAAAGCCAATTATAACTACTGCCATATAGTCAGTTGTTAACTCATCAGTATGCCAGGGATATCTTTTCATGTTTATACACATATTTATAATCTGACCTTAATTATAGCTGTATAATAGTCTCTTAAATTTGAACACTCGTCAAATTACTTATGTTAGATGAATTTTTATACCTTTGATTATCTCTTTTTTAAAATGCTTTTTATGCAGTATGAGTTTCTTAAAACAAAAAAAAACACTTCTATTTAACCTATACTTATTTGTTATAATTACATGTGTGTTTGATATTCGTTTTTCTATCATTTTCAATATATTATATTCATTTTGCTTTCTTGCTTTTCCTTCTTCCTATTTTTTTCCCAAATTGATAAGTTTTCTATAGTTTTCTCTCTTTATAACTTTTCTCTATTGCATTCATTTTCAAGCATGGTGCTAGAATTTCCTGCACTGTTTTTATCTAAAAGTTACTCTGATAGTTCATTTTATACTACAGCCTACTCTGGATAATTTAATTTAACATCTTGAATCACACTGAGAATACAAATTAAACTATGCTATGAACTTAATTATGCCCCCCTCTCTCCCAGATTCGTATGTGAGGCCATAATTCCCAATATGATGCTATCTGGAGATGAGTCATTGAGAAGTAATTAGTGTCATAGGAGGTCATGAGGGTGGAGTCTTCATGATGTAATTAGTAGATTTATTTAAAAAAATAAAGATCTCTTTGTCACTTTCTCTCACCACTTTCTATCTCCCCCTCCCCAACCTGCCACTTGAAGACAAAGTGAGAAGGTGGCTGTCTGCAAGCCAGGAAGAAGTTCCTCACCAGGAAACAAATTTTGGAGTTGAACAAGCGTCCAGAATTGTGAGAAAATAAATTTCTGTTAAGTCATGCAGTCTATGGTATTCTGTTACGGTAGCCTGAGCTGTCTAAGACAAATTATTAATGTAATCTTTTGCGTTTGGCATCAACTTCCTTTCCCTGGGGACCTCAACCTCTGTACTGAATCAGAGGACCTCAACCTCTATACTGAATCAAACCTCTGTACTGAATCTGCTTATGCTTGCATGTGATAATCTACATCAGTAGTTCTCAAGATGTGTTATGCTTCATAATTACATGCTGAGATTTTTATTTTCTAAAAATGTGCTTGCCTGACACACCTTGGCATGTCCCAAATCAGAATCAGGAAAGCCAGAGAGGCCTATGATCCAGGGTATTTTAAGAAAACTTTTCAGGAAATTATTATATGCACCCTTGATTTAAAAAACAACAACAACAACAAATGGGTCATATTGACATATTGATAGTTTGTTTGGACTCCTTCAGCAATTGTATAGATCAATATTTCATTGATTTTCACGATCATCCGATCAATCCTCAGGAAGTGGCAATGAGCCTGGTTTAGTATTAAAGTTCAATCCATTCAATGAATGAATTGAATTGAATTTCCTGAATAAGTAAACTTGGGGGTGAAATGCTGCAGCTAGGCCTTTTGGTGGCCAGGTTCTTCTGTGGCCCTGCTGTAGTTTCTTAGAAGTGATTTCATTTGGTAAGAGCTATAAGTTATAAGTTGAAAGCAGGGTTATACTAAAAGCTTAGTGATCAGGGTTACACTAAAAGCTTATACTAAAACCTTAGTGATTTTCACTCCTGAGTGTTTTATCAAAACGAAACTAGTTAGAGATTTTTCCTCGTTTCATTTTCATACTAACAATATCAGGAACCTGTAATGTTAAGTTCCTCACTTTACCTTTTGAAGTGCATTTGGCGCACCAATATTCTTGTTTGTCCCTTTCCAATTTTCACACAATTCCGCACCCAAAGCTCTTACTTTCAGAAACTTCTTCCATTGGCTTGGGACAGAGTGAGAGGAAATTATTTACATATTTCTCTGAAAGTCCTTCCTTTTCCAGTATGATAACATAGGTGTTTCAGCATTAATGGCCTTTTCTTTCAACTTGACTCCTCTGCTTCACATATTACAGAAATTTCAGAAAGTTCCTGGTTGTTTTCTTATTTTCATGAGGAAGAAATCTGTAGTCTCTTCTTGTCACCACTGGAGGGTGTCCAGGTTCTTGGCATCTTGAAGAACGAATTGGACAAAATGCACAAAGAAAGGAATGAAGAGATTTATCGAAAATGAAAGTACACTCCACAGTGTGGGAGTGGGCCTGACCATAGGGGCTCAAGGGTCCCGTTAAAGAATTTTGGGGAGTTTAAATATCCGCTAGAGGATTCCATTGGTTACTTGGGGTACATCCCATGTAAATGAAGAGGATAAAGTAAAGTTACAAAGTTATTTACTTGGCCTACACCCTATGGAGAGGATATTTCCTGTCATAGCTGAAGTGTGAATTGGCCTTATGTTCCCTGCCTCCAGACCCTCTTTTCCTGCCTCATCTCCCCTCTGAGAGATGTGACCCCATAAATCTTTATGGGAGGCAGAGAAACCAATGGTCTTTTTTCTGTGTCTGCTTCATGCTGGCTTGGGGTGTAGTCCCTACCTACTGAGGATCATGGAACTCTCGCCCTGCTCTGTCTGGTGGAGGCAAGGTAGATTCTTGATGGCCAGGGCTGGTGTCTTCACCTGGAATTGGCTAGAACCTTTGTTGCATGATTATGTGAAGCTTGATGGTCTCTAGGCAAGAGGAAATGAATTTGGTTAAAGATTTATTGGGAACTTCATGGGGTGGATACCTATGCTATCAAAAATGTTTGTTACAAAGATTTGCAGGAGAAAAAAGTAAAACCTGGTTTTTTCTAGAACCGATGTCTTTCCTTAATGCACAAGCAACTCTGTTTTGGTTTGGTTTGGTCTGTTAGGGCCTAGAGAATGAGCTTAGTCCAAAACAATGCCCCCTAGAATTTTGTTTAGAAAAAAAAACTCCCCCATTTTGGTCAGGTTCTCACTCAGGTGAGAGTGTGACCAAAACTTAGGGCCTTAGTGCCATTCTCAGTTACCATCATTTTGGGTTTCTTGTCTCAACACATCATTCATAGGTTAGTGTGTCCTCATGGCTGCACATTTCTTTTAGCTCCTGTCATTCCAGTTGAAAAGAGACCATATGACATTCTAGAGATGGCTGCATGCAAGCATTTAAAACCTATGAGAAAATACAGTGTACCAGGGAGACTATTGTTATGACTACTGGGAGGATAATACCAAGAGTTTGGAGTATGCTGCTTACCCAAGTTTCCCACAAGCCAAACCACCTAAAATCAAATGGATCAAAGAATGAGCTAGAAAAAGAGTTTGCTCACTTAACTAAGCAGTCTCTTTGTTAATCGCCTACCACTGAATTTCTATAATCTTCATTTGATGAATTTTTCCATAGGCTACAAGTGTTAGCAGCTGCACAGCTACTTCTTTGTTTAGCCAATTCTACTATAACTTTCACAAAATAATTTAAAATCTGTTGTGTAACTGTAGTCTTTACAGTAGAATTTGCTATAGACGTTATCATGGGAAATACATTTCTAATCATTGCCTCTTTTACTTTAAACCACGGAAAAAGGAACAAACAAATGATCCCTTTTTGAAGAGTGAAGGCCTTCTGGCAATGTTCTGTTTAACCCATGATGTGGGTTAAGAGGAGTCAACCAGTGTTTGTTTTTGACTGGTTATGAGACAACATACCTACCATTAAAGTTTCTTACCTACATTGGGCCTTCATCTTTAATCTATCGAAGTATAAGTTTATCCATGTATAAGGCTGGCTGTAACTCCTTCAAAAATAAAAGTACACCCCATAAGTGCACATAACAGACCCCTTTTCCACTTGTATTGTTTCTAGAGGCATACGCAAGAGAAAATACTCAAAGATAAGAGTTTCATGATAGAAGTCTTCATCTGTCAACTTGGAAAAAGCTATTCACATTAAGGATTCCATCTTCTTCTTCGAAGAAATTTCCCTGGTTAGTACTACATTAAGGGTTCCAATGAGTGTACAGTTCTGAGAATGTAGAGGGACCCTTCTCATTTATGTGATTATAAACCCAAAGTTCAAGGTCCCAAAGTTTTTGGTGTAGTCTGGATGGCAAGGACAGTCTTTCACTGTTTTCAGAAGATCCAAACCATAAAAAGCTTTTTCACCTGGTGAAAATACACCCTTGCTTAATAATCTACTGTTACAACATCAGCATTCTTGCATGGGAAAACTTCTGTTCAACCAGTAAACATGCATGGAAAATAACAACTGAATGAAATCCCTTTTAAAAAGGTTTAAATGGCCCATCAGGTGACCAAATGTACCTGAACCTTTAATTGTTTTCCCAGGCATATGGGACCAAGCACTGATAATAAGCTATTTTAGTAATTTGTAAGTCACTACACCATTGTATTCAATCTGGATCGTTTTATCTTTTCTATAGTGAGTCATGGAATGCAGAACTTTTAATAATGAGAGCTTTAAGGACTCAGGAAGGACAAGATGGCCATCTGGTTCTCCATGAATCCATGCTTAATCAACATTAGACTTCTATGCTCTTGAATACTAGTTGTTTTTCCAAATAAGTGCATAGCACTGACAAGGAAATTTGGTTATTCCTGTGGTTTACAATACCATAATAACCATCCTTAGACATTAGAATTTTAGAAATCCCATACAATTTTGGAACATATATTAGCATTATTCACAAAAATATAACCTAAAGAAGACTCAACTTAATTTTGGCAATCCCATGTACCTAAAAATGTCAAACAATTCTGTTTACATCTTTTCTTGATGTTTTCAGGAGCTCTCTGATCCATCCAAAAAGCCAGGCATTCGGAAAGAGAATTTTGAAACTGAAGTTTGATTTTGGAATTCCAGATTACCGTAAATTATATATTTTGCCAAAATGATGACTCAGAAATTTTAACAAAGCAAAATCCTTTTATAACCTTTTACAGAAAAAAAAAAAAAAAAAAAAA
>NW_016809495.1:691901-722521 GCF_001698545.2 Rhinopithecus bieti | reverse complement strand
AAAAAAAAAAAAAAAAAAAACCCAGTTTACTGTTCGTACATACCTTGCATGTATAACTGTTCCTAGTAGTCACAATTGCATGTTACAAAGGTGACTCTTTGCAGTTTTAATTTTAACATAAAACCTGGAAAGTTATGTTCTGAAAAGGGTTGACTATTTCCAGCATAGCTAGAGAGGTGTGGCCAACTCCACATGTCCCCAGGCCTTACCTAGCTGGAAAGCAGGCAAGTTAAACAATTTTCAAAAGCCAAAGAAACAGTTTATGACCTTAAAGTATTTAGAAAACCTAATATATGAATGTAATTTAGACCACATGTTTACATTTTGAAGACATTTGTATTTTACCAATAATCTTTAAAACTGTTTATTTCCCAAAAGATTACTCAAGTCACATGAACTAAATAAAAGACATTATGCTTTTCACTTTTCTGACAAAGTTTTTGATTTAAGCTCTTATTATTAAACAAATCAATGTAAAACTTTACAGAGGAGATAAACAGTGACTTTTACCTTTTATTTAACCAGTTTACATAGAGAGAGAAAGGCCAGAGACTGGCTGGTAAGAAATTCTTACCCTTTTGCTGGCATGCCGTGTTCCTGGGTTCTCTCTCCCTGAGCAGCCCTAGTGACCCTGCTTGACTGTATCAAACAAACACATTGCCATGAATTAAGAATATTCACAAATAGTTTACAAATTTTGGACCAATTAGGCAGAGAGAGAGAAATATGATACAAATTCCATTTATGAAAGTATGCTCAATACACTGAAATTATCAGGAAGCCTAAAATCCAAAGTTAGTTTAAGGTTACAAGTCTGGTGTGCGCTATCAATTCTTGTGGGCCAAACAAAGGTAGCCTAGGAATTTAAGATAAATGAAGAGTAAACAGCAAACAAATGAAAACTAGAAGCTAAAAAAAAAATAAACAGGAAACCAACCCTAAGTTTTTCTACTTAATTTACCCTGAAGGCTACAGTGTTACCTAGGGTCTCAGAAAACCCACATAAGTATTTTATTCCTAATACACAATTCGATATCCTTAAGTTCACCAATATTATCATATATTCTGTACAATCAAGAAATTCACTTCAGGCATATGACCAATAAGTACTCTAAAGACACTATCCACACAAAACAGCAAATATAGTATGAAGCAATGCAAGCATGTATATGAAATTTGGCCTCAAATTTTAAAGCTTCATGCTTAACTCTATTAAAAAATGAATTGTCAAACTGCCAACACATTTCTTTTCTTTTCTTTCTTCCTTCCTTCCTTCCTTCCTTCCTTCCTTCCTTCCTTCCTTCCTTCCTTCCTTCCTTCCTTCTTTCTTTCTTTCTTTCTTTCTCTCTCTCTCTCTCTCTCTCTCTCTATTTCTTTCTTTATTTCTTTCTTTTTATTTTTTTTGAGACTGAGTCTCACTCTGTCACCCAGGCTGGAGTGCAGTGGCATGATCTTGGCTCACTGCAACCTCTGTCTCCCAGGTTCAAGCGATTCTCCTGCCTCAGCCTCCTGAGTAGCTGGGATTATGGGTGCCCGCCACCACGCCCAGATACTTCTTATTTTACTTTAATCAAGATTAAGAGCTTTAACTATGAAAGTGTTAATTAGCCAAATGTCTCCAATTCTCTATCAGGTTTTAAGAAATATTTTATTATTTAAACTTTTTGCACATCTTTCTCCCTTACTTAATAATTCCTAACTACACTGTTTCATAAGTAACCTTTGCAAATCTGGAATTTGAACCAACTTTTAGATAACTTCTGAATTAGACAAAATTATTCTTTCTTCACTAATAATATAACCCTTTATGGCACATTTTGTATACAGAACTTTTATCCTTAGAACTAGAATTTTTATCCTTAGTAAACTAAAACTTTAGTGAAACCCTAAAAAGCAAGAAATCCTGACCTATCAGATATGAGCATTTACAGATCAGAACAATTCCACAATTTTAGAAACATATTTCCCAAATCACAATCCTTTCTTAATTGGAAATGACACAGATATTAAATGAGCATCAAAACTAAGTTTAAGATTTTAATTTACACAAAACGTTAGCCTAAAATATTTATCGCATTCACTGTACTAAATTTTTACTTTTTTTTTTTTTGTAACAGAGTCTCACTCTGTGGCCCAGGCTGGAGTGCAGTGACATGATCTTGACTCACTGCAACCTCTGCCTCGCGGGTTAAAGCGATTCTCCTGTCTCAGCCTCCAGAGTAACTGGGATTACAGGCATGGGTCACCATGCCTGGCCTTTTGTATTTTTAATAGAGACGAATTTCACCATCCTGGCCAGACTGTTCTTGAATTCCTGGCCTCAAGCAATCCACCCGCCTCAGCCTCCCAAAGTGCTGGGATTACAGTGTGAGCCACTGTGCCCAGCCTTAATTTTCACTTTTAGCAAGGGAGACATGAGCCATCAATCCACATATGTAAAATGAACATTGATTTGGTCTGGAAAAGCAGGACAACTCAGTTGCGGAGGGAGTTTGGGGGCTTTCAGATCACAGGTAGGTGGGAAACAAACCATTGCATTCTTTTGAGTTTCTGATTAGCCTTTTCAAAGGAAGTGATCAGATAAGCATTTATCTCAGTGAGACTTTGAATAAAACAGGAGGCAAGCTCACCCCAAGCAGTTCTCAGCTTGAAATTAACACTGACATTTAAAAATATCTAGCAAAGACAAACATAAAATTCAGACAAAATGTATGCTGACAATTCTAAAGGCATTTCTATTTTTATTCCACCAATAATTTTAAAGCTAACTTGTTCAGTAAAGTTATACTTTAAGTCACGTGAACTTGAAAAATGCTTAGACTTATTTTACTTATAAGACAATTTGGTAGACACAACATGTAATAATAAGTGTACATACAAATAAACACATCTAGACATGCATACACACACATAAACGAAGATCCAATAGCTTGGATCCTCAGCCATGAGACAGCAATACAAGCTTGCCAGTTTTACTTTGCCCCAGTAGATAATCCAATGAAGGCTGTGAACCAAAATTTCAGGTAAAGCAGTCTCCATGGCAGTTTGATTT
The DNA here is from genome assembly GCF_001698545.2 of Rhinopithecus bieti. NCBI lineage: Eukaryota > Metazoa > Chordata > Mammalia > Primates > Cercopithecidae > Rhinopithecus > Rhinopithecus bieti. The sequence continues at coordinate 719,469 of NW_016809495.1, read as the reverse complement.
TGTTTGTTTGTTTGGTAGAATTTTATTATAAAGCCTATAGAGCAAATGTTCAATAGGAGTTTAAAGAATTAGGTGGTAGAGTGTTAAAATAACAAAACCATATAACATGGGGAAATTACATTAAAAATTTAGTATTCATATTACTAATCAATAATGTCACATCGATTGTTTACTCTTAAATGTAAATCAATACTAACTTTCAAAAATGCAATTCAGCAATTTGTTAATTATTCTTTTTTTTCTTAAGTTATAAAAGTGTTTTATTCTCCCCTTTACAAATGACAGCACTGAGGTTTTAAAGGAGTGTTATGACTGGTTCTTGGTTGCCGACTAAATAAATGGTAGGGCAAGGATTAAAACTTGGTTTTTCTGACCTTAATTAAAATGTTTTTACTATGTGTGCATTTTGAAAATTCATGCTTGTTTCTGAGATTTGGGTGTGCAGACAGGCCCGATTCATTTTGAGTATGTCTGCTTTTATGAAAGTAGAAAGGGCTAATTTGGGTACTAGTTTCTTTTCTAACCTATGCTCAACTATAACTTAAATGTATACATTATTAAGCAATTACACAAAAATTAACCTACAAGGGTAACTCCTTTTGATGTCTTTCATAAGAAAGATTTCTGGCCATTTGCCCACTGTGATGTTGTAATTTATTTTTTATTTTTTGTTTTGTTTTGTTTTTTATTATACTCTAAGTTCTAGGGTACAGGTGCACAATGTGCAGGTTTGTTACACATGTATACATGTGCCATGTTGGTGTGCTGCACCCATTAACTCGTCATTTACATTAGGTATATCTCCTAATGCTATCCCTCCCTGCTTCGCCCACCCCACAATAGGCCCCCGTATGTGATGTTCCCCTTCCCGCGTCCAAGTGATCTCATTGTTCATTTCCCACCTATGAGTGAGAACATGTGGTGTTTGGTTTTCTGTTCTTGCGATAGTTTGCTAAAAATGATGGTTTCTTAAAGGCCAAACCTCCCCAGACTCCAAAGAGCACTGGGACCAAATAGTACCAAAAGAGGATGTCACATGTTAACCAGGTCCCTTGCTTAGGACAGCAGCACAAGAGCCTGGATACATGCAATGCCATTCCACTACCAAGTAGACCATAAACTCCGGTTTCAAAACAATATTGGGGCCAAAAAGTATTGCAATGATGAGAGAAAATTTTAAGGAGGGTTTAATACTTTTAATAGTAGACCCCAGAACCTTTGCTAAGAGCATCCTCTTTGGAGGGGTTGAGGTACACTGGATCCCCTCAAGTGTCCTCTTGTGGGGTCCAATCGTAGAGTGTCAGAAGTCTCTCACTTTAGGTGGGCACTGGTGCCACTTTACATGCTTTCCCTCCAGAGCCTACAGTGAATTTTCCTTTGGTACCTGGGCGTAATTCCCAACTTTCATCATTCTTATAATTTGATAAGGTCACACTTTCCCATGCTTCCCATTCCATGAACTTTAATGATAAGAACTGCAGTTTGGGTGGATTTATTTTGCCCTTAGCCAGCTGAATAGGGGAAAGGAAGAATTTAGCATAAAATAAGAAAATATAAGTAGCCTGAAAAATGTGGAAGTTTGCTTTGAGCTGCACCACATGTAGGGATCGGTGACCAAGGGCAGAAAAGATTAAAAAAAAAAAAAAAAAAAGAGTCCTTCCCACTATGGGCAGGGCAATTATTTCCATTCATTCCTTGGCCTTCAGGGAATATCAGGTAGGGACCCCAGCCAATTGCCCTCAATTTCCAAGGAGCTACTAGGAAACAGCTGCTGAAAGGCTGAAAAAGAGAGGACAAAAATGAAAAAGACCCAGGTCCCTTAAGTGAGCTGGGCGTGGCAGTTAGGCTTCTCCCCATGGAAACCCCTTAGTTTCACTGGCCTTGGCCAGAAACCTCCAGTTGCTTCCATGTTTAGGCACTTCCCACCAAGGGTCCTGAGTTAGAAAGGATAGAGAGAGAGAGAGAGAGAGAAAGAGAGAGAGAGAGAGAGAGAGAGAGAGAGAGAGAGAGAGAGAGAGAGAGAGATTGATTCCCCAGCATGGAGCAAAAGGGAAAAGGAGACAGGAGAAAAATAAGTTCCAAACTTAGGGCTTGCCTCTTCCTCCTGGCTGGATCACTAAAGTATGTGACCAGGGTAGGGTGTCCAGGTTCTTGGTGTCTTGAAGAAAGAATTGGACAAAATGCACAAAGATAAGGAAGGAATGAAGGGATTTATTGAAAATGGAAGTACACTCCACAGTGTGGGAGTTGGCCCCAGCATAGGAGCTCAAGGGCCCTGTTAAAGAATTTTGGGGAGTTTAAATACCCTCTAGAGGATTCCATTGGTTACTTGGAGTAAGCCCTATGTAAATGAAGAGATGAAGTAAAGTTACAAAGTCATTTATTTGGCTTACACCCTAGAGAGAGGATATTTCCTGTCATAGCTGAAGTGTGAATTGGCCTTATGTTCCCTGCCTCCGGACCCCATTTTCCTGCCTCATTCTCTTGAGGGACTTTCATTGTTCTCAGTTACTATTTCATATTATGTAGAATCAATTTGCTTAGACATGTCTTATTGGCCATTACTTTTTTCATATTCAAAGTAATAAATATCACTTCTCAGAATATTTTGATAAAATAAGGAACAGAGGAAGTAGGGGACAAGTTCCATGGAGCATATTTCCCAAGCAGTATTTTATTGGGGAAATACTGTACATGAATAATTTTCTTTAGGACATATTACATATAAAAAATTGGCTCTCCTGAAAGATTGATGAGATTTACAGTGCTACTGCCAACATATAAGTATACCTAAATTATATACAATTTATCTTTATTATTTTAAATAGGTGAATAACAGTATCTATACATAACCTTATTGCTTTGGGCTGTTCAGTGTCTTTCTCACTGTTCTAGCAATAGTCAGAGGTTTTGTAAAATCAGTATTTCCCTACTCTACATCCACATGGTTTGAGTAGGCCAACCTACCACACGCTCTTCCCTAAACATGAAACATTGACCTAAAGGCTAAAAATGACTCCAGCTGATTTATCCTGGTGGATGTAAACTCGTTTCAACACCAAGATCCCCAGAGCTGTATTACTCTTGGACTTTACTAAGCCTACTTCAGTAGCTTTTCCTTTGAATATATGAGCCCCTCCATATAATATCCAAACAATTCTTTATTTGCTTAAATTTCTGAGAGTAATTCCATTGTTGAAAGAAAATTACTGGTTCTTATACAGTATTATTTTTATTAACTCTTTATTTTTTATTTGTTAATGAGAACATGAGTTTCCTTTATACTTTGAACTAATCCACTTTGTTTACTCAATCCAACTAGCATATTTTGGGCATTCTATTAATTGTTTTGGGATAAAAACACTAGTGTGTTATAAATTCTGACTCAAAAATCTTACAAAATATTTGTATAGACAGACATGTAAATATCTAAGAATAAGCTATACATTTCAATTGAACTTTTTTTTCTATTTTTCAAGTATAATTGGTCCATCAGATTAACATAGCTTAATACACTTTTTGCATGTGGATAATTGCTAATCTCTGTTATGTTTGTAAATATTTTCCTGATTTATTTGATTTGCTCTTAATATTTATTTTCATTATATTTTATTGTATACATATACCAGAATATAATATATAGCCATCCTTCTGATTTATTTAAAATATTGTATGTATCCTCATTGTAAAAATGATTTTTGATTATTTTGTTTATATATATATATATATATATATATAATGTATTTATCCAGCATACATTATGACATGTGGTATCGGATCTATTTCACATTGTCCTCATTCTTATATTTAATTATACTAATATTTGCTTAATGAAACACTTTCTCATTGCTGATTTTATCTCTTCGCTTAAGCTTAGTATAAAAGTTTGAATTAATTTTTTGAAACATTAATTTTTGGAAAACAGATTATTGTCTTTTCTGTTGAAATATAATACTGTACATGTTAGAGAAGTTAAATTTTTAATATACTTCAAAAATTTTGAAGGGCATATCTACTGCCAATACCTTAAAAAAAAAAAAAAAGAACTTTGGCTTACATTTCCAGCAGGAGTTTCCTTTCTTTGATGCAAGTTTTATGAAATATATCACAAGAATGTTGAGTAGAAACGACTTGTCTATATATTAACTTAGGGGTGCTGTCAACCTTACTATATTTAGTCTTCCCAGCAAGGATCAAAACTTTATAATTATTCATGTCTTTATCTTTCTTAATTTTTTCATTAGTGTTTTATAATTGATTTTAAATAAACAGCCTAGCTTAAGTTAAATTAGTCTCAAACCAATTCTATTCACCATTGTAAATAAAGCTCCTTTTATTTTCATGTTGCATGTTACCTCCATACAATAATATAAATGACTTTTAACTATTAATGGTATACATTCCAAAATTGCTTAATTAATTTATCACCTAAACCCATTTTTAGTTCTTTTCCTTATGCTTGTAGTTATGCTAACTATACAGATTTATATTTTTAATTTATCAATTAATGTAATTTAAAATTACTTACAGGCCAGGCCCAATAGCTCATACCTGTAATTCCAGTACTTCGGGAGCTCAAAGCAGGATGAATCGCTTGAGCCCAGGAATTTCAGACCAGCCTGGCAACATAGGGAGACCTTGTCTCTACAAAACAAAACAAAACAAAACAAAAAATTAAAAACTAGGATTGCTTGAGCCCAGGAGGACGAGGCTGCAATGAGCCATGATCCTGCCATTGCAGTCCCACCTGGGTGAGAGGGCTAGACCCTGCCTCAAATAAAATAAAATAATATAAAATAAAATAAAATATTACTTATTGATTTCTAAATCAGGAATGTGTCTTGGATTGAGGAATTTCCAATAAACTGCTTATATCCAATAAACTGCTTGAAAGCTTTTTAGTGTTAACATATTAATTGCAATGTATCCTAAGTGAAATGATAATTTCATTTCAAAAGTGAAAGTGAAACTTCAGGCTGGGCGCAGTGGCTTAGCCTGTAACCCCAGCACTTTGGGAGGTCGTGGCAGGCAGATCACTTTAAGTTAAGAGTTCGAGACCAGCCTAGCCAACATGACAAAACCCTGTTTCTAGTAAAAATACAAAAAATATTTGGGTGTGGTGGCACAGGCCTGTAGTTCCAGCTACTCTCCTTGAACCCGGAAGGTGGAGGTTGCAGTGAGCCAAGATCATGCTATTGCACTTCAATCAGGGTGAGAGAGTGAGACTCTGTCTCAAAAAACAAAAACAAAAACAGAAAGTGATACTGAAACTTCACTTTTTCTGAACATTATATTTTATACCTGAATTTTCTCTACTCTGTCCTCACCATTTTCTTTGTCATCTAGGTTGAAATTCTGAGAAATTTCTTGTTTAGTTCTAAGTCCACATTTCATATAGCTAATTATTTGCTAAGTCTTAAGGATTCTTTCTTTACAGTGTTTTTCCGCATATACCTTCATGTTTAACTGTCAACTCTTTTATTTAGGGACTGCAGCAATTATTTTGAACTAATTTCCATTCTCCTTTAATCTCCGTGCTACATTTCATCCTAGATATATGACAGGTTAATCTCATTTTCACTTCACAGCTCTTATGCTCAAAGGTCTTTAATAACTCCTTACTAATTTCTAGTTTTGGTTTAAACCCTCTGCCAAGGGACTCCTAAAACATGTTCCCAAATAATCATTCCAACTTTTTCTCTCAGTGGTACTTTTACACATATCCTGAGCTGCAATTATATTTAACCAATCACTTTTCTTCCTGTCCAGGAAATTTGAACAGAAGTCTTAAATGTTCCTGAACTGTTAATACCTTTACAAAAAAGCATACAGACACTCCTCAAATATTTCTGTGGTTTTCCCTACAGACTTTGCTGTAGCAGTTGATCAATGGATGTCAAAGACATCTTTGAAAGACAGAAGAACTGACCCTTCTTTTTACATTCCTTTTTTAAAAAACTAGCTCCACCATACCTGGATTCTGCCCATATTGAGGACAACATTATCGAATAATCTGTATGGAATACACAATACCAATGGAAATATTCCCTCCCTAAGCAGAGGACTGAAGCACTTTTCAAGTAAATAGCTCTTATCTATATCAGCATTTCATTTTATCCACCAACACATCTAGAACAGCCTATATTCTCTTTAAAAATAAGAAGTGATTTTATAAATGAGTATCCTAAGCAGAAATAGAGAGTATTACCTTAATTATGCTATACTTAAAACAAGTCCAACCTTCAGTCTGTAAATTCTACAGAAATAACATAATTTGATCCCACAAAATAGTCGACTGTAAGTCAACACAAAGCTTCCCTTTTGCGAATGCATTTTAGTATTCCAAGAAATAGGAAAGAAAAAGCATTTACCACAAACTCCCAGGTACAATATCTGGGATGTGTGCACACTGTGGTAAAGATACAGACACTCCATTTAAACCCTAATTTTTTGTTGTGAGTCAATTGTGGGCTGCTAGCTGGAAGACAGGTTCACTACATATACTTCCATGTTTGGCTTTCTCTAACACAGGCTCTGAACAACGACAGGTCAAGTCTGGACATGGGCCAACTTTATTCCAGACAACTTCCCAGAAAAGTTGGAAATAAAGACCTGGGACATAAATTGGAACCTGAATTAACAATCTCATAGGACAGAGTGGTAGCCTGGTACAGGGGTCTGAACACATCCGAAGAAATATATATAAATAGAGAAATTTTAAACCAGCAAACAATCACTGACCTGAGAAAAGAGATTAAACTCATTTTAGACATACCAAGTCTCAATAAGGTTTACTACACATATGTCTTTTCTAAATAAGTTATTACCAGATATCATGCTGCATGTTAAGTAAGGAAATCAAGGCAGAGGAAAAAAATAGGATGTAGAAAACAGTGCATCTTCACTAACATCCTAGTGCATAAAAGTCCCAAAGCCCAGTTTTATATAGAAGAATTAAAATGGTCTTCAATACTTTTATTGTTAATCATAATCATTTGTACAAACATTTGTACAATATTTATTGTACACTTTACTAAATTCAAGGTGCTGTTTAACATATGCTAACTCATTAAATACACATACATTCCTATAAATTGGATACAGTTGAGACTAAGTTGCTTGCCCAAGGAAAACTATAAGCAGGGACCAGGCCACCCACACTGGCAGTGTAATTCCAAAGACTCAATATCATTCAGTAGCCAGTTATTATTTTAATTAGTCAAAAATCACTTGGGTATACATAAGTGCCCCAAAAAAGGAACACTAAAGTAAAATAAAATTATCTGAATCTAGTATTAAAACTATATATCATATGACTTTGATTTGGCAAACTAGAAAAAATGGTCATTACCTTGAAATACTTTACTTATCCAACTACACAAACTGGTTATCCATGAAAAAAAAAATTCTCATTGAATTATTAAGTCCCCTGTTTGTCCAAACCTTGAAACTTCAACATTATGCACTTTTCAGTTCCAATCTTCAGAACTGCATTGTAAGTTTTATTATGCTTTGTTTTACCATGTCAATCACCAGATAATCTCATTTGGGTACATTTAAGCAGAGATCTACCTTATAATATTTATTACAGTAAATTTATATCTATAGTAAAACACCACTCATAACGGAACAATTATTTATCATTTTCATTGATTCAATATAAAGCTATAGCTAATAAAACATGTGAGTTTTACTATATGTTGCTTTATCTTAAAAGTTATTTTTGCAGGGCACGGTGGCTCATGCCTGTAATCCCAGCACTTTGGGAGGCCAAAGTGGGCAGATCACAAGTTCAGGAGTTGGAGACCAGCCTGACCAACATGGTGAAAACCTGTCTCTACTAAAAATACAAAAATTAGCTCTGCATGGTGGCACACGCCTGTAGTCCTAGCTACTCAGGAGGCTGAGGCAAGAGAATAGATTGAACCCTGGAGGCGGAGGTTGCAGTGAGCTGAGATCATGCTACTGCACTCCAGCCTGGGAGCCAGAGCAAGACTCTGTCTCAAAAAAAAAAAAAAGGAGTTATTTTATAAAGTAAACATGGTTGTTTCATACAAAATTTATTCATAGCCTATTATATTTTGCAAATAAATTAAGTGGCTCATGCACATTCTTAAGTTATAACATCAATACTAAATTAAGAGTGAGTAGCTAAGGAAATTGGAATAAATATAAAAATGAAAGTAGAACATATTTTTAAAGGTAACGTATGACAGAATTCTTTGTATGTGTCAGGATTCTCTTAATTGTTAACAGAAAAGCAGCTCAAGCTACGTTAATTATAAATGAGAGTTGCTATAGAACATCAAGGTAGCTCAGACTAAAGAAGCCATCATTATGAAACATGAAGATGAGAGCAACTCTGAAGTCATCAGTCACTGGATCGAGAGACAGGAACAGTTTTAAGATTATCTACATTCATATTTTTTCCTCTTTCATTTAAAAAATTATTCTTAATTGACAAATAATAGTATATTGTTATGGGGTACAATGTGATTTTTGTTCTATTGTATTCATTGAAGAAGTTTAATCAAGCTAATTAACATCCTATCACCTAATTAATTTGTCATTTTTTGAGGTGAGAATATTAAAAATTTATAGTTTCAGTAATTTTGAAATATACAATATATTATAATTAACTGTGGTCACTGGGTTGTGCAATAGATCACTCAAACTTATTCCTGTAGTCTAACTGAGACTTTGAACATTTTGATAAACATTTTCTCTCTCCCCATCCCTCTTCCTTCCCTGACCAGCCTCTGGTAACCACCCTTCTGTTCTGTTTTCATGAGATTGATTTCCTTTGATGATACATGTAAATGAGATCATACAATATTTTTCTTTCTGTACCTGACTTATTTAATTTATCATAATGTCCTCCAGTTCCATCCATGTTGTTACAAATGATGGCATTTCCTTCTGTTTTAAGTCAGTATAATACTCCGTTGCGTATACAATATCACATTTTCTTTATTCATCTACTGATGGTTACTTAGGACACTTCCATATCTTGGCAATTGTAAATAATGCTGAAATAAGTATAATAATGCAGATATCTATTCAACATACAAATTTCAGTTCCTTTCACTGCATACTCAGAGATGAGATTGTTGGATCATATGGTAATCTTATTTTTAGTTTTCTGAGAAATCTCCATAATACCAAAATAGCTGTACTAAGTTACATTTCCACCAACAGTGTACAAGAGTTCTCTATTTTCCACATCCTTGCTGACACTTGGTATCATTTGTCATTTTTCTAATAGCAATTCTAGCAGATGTGAGTTGGTATCTCATTGTGGTTTTAATTTGCATTTCCCTGAATATTGGAGATATTGAGCATTTTCTCACATATCTGTTGGCCATTTCTCAATTTTTTTGAAAGATATCTGTTCAGGTCCTTTGCCAACTTTTTAATTGGGTTATTTGTTTCTTTGCTGTTGAGTTGTTTGAGTTCCTCATATGTTTTAGATATTAGCCCCTTGTTAAATGTATGCTTTGTAAATATTTTCTCCCAATTAGTGTGTTGTCTCTTTATTCTCTTTTATTGATTTTTTCCTATGGCTATAGTGATTTCCTTGTAATAGGAGAATGGTTTTAGTTGGCCAAGAGTTTATAAACTCATAAATGAACAAATAGAAAGCAAAGGTTATTTCCTTACAGGACAAATTAAAATTAGAGAAAGACTCTGGCTCAGGTTGTGTCATACAGCCAGCCATAAATCCATCAGTATGGCTGTGGGGATAAAATGCTAATATTAGCTACTTTGGGTCAGATATTTCAGTAATTTCCTCTGGTAGGTCTCATGACCTACCCCCACATCCCATTCCCTTGCTGGCTCTGATTTCAGCTGCAGCATCATTAGACAGTGCTTTGAAAGCTCAGACTTATTCTGGAACTATTCCACCTCAACCTAAATCCAGCTGTTATTCTGCTTTCATTCTCAAGGACTTCATGAAGCCATAAGAGCCCATGTACTTAAGAAGCCAGGTAAGATAGGGAAGTCAATGCTCCAGAGAGCAATCCTCCATCAGTGAAGAACGGGAACTGGGGAAGGGGAGCTTTGGATAATTCTGAGAAGCCCTAGTTTCCACAGTGGTAACCAGATTAATAATGCACCTCTATGTTGATCTTTCCCTGTATCATTCTTGCCATTCCCTCATTCTGGCTTCATGATAATGTCCCAAATAAACTATCCTTTCCCAGTTCTTATCTCAGGCTCTGCTTTCAAGGGAGCTCAAACTAAGATGCCATCACTTTATCAATTGTTTTATCCAGGAAATTTGTTTTCTCTTATTTTTTCTTCTAATCAACAATTTTAAATTTTTAAAAAATGCTGGTTCCCCTTTATTCACCAACTTTAAATTTTGGTATGGTTTCCACATCTTCTCTATCTATGCTGTCTGAATAAATTATATGCACTACCATGTCTTTAAAAATCATCTGTAAATTTGATGATTACAAATTTATATTTACAATTGAGACTTATTCCTTGTATTAGACTTTTTATCCAAATGACTACTAAAATTGCTTGGCAGTCTATTAGGCATCTCAGAATTAGCATGTCCAAAGAAAAACTCTCCATACTCCTTCCAAACCTGCTCTTTTCACAGTCTCCCCAACTCAGTATATGCCAACTCCATTATACTGGTTGTTCAGGCTCCAAAGCTGGTGTGATCCTTGAAACATCTTTCTTTCACTTTCTACACCTAATCAATCACCACATTTCAAAATATACCCAAATCCAATTACATCCTACCACCTTTACTTCTAGCAGCTTGGAAAATTTCTGTAGTATCTTAAGTGATCTCCGTTCTCCACCATTGCACTTCTAAAGACTCTTCTCCAAACAGCACTGAGAATGATCCTTAGAAACATAAATCAAATGTTAACACGATTGTTCAACACCTTCCAGCAGTTTACTATAGCATTCAAAGGAAAAGCTAAAGTCTTCATAAAACTATACATAATCTGATAGTTTTACTTCTATTACTGTCACCTACCTCACTTCATTCTAGCCACACTGACTTCCTTGCTTTACTTGAATAAGCCAAGCATATTTTCCCAAAAATCCCCACAGTTCAAACCTTTTCTTCCTATAGGTTCCTACTTGTGTCACCTAATCAGAGAGGACTTTCATGAATACCATGTATAACATATTCCTTTAACCTCTTTAGTAAATGTTATTGTACCGAATACCAGTTGAAAAATACATTTTGTGTTTGTTCATTGTCTGCTTTTCCTCTCTAGATTTTAAGTTTTATGAGGGGAAGGAATTTTCCACTTTTTCTTACCTCTATAGTTACAAGACCTCCAAGAGAGCTTGACATGTACTAAGCTCTCAACTTACATTTGTTGAGTGAATGGAAGAAGATGGATGAAACTAGATAGCTCTAGTTCAGTTCATGTGACTGAATCAGTGAGTCAGAAGGGAGGAAAGGAAGTTCTACTAAATGAAACCTGAAACATGAGTAATTTGGGTAATTATTGGTAACCAATGGGAGCAGAGTGGTGCCCTCCCCTTCCCCACTGGAATACATTATAGCCCTTTACTGTTACTAGAATTGAGTTACAAATGTGAATCTATGTTTTTCAGGGACAAGCACACACACACACACACACAATTCACAATGTCAGTGGGGTAAAATATATAAGAGTCTTATGAAAACACATCAAATTTTGGCTTAAAAATGGAGAAAATTTTTTCTTTAGGTCTCAAAAAAGAGGATATTATGTAAAACACAGCCTCAAAATATAATTAGAGTAAATATAACAATATTGCTTTTTTATTTATTATGCCTATGGTTTTATATGTAACAAGAATGCAATGTTTTCAAGATTTTTTTATCGTTTTGATGTTTTTTTAAAATGTGTTCTTGATAATTCATCTGAATTAAAATTGATCATTTGATAGACAAATATTAAAGAGGAAACCCAGTGGTTAATGACAATTGAATGTACTACAGAATCTATTATAACTTTCAAGAATTGTAATTTAAAAATAAATCTTCTTTTATAGTATCTTTATATTCCCCACATCAAAATGCTGCAATCAACCCATTGTATCATTATGAAAACTGGATTAAAATCCATTCATCTTTTTTATTACAATTCTGAAGTGTTTCTCAAATCAAGGAAAATTTAACAAATCTTTTCAGGACTTAATAAAAGAACAGAAGATTTATATATCTAATAAAAAAATGCATTCAGTTCCAACGGTTTTATTTAATTTGTTTTCATATGTCTTCTTATCGCCTATTAGATATCATTTTGTTTCTCAAAATCCAGAGTGGAAATCACTTCTAAAATAATTTGTATGGAAAAAAAATAGAGATTACTCAGGTATTCCATATGTCTCTCCTTTAAAAAATGTGGGATATTTGAGAGTAGCTTGCACAATCAGAGGACATCAGGGGAAGGTCTTATTGGCTATGAAACTTCAGATCAATTTTGTGATTTTAACACTGTTTTTTCATAACTCGTACACATTTCCTCTAGAGAGTTTCAGAGAATGAAGAAGAGTTAAAATTAAGCATTTTGAAATGCATTTGAAATTCATTTCTGTAGCTAAACTACAGAATCCAAGCCTCCGCTTCTTTTTGTTTTCAATAGCAAAGAGGCTACCTTACTGATGAATATTTTATAGCATGTCAAATTGTGTTGTAATCCTTCTTTTCTCAAGGAGAAATAAGTGTAGGTCTCATTTAAAAGCTCTTTTGAGTATTTATAGCTCATCAATTAAGAATTAAGAGCAATTAAAAAGGAATCTGTAAGGTTAACCATTTGCTGATAATTAGAATGCGCTTATTCTGAGTATAAGCATCTGAGGATTTGAACAATGGGGTTGGCTTTGTTTCCTGAAGATAATATTGAATGATGATGGTAATATTAATTTCCTTTAACAAAGTATGCCCTTCCTTTGAGTACCAGAAGAGAGGTTTTAAAACTGATATGGAGCGGCCGGGCGCGGTGGCTCAAGCCTGTAATCCCAGCACTTTGGGAGGCCGAGACGGGCGGATCACGAGGTCAGGAGATCGAGACCATCCTGGCTAACACGGTGAAACCCCGTCTCTACTAAAACTACAAAAAACTAGCCGGGCGAGGTAGCGGTGCCTGTAGTCCCAGCTACCCGGGAGGCTGAGGCAGGAGAATGGCGTGAACCCGGGAGGCGGAGCTTGCAGTGAGCTGAGATCCGGCCACTGCACTCCAGCCCGGGTGACAGAGCCGTCTCAAAAAAAAAAAAAAAAAAAACTGATATGGAGCACAAAATAAATAAGAAGTCAGCACTAGCATAAGCTTTCTTAAGCCACATGAGTACTTCATTACAGCACTTACCAAGAGCACTATGCAATGACTACCCCAGAGCAGACTAGGAACCTTTACTCTTGACTCTCTCTCATTTAACTAATTATGTGACCTTGTGCAAACTCCTTAACCCTTTGGAGTCTCATTTTTTTAATTTTTGTAAAATACTAGGAACTGTCACCAACAAGCTCTGTTCTGGTTTAATACCATCCTTTGTTTCAGAAATAATATACATGAAGTTTTCCTATTGTGTTTAATATGTAAAATATATACAAAATTGTACATTATTGTGAACATGAATGGTTTACACATATTCTAGCTCAAATCATCAAAGGACATGTTGGGCTTCTCAAAATATAAATATTTGTAATAAACCCTAAAACTCATGAATCTAACAAATAAAACAATACTTTAATAAATTGTAGAATTTCTTTATTTTTCATTAATATCTACATACTGTAGTATCAAGATGGCAAAATTAAATCTAAAATAGCTGGGCCATATGATGCCTTATCTCCTGATAATAAATATGCTTTGAATTTAGCACTTTTATATTATTTAAATATGCCTTTCTTTACCTGTAAATTTTACATCTGAGGGAATACATAATTTTTCCCTAATATGTATATCTGCCTTTTTCTAAAGTCAATCTTAAGTCAGAGTTTATGTATTAACTTCACAACTGTCTGCTTTGTTGTATCGTTCTATTCTTGACAGCTGATAAATACAGCCCAGTGGTAGGTTTAGACTGCAGTTATTCAATTTGTTTAAATTAGTTGCACAAATAAAATCTGCTGGAACATAGAAAAGCCTTTCCATCACTATATCAGTGTGCTCTGATGATCAGTGTGCTCTGATGATCAGGACTTAAAAAAAAGTATAAGAAATAAATGAAATGATATTATAGCAAAAGAAGAATTATATATCTTTCAATTCAATCAAGTTCTCAATTTGAGTTCTCAGTATGATAGGAAATAAATGCTGGCTAAAGAACCAGATGGACAAACAGATTGAAAAACATGTTAAATAAAACATGTCTACCAGTGTTTGCTAGTATTTACATGTCTAGTCTTCAACAATTATGAATTAAATTTTATCTTTTCCAATATTAGTCTTTTAACTTAATAACTTTTCATAACCAAGTTATTTCTCTACTTTAAATATTGTACCATATTAAAATGCACAAATTATATCATTACCTCAGTCCCATTCAGCAGAAGGAGTTTTTCCCAGTATTTTTTCAAACAGCAGTGAACAAAACAGACAAAAATACCCTGCTTCACATGTGAGGGTGAGGGCAACAGACAACCTAAAATAACCAAGACAGCCTTACCATTCTCCTTAGCTTGACTAAACTTTAGACAGTCTTCTTCTTGCATCAAGGCCCCCAACTGCCCTTTCTCCCAGGTCCTTACAGAACCCGGATGACCTAACCACTGACGTTCCTCCACTCCTTTGTCTTAGAGTATTTACCTTAGAAAATTTGTAATTGAAAATTCCTTATCTGCTCCTTTTAGATATAAATATTCTGATAGCCTTTTGCCAGTTTTACAACCCAGGGATATATTTTTTTTGAAATTTTTTTGTTTTTACACTTTGAAATGTAATTGTCAAGAAAGATAGTGCCTCTATCTCCGGCTCTCTTTGGGAGCATAGGAGCCTGACTTAAATGAGTACCTTGGTCCAAGTTGTAATACTACCTCATAGCATGAAAATTTTAAACAGTTTACTTTTTCTTACCATAACCTCAATTAGCAAACACAGAGAGCCTTTTATTTCTCCCACTCCAGCTCTTAAAAACTCTTCAGTCCTCTGTTTCAGTAAAATTGAGTTCAGACTGTGCTTTGGTATCTCTACCTTATTGCAATAGCCTTGAATGAAGTCATTCTTACCTATTGAACTTAACTGCAATTTTTGCTTTTACAAACAGTATATGTAGGTTTGTAAAAGCAAAACCTTTGTCAAAAGAAAATCTGTGGGGGAAAAAAATAAGCAGGGTTTAGGGTACTAGTGCTGAGAAATATGTCTTCTCAATTTTTAGAAGACTGGCCAACATACTCTTCAAGGAAAAGGAAACATTTGAGCAAAAACTTGAAGGTGAAGAACAATTCTTGAGGAAGAAGCCTGCCAGACAGAGGAAACAGTGAATTCAAAGACCTTGAGATGTGAATGAAGACATGCAACAAGGCCAGTGTATTCACAGTGAAGTGACAAGGGAAAAGAAATACAACATAAAATTATGGAGTTTACAGGTGCCAGCAATACAGGACCTTGCAGGCCATTGTTAGGATTTCTGCTTTTACCTCAAGATAGAATAAAACGTTTTCATGGACGACTGAGCAGGAACAGGTCATGATCTGAAAGTTGTCACGGAGTACTTTAAGCAGGAACAGGTCATGATCTGAATTATGTTTCAAAGGGGCCACTGCTGTCTCAAAAATAGACATTCAGAGACTAGAGTAGAGAAGCAAGGAAACCAGTTAGAAGCATATTGCCATAATTAAGGAGAGAAAGAGAGAGAGAAAAAATGGTTCTTGAGCCAAAGTAGCACGGAGATGTTAGGAAGTGGCAGGATTCTGGTTGTATTTTGAGTATAATTTGAATAGAGAGTCAATATCATTTCCTAACAGATGGAGTTATAGGAATAAGACATGTCAAACATGGATTGAAGTGCTGTTATTGTTCTGTTTTGTTTCTTTGTATTTGTTTGGTTGATTTTGATGTTTTGTTTTTGTTCATTCCTCCTTGAAGCATTGTGTTCCCATTAACTGAGATGGTCAGTTTGGGGAGAAAGTTCAGGAGTTCAGTTTTGAACATGTTAAGTTAAAATATTTGTTACATTAAAATACTTGAGGCTGAAAGCATAAATGAATAATAGAAGCATTGATTTCAAAGTGTTAGTTACGAGAATCAACAGAGGTTTCACATGAATAGTTATTAGCCCTGTGCATAGCATATAATAAGAGCTTTAAAATGTTAATATAGTATTACATACACAGCTGTAGGCATGGACCTGTAAGACCCAATGCTGCCTTTGACTACTCTGAAATAAAATTTAAATTAAAAGCCAGGAGACTAGTAATAATGTAAGATTTTTACAATAATATCTATTAGTGAAATATAAAGAAACTCTGGGTCTGACATGTCCATGCTAATTTAAAAATATTTTATTTTAAGTTTATTAAAAAACATATTTCTCTGTTAAATATTTTCAATAGGACTTACTGATTTTGTACTTAGTGTGTTATCAGGCTAAAATATTTTCAATTTTTATTTAGTTGCTAATGCCATAATACCATAGAATAAACGGTATGGTACAAGTTAATACATTGTTCAATAATTTTTAAAAAATGTCTGGTGGGGCACAGTGGCTCACGCCTGTAATCCCAGCACTTTGAGAGGCCAAGGCGGGCGGATCACGAGGTCAGGAGATCGAAACCATCCTGGCTAACACGGTGAAACCCCGTCTCTACTAAAAATACAAAACACCAGCCGGGCGAGGTGGCGGGCACCTGTAGTCCCAGCTACTTGGGAGGCTGAGGTGGGAGAATGGCGTGAACCCGGGAGGCAGAACTTTCAGTGAGCCCAGATTGCGCCACTGCACTCCAGTCAAGGCGACTGAGCAAGACTCCTTCTCAAAAAAAAAAAGTCTTCTCAAAAATTAAGCTTTCTTCTTCATCACAAGCTTTCTCTATAGTCTTGGAATTCTTATTAAAATTTGACTTAATAAAAATTATTTTAAAATTAGATATTATTGATTTATATTTGTAGTGGGCTTAATATGGCAGGATGTTTAAAATAATGCTGGACAGAATATAGTTCCATGATTTACAGGATGTATAACATCCCTAGCCCCTATTCACTAATGCCAGTAGTATCTCATCTCTATTACTGTAGTAATAAGAATACCTTCACAAATCTTCAAGATGCCTCTATCATGACCACTCATGTAGACTAATAAAATAGAGTCCCATTGTCCTTAAATTAGAGGAACAAATTCAGTCACTCCTATAAATAATTACCACTTATGTATTGAAAATATCCATTCCTTTCATAAATATTAAAGCATTTAAACAATCTAATTGAACATTCAGTTCTTTTACCTGAAGTTGGCAATAATATTTCTCATTTTTTCAACTGAGAATGCTAAGAATATAAAGATGCATAATTTAACTTATATAAAGTGTATTATATATCCAATGGTATATCTTTACTATTGGTTATTGTACTGGACAACAACAGCATTCTTGTTAGCAAAATGGAAGGTAATATTCTTCAATCAGGAAACTAAAAATATATGATTGATGTTAGTTAACATTTATAGATTATTTACTCTATGGCAGGTATTCTACTAGAGAGCTTGCCTATTATATCAGTTGGGGTCTCATCATCCTGATTGAAATTAGGGAACTCATCTCAATGGCAGCAACTCTCATCATTATCCTCAGCCTACAGAGGCAGCCACCCAGAGCCTTTCAAGGATGCTCATGCTCCCTCATTTCCCACTGCTTTACTGAAAGGAGAGCTTCTGGTCTTTCTCAGGGGATGTAATAGGGAATTAATATGCAGAATGCAGATGATAAAATCCACCTCTATATTTTCATGTATTTAAGCCTTTGGATTGTTTTCTCTGTATTATCCCAGGGAAGTTTTAGCATCTTATTCTTATTAACATTAGACTACCACTGACCAAGGGTTTCAGCCAAGCATTCAAGCAAACTCCTTAAACTAAATACATTAAATCCAAAATATCTGTTCATGTACTGCTATACCTATAAATTGGACCAATCAAAGGTATGCTCATTCCTGCCTGAACTACCTGAATATGTTGCATTGGTAGGGGTTCTCCAGAGAAACAGAACCAACAATAGATGATAGAATGAAAGACAGATGGAAAGATGGATAGATGAGAGGAGATTTAACAAGGGAATTGGCTCACATGATTACGGACTCTGAGAATTCCTACAATAGGTCATCGGCCAACTGGAGAACCAGGGAAGCCGGTAGGGTGGCTCAGTCCAAGTCAGAAGGACTGAGAACCGGGGTAGCCAGTGGCATAAATCTCATGCCTTTGGCCTCAGACTGAGACTCTGAGGGCCACTGGTGCAAGTCCTAAGGTCTGAAGACCAGAGAACTTGGAGTTCTGATGTCTAAGGGCAGGAGTAATGGATGTCTAAGCTTAAATAGGGAGAGAAAGAAAGGGTCAGGGAAGAGAATTTGCCTTTCCTCTGTCTTTTATTATTCTATCCGGACCTTCAGAGAATTGGATGGTGCCACCTACACTGGGTGAGGGTGAATCTTCCTTGCTTAGTCCAGTAATTCAAATGGCAGTTTCTTCTGGAAAAACTTTTAGAGCCAAACCCAGAAATAATGCTTCACCAACTGTGTATCCTTTAATCCAGTCAAGCTGACATCTAAAATTGACCATCACACATGTGTTCTTCAGGATTCCATATATAAAAAATTACAAAGTTTTACAATTCTTCTGGAGTAAAAGATGTTTCCTTCTATGTCAGACTTTGCACTTATCCTCCCTGGAGCATGCTGAGATCCAACACTATAAATCTAAAAGCAATGAGAGATAATACACTAGGTCTTTGGGAAAATAACTTCCCTCTTGCAAGGCAACAGCTTCAAGTTTGGTTACAAAGATCTTTAAGCACGGGAAGACTGTATCTACATTCAAGTGAGAAGGGGCTGGGCTGCTTCTGTCAGAAAGGGTGAGTCAAAAAGACTCACCTTGGCTATAAAAATTTGAGGTTAATTTAAGATTATCACAAAATGTCTCTGGTTCTCTGATATATTATTAACCGATCATTTAAATCCCTCAGTTTTTCATTTTCTTTTCTTAAACTCTACAGTGTAGTTAGAAACTACAACCATGCCTTAAAGACTTTACCATCAGTGTTTCTACCATCACAGTCAAGTTCAGTGGTCACTTGTTTTCTCAAAGCATCAATCTCTTTTTTTTTTTTTTTTTTTTTTGAGGTGGAGTGTTGCTCTGCCTCTCAGGCTGGAGTGCAGTCGTGTGATCTCCGTTCACTGCAACCTCTGCCTCCTGGTTCGGGCAATTCTTCCACCTCAGCCTCCTGACCAGCTAGAATTACAGGCATGCACCACCATTTCTGGCTAATTTTTGTGTTTTTAGTAGAGACAGGGTTTCACCATATTGGTCAGACTGGTCTCAAATTCCTGACCTTAAGTGATCTACCTACCTTGGCCTTCCAAAGTGCTGGGATTACAGGCATGAGCCACCACATCTGGCCTCAAAGCATTGATTTTAACTGCTTTATCTTACCCCAGACAACTTGTAGTGATAATTTAATTAATGGTGATGCTACTACATGTGATATTTTGTCAGAAGACTACTTCCCATTGCCATTGTCCAGTAGCCCAGCCAAAACTGTCTTTGACTCCAGGTCAAAGACAAACAAACCAATACCAAATCCTAGATGTGAGTATCTTTCTCCCTGGCACTACTCCTGATACCAAGTAACGTAGTCCTATTGTGGTAGTACAGTACCCAGTATTGTAAGTCCAATTAGGATACCAAGCCCCATTAGGTATATCAAAAATAAATTTAATACACAGAGTTGGTTAGAAAAGTATCAGGAAGCTAAATAACCAAAAAGAATGCTGGATTCATCTAGAATATTGCATAAAACATCTACTACCACTAGATCTGAGGGAACACAAAGGAAGAAGTGACATGACAAGAACCTGGGACTTAGCAGGACCTACAGGGATGGTGCTTGGCTCTCTGGGGAAAATGACACAGTTGATGCTCAGGTATCTGAAAAGGGATATGACCCAGTAAATGCTCAATGTGAAGGTGTGTCACTCTCTAGGAGAGGAAATATGGGCCAAGAAACACTTTGATTGTCAAAGGGGTGCGGTGTTGATATTGTTGGAACTCCTGCAGGGGCAAGGGAAGAATGCTATAAGCTAGCTGATGAAATGTACTGACCAACACTTGAAAACATGAAAATAGCATCTTCTCCCATCCTTCCATCTTCCAATTTCCTGTTTGGATTTCACAATGGAGGAACCTAACTAGTATAGATGTGTTTGGCCTTCCTCTGAAACAGAAGTTTGAGACACTTATTTTTCAGAGTCCCTGTCTCAGTATCACAGGGCAGAGAACAGAATAGTAAGCCTGGAGGTAAAAGAGAATAGATAAATTACTAGCACTCTTATATTAACTTATTTTACCAAAACCACTATATGGTAGTATAATATCATGGTCTCCTTTTTCTAGAAAAGGAAACTAAGGCAAAGAAAAATTAAAATACCTGCCCAAATTTACTCAGCTGATAAGTGCCAGGATTTGTTACCAAGTATCATGTTTTCAAATGAAAATACCAAAATATTGTTAAAGTACAAATGATTTTTTGATCATGATAGAAAAATGATTTGGTCTAGCTAGATGATTCCTCCAAACCATAGGCTTGAAACATGCTGCATCTTGGCTACCACTATGAGTGCTTTAAATAGTTCAATCTGGCTGACAGCCTGATTTATACAGGTATTCATGCCTTTGGCATATATTACATTAATGAAAATAATACACAAAATAATACGTGCTGAAAGTCGATTCAAAGGTCTGTATCTGAGTCAATAATATTATACTAACATCAATTTACCGGTTTTGACAATAGACTATGTTTATATAAGATACTACATTAGGGGAAGCTGGATACAGAGTATATGGGAACTCTGCACTGTTGCAATTTCTTCTGAGTCTCAAACTATTTCAAAATAAAAAGTTATTTTTAAAAAGTCAATTAGAATTTCTGAACAGTGGTTAAAATTGATTTTAAAGTTGTTATGTGATAGTATGAGATTACATTGAAATACATATTTATAAATGAAAATGTATAGTGTTGAGGGTTAAAATACAACAGTGGCTACCTCTGCGCCCTTACTATTCAAGACCCAGTGCTAAATTTGTACCAAAATGTGTAAATTGTATGTCAGTCCTCACAGCATTTCATTGATAAGGAAACCTAAGCTCAAAGATTTTTTTTCTGGATGAGAGCTCAGCTGGCAAATGCAAAATCCCATGCTATTTCATTACAATCCCTGCCTTTCACAGAATTCTAATGTTTTTTGATTGAAGAGCTTATCTTGTCTGGCTCACCAGTCAGTGACATTGTCAAATGTGACTGTATTATTTCGCCGTGCTCATCAAAAAAAAAAAAAAAAAAAAAAAAAAAAAAAAAAAAAAAAAAAATTTAAATATTCCATAATATGCACCCTGTTTCTTGTAATGACATAATATGTTATACTTGCAGATTAATAGATGGAATAAACCAAAAATGAACAGTTGCATAACAACCCTTGCATCTCAAACGTTCTTAGACCATGTATTTGTAGGCTTTCCTCTCATAACTATAAATAAACAAAACATCTAGGAGAAATATATATCTTATGCTCAGTATTGTAATTTCTGTACTTACATATTTGTGCAAATAAAGAATGTTGTATTAATTGACCTGAAATGGTGTTATTAAATGACCATTCTGACAAATTTACTATTAATGCACATTGATGTTTGACAAATATAGTATATTGTCTTTCTTGTTATCCATGTAGAGATACAGACATATTTACAGGCTATCTAAAAAGTCAGGTAATAATTTCATATCAAAGAAATTATCCATATTATATTAAAATTATATAAATCATATAAAATCTTTCTATTATTAGATTTAATATTGAACTTGGGAACTTGATTAATTTTTCAAATGAATAAAATGTTCATGTGATAAAATGAAACAAAATCCCATATAAATAAGTGTTTTATTTCCTTCAGTTTTATTTTAGGCTTAAGGGTAAATGTGCAGGTTTGTTATATAGCTAAACTGCATGTTACGGAAGTTTATGTACAGATTATTTTGTCACTCAAGTAATAAGCAGAGTATCTGATAGTTTGTTTTTCAATCCTCACTCTCCTCCCACCCTCTACCTTCAAGTAGGCCCTGGTGTTTTTTGTTCCCTTCTTTGGGTCCATTTGTATTCAGTGTTTAGCTCCCACTTATAAGTGAGAACATGCGGTGTTTGGTTTTCTGTTTCTGTATTACTTTGCTTAGGATAATACCCTTTAGCTGTATTGTTGCTGAAAAGGACATAGTATTCCATGATGTATATGTACCACATTCTCTTTATCCAGTCTACCATTGGTGGACATAAAGTCCAGGACCAGACAGATTCACAGCCAAATTCTACAAAATGTATAAAGAAGAGGTGGTACCATTCCTACTGAAACTATTACAAAAAATTTAGGAGAAGGGACTCCTCCCAAACTACTTCTGTGAAGCCAGCATCATCCTAATACCAACACCTGGCAGACACACACACACACACACACACACACACACACACACACACACACACAAAATCTTCAGGCCAATGTCCTTGATGAACATAGATGCAAAAATACCCAACAAAATACTAGCAAAGCAAATCCAGCAGCACATCAAAAAACAAATCCACCATGATTAAGTCAACTTTATCTCTGGGATGCAATGTTAGTTCAACATACGCAAATCAATAAATGTGATTCACTACATAAACAGAACTAAACAAAGACCACGTGATCATCTCCATAGATGCAGAAAATGCTTTCAATAGAATCTGACATTCCGTTATGTTAAAAACCCTCAGCAAATTAGGCATTGAAGGAATATACTTCAAAATAATAAGAACTGTCTTTGAAAAACCCACAGCCAACATCATGCTGAATGGAGCAAAAGCTGGAAGCATTCACCTTGAAAACCAGAATGAGGCAAAGATGCCTACTCTCACCACTCCTATTGTACCTAGGACTGACAGTCCTAGCCAGAGCAATCAGGCAAGAGAAAGAAATAAAGGTATCCAAGTAGGAAGAGAAGAAGTCAAACTATCCCTGTTTGCAGATGATATGATTCTATACCTAGAAAACCCCATAGTATCTGCCCAAAGGCTTCTAGATCTGATAAACAATTTCAGCAAAGTTTTAGGATACAGAATCAATGTTTAAAAATCACTAGCATTCCTATATACCAACAATGCCCAAGCTGAGAACCAAATCAATAACACAATCTCATTCACAATAGCCACAAAAAGAATAAAATACCTAGGGACATAGCTAACCAAGGAGGCAAAAGACCTAGACAATGAGAATTACACAACACTGCTCAAATAAATCAGAGATTACACAAACAAGTGGAAAAATGGTTGATGTTCATAGATAGGAGAATCAATATTGTTAAAATGGCCATCCTGCCCAAGACAGTTTACAGATTTAATGCTATTCTTATCAAACTACGAATTACATTCTTCAAAGAATTAGAAAGAAAAATTGTTTTACAATTCAAGTGGAATTTTAAAAGATACCAAATAGCCAAAGCAATCCTAAGAAAAAACAAAACAAATAAAAACAAGCCTGTAGGCATTACTGTACCTGAATTTAAACTGTACTACAAGGCTACAGCAACCTAAACAGCATGTCACTGGTACAAAAGCAGAGACATAGAGCAATGAAACAGAAGACAGAGCCCCAAAATAAGGCTGCACACCTACAAACATCTGATCTTCCACAAAATTGGCAGAAATAAGCAATGAGGAAAGGACTCCATATTCAATACATGATGCTGGGATAACTGGCTAGCCATATGCAGGAGATTGAAATTGAACCCCTTCCTTTCACTATAAATCAATGTCTTATCTTACATTTTTCATAGACAGTTGACTTTAAAGAACAACGTAAATGTCATATGGAAATTTATAGTTAGTTTCCCCTACTTACTACGTTTTATAACAAATTTATGACAAAGGAGGAAAACTCTCTAAGATTTTAATATTATCCAGTTTGAAAATACGGACTGGGGACAACCTCATGGGCATATGCTCAGAAATTTGTTACATACTCATTTTTTATACTCATCGCATCATTTATGTTGGATTACAGTTGCATGTTTGATAATATGATAACCATTACACATCTGTAACAGTTTTGCAGCTTCCAAGAATAATTGATATGTGATGATACTAAGAGACTTAATGTCCCTTCAGAGTCATAATTTGTGTTTTACAGCAGTTCACAATTAAAGACAAGGAAATCAAAGCTTAGGAATGTTAAATAGCAAGCATTGAGCTAAATGAAATGAACACTATGGGATAGTGTGCATGTGTGTGTGTTTGAATATGATAAATTCTTGAGCTTGTTAATATGCCAAAGACAAGGTAGAGAGAGTGTGAATACACTTAGAAAGAAATGGAAATGGATAAGAAATTAAGCGGACCTGCCCAAAGAATCACAAAGTGAAGTAGTCAGGGAGAAGGCTAGTTGGGTCATCTAATATTTTAGTAAAGTAGTAGCTGAAAAGTTTTGCCGTATGTTATTCAGCCACTTCATGGCATTTTATGACTTATATGTAAGTCATGTTAATCTATACAACTCTACTTAAAACATTGTTAATAATTAAGTGCATTGATGGACAGATAATAATAATGTGTTTAAAAGAGTAATAGAATTAACTCACTCCTTTGAATCTAAAGTCCAGAAACAGAGAGAAACCAAATAAAGGTTGTAGAAAATATGAAAGAAATAATACATTAGGCAGATGTGGATGTGACTTTTAGAGTTATTGAAGTTATTCAATTTTCCTAAGCTTTGGTTTCCTCGTCTCTAATTGTGGAGATATCAATTTTAACTTCCACACTGGATTCTTTTAATATTAGCTGAGATACTGTATATAAAGTGTTCAGGATAGTAAGTATTCAGTGAACTAGTATTCTATACCTTTCCTTCTTTACCAGCATAAAGATACAGGACACAGAGTTTAGATTTAGACCCCCTGGATCAAATTCCTGGTCCTTGATTTACTAGCTCTATGACCTTTGGGCAAATTGCTTAAACTTTCTATGCCTTAGTGTCTTCATGTGTAAACAAGCTACATCCGTAGAGACTAAATAAGTTAATATGTGTAAATTACTTTAAAAAAATTTGATTTATGTTAAGGGATATAATAAGATTCTGTCTTCTCTTCCTTATTCTTCATTTATTACTATTACCATCATCATCATCAGAATGTTTTGTAGAAAGAATAGTTGTACTTAATGTCTCATATTTCTCATCTCCTTGACCCAATACTGTCTAGCTTTAGCACTCCTCCCTCAACACTTTCCTGTTCAGTGTTGTTAGGATTATTGTTCATCCTCTATTTGCAAAACCCAGTGGCCTCTCTTCAGTTTTTATTTTGGTCAAATTTGCTTATCCCCCTGCTCTTATTAAGTCTCTTCTTCCTTTTAATAATTCCACCCCTGGCTTTCTTTATACCTCTGGTTGTTCCTCCTACATTATAAGGCATCTTTTATCTACATTCACTTTCTTTCCAAC
Source organism: Rhinopithecus bieti (assembly GCF_001698545.2). Classification (NCBI taxonomy): domain Eukaryota; kingdom Metazoa; phylum Chordata; class Mammalia; order Primates; family Cercopithecidae; genus Rhinopithecus; species Rhinopithecus bieti. The sequence continues at coordinate 693,783 of NW_016809495.1, read as the reverse complement.
ATACAATGCTGATATTAGTCAAGGACTCTGCAATTAGTTTTTTCTGTCCTCACTCTGAATATTATTACTGGGAAATCCCATCTATGACTGTGGCCCAATCATCTAACATACAAATCAATACTATGAGCCTATATCTCTTTCTGGTCTTATCATAAATGCCAAAGCCCCAGTGATACCTTTTTATATTCCCCAGATGGAGTAGGTCTCATAATAGTTCACATTTTTGTTAACATTTTCACAATGTATACTTATTTAAGAAAATTGAAGTACTTTTCTCAAATTATAAGTTTATTATCCTGTTTTCACACTAGCCTGTAACCTATATAGGGTTCACACTCTTTTTAACTCACCAGCGTATCACAATAACCTTCAGCATGCCAAGCACATTTCTGACATTCAGGTATGTTTGTTAACTGATCATTGAACTGAATCTGAGTTCTATAAGTGAATACCCACAACCATTTGCAAATATCAACCTGAGTGTCCCAAAGGCCTCAGAAGCATAAATCCAGAAAGCAAATAGTATGTACCTTTTTTTGATCTCTATATATTCCTATGGAATCATTGCCTGTGCAGTTATTTAGGTACAATAAATTTCCTTTGCAATCTCTCCAATAAATTTTTTTAAAGTTACAGCCTAAAAAATAGATTCTGGAGTAAACCTAATTTTCTATCAAGATATTGAATGAATGACTGATACTGCCATTTTTTGCTTCATATGTAGCTTGATACACTGAAAGTTTTTTCCATTGATGTGTTGTGAATAATCTTTTCACCAACATTAATGGATTAGTCATTGAAGGCAGGAGTAGTATATCTTTAGCATATTTTGAATATATAGCTGGGAACCAAGAAAGGGAGATCCATTTCTTTTGACAAAGATAAGATTATAATGAAAAAGAAATTGTTTAGAGAAGTATTGCAAGCTTTTAGACCTCCCTGGCTTCTAAGGTCGCTCCACTAAGGCTATATATAACTCATTCCCTGACCACTACATGAAAAGTAAGCAGCATCCCCAAGTCATCTATCTGTCAACAAAGCTGAGACTTCAGCTTCTGAAACAACGCTGTGAGCTGAATTAGGTCCCCACATTTCTCTGTAACCTTGCCCAAATATGTCCCAAATGAAGGTTGAAGAAAAGATATTCCATTGTATACTTGAAACATCTCCATGCTGTGTCTGCGCTTTGATATAGAATTTGATGATCATGACCCTTGTAGGTGTTTATAGTTTTACTTACGCTAATCATTTTTCTCTCTTGTTAAAGATATATCCACTTCTAAAAGCTGATATGGCACTTCCACAGGGAAATTCTATTTTTACTATCATCATTGCCATCTTTATCAAAAGATAAATTTTCCTTTGATCCTCAGCTATGTGTTCAAAAATCCATACATATACACTTCCTCTGCCATTTAAGAGTAGTGTGTTGTTTTAGCAGAATAATTATTCATAATATAGCAACTGTGCAAAATGTCAGTGCTTTCAAGTCACATGTAGTGCGAAAACCAGCAATATCAATCATTTGTTCAACAGCCCAATGGGAAATTAAGTTCATTCTAAAAATCTATTATTTATATTTTAATTACAAGAAATTTTCTTGTACCTAAAATAATCAAACAAGCAAACATCAAAATGAGGGAAAAGTGTTCAATCACAATGACAACTATTTTTAGGAACATAATTGAAAGGACAGAAAATAAAATTTTCATTTATTTTTCTTTGGAAGATAAGCTTTACTAAGGGTCACAAAATTCAAGCAACACATTCTTAGCAAAATGGTATGAATCTAGAATTTAGATTGTCAACTTTATAGGAGTAATGGCATGGGATTATTTCCAGCTTCATAATTAGTCATGGCTGGTTTACATTTATATACATA
>NW_016809495.1:666692-691566 GCF_001698545.2 Rhinopithecus bieti | reverse complement strand
AAATTTTTCTTTTAAAAAAACCCAATGCTGTGTTCTTTCACTCAGCCTGGTGCCTGGTGTCTCTCAGGGCTCTCTTTACTGCCAACATCAGCATGTTTTCTGGATGCTATTAGCTTGCAAAGCTAAGGCATTTGGGATTTACTAGAAAATAAAAATAGGTTTAAACTTGTTCATATTCACCTGCTGTTGTCAAGATGAAAACACTCAGGAAAGCAATTTGGAACTGCATAAGACTTTTTTCTTTCTTTAATTTAAGGAAATTATTATATTTAATGAAAGTATGTCAGCTCAATTTTGCACCAGAGAAAAAACTACTAAGCTTTAGACAGTCGTGTCTTGGTAGAAGCCTAAAACATTTTTATACTCCTATTTTTTTTACTTGCCAATCATGTATATGTTTAATTGAAGAAAAAAGCAACAATGTGTACAATATATTTTAACTTTTCTCTGTCCTGAGACTACACAGTTTCAGTAGGTGGTTTCTAGGGAGTATATACCACTTCTAATTCTACTGTGAACACATATTCCCCTCAAAGTGATATGGTATATGGATCAGGGAAATGAAAAATATATATCTCTCTCTATAGATGTATCATATATTTATAAATCATGTATAATTCATATATAAATCATATATATATAATGATTAAAGTGACACCTTCAATGCCAAACCAGCTACCAACAGTGTCTGAATGACCTACTATTAGAATTAGAATTAATCTTGGTTTTAGTTGAATTTCATATTTGATTGGCACTAGGAGTTCATGTAAAACATGAGTTGTCTACTCAGCAAAGTCTGGGCTCAAACTCAGGTTTGGCTTCTTATGAACTATTTGACAGTAGACAAGATACTTCTCTGAAATTTTCTGTATTAATCTGTAAAATAAGACAATGATATGTCTTATAGAACTATTGTGAATGTTAGATAACTGAGTTGAGAAGTGTCTAGCATAGTGTAGGTGCATAATAGATTTTCCTGTTTCTTTTCCTTACCCATGTTTAAATATGCATTCAACATATACTTTCTTTTGGAAAAGATATCACAATTTCCTCTTTTGCATCTTAATAGTAATCGTTTTATTGTACCAGAAACACTTTAGCAGAAAATTGGGTTCGAAGGGTACTTAGGTACTGGAGCGGTGGAATTACAGTGATTACAAAAGACACCTCGTCTACTTGGCATTTCCTTCTAGGGTTGTGTTATGCCCCTTCTAAAACTCCTCTTGCACGTACACTTAAGACAGATGGTATCTTCTCAATTGTCCTTCTAGGTTCCTACTTTTCCCCTATGTTTAAGACCAAACTGTGGTTTGCAAATATTTTCTTTCAATCTGTAGGTTGCTTTTTTATTTTGTTGATTGCTTCTTTCCTAGGCTTTCTGGGTGTTGTGCCAACAACATAAAGAAACTTTTCCCTTGTGTTTTGTTCTAAGAATTTTATGATTTTGGGTCTTATATTTAGATTTTTTACCCATTTTGTGTTGATTTTGTATATGGTGTAAGATAATGTGTGAGATATGGTCTGATAAGAGGTTGATATACAAAATATACAAGGAATTCACACAACCCAATAGCATAAACAAAGCCTGATTTTAAAATGGGCAAATTATCTAAATAGGCATTTTCCAAAAAAGATTTAAAATGTCTAACAGGTATATGATAAAGTGCTCAAAATCACTAATAATCAGGAAAATGCAATTATAAACCATAATGAGCTATTGCCTCACACGTCTGGATAGCTATTATCAAAAGAAAAGAGATAACAGGTGCTGGTGAAGATGTGGAGAAAGGGGAACACTTGTACACTGTTGGTAGAAATGTAAATTGGCACAGCCATTATGTAAAGTAGTATATAAGTTCCTCAAAATTAAAATAGAACTTCCATATGACCCAACAATCCCTCTATTGGGTATATACCCAAAGTAATTAAAATCATCACCTCATGAAGATATCTCTGCTTCCATATTTGTTGCAACACTATTTACAGTAGTTCCAGATATGAAAATCATCTAAGCATCAGTTGATGGATAAAGGAATTGTGATACGTATTTTTTAAAATAAGGAGATGCCACTATTTGTGACAACAGGGATAAACTTGGAAGATGTTACACTAGGCGAAATAAACCAGACACAAAGAAACAAATACTATGTGATCTCACATATTTGTACAACCTAAAAAATAATCAAATGCATAAAACAAAGGGTAGAAATTTGGCTATTAGGGACAGGGAGGGGAAGAAAATGAAAAGTGGGTACAAATTTGCAGTTACTAGGATGAATATGTCTAGAGATCTAATATACAACATGATCACTAGAGTTAATATTGTATACTGAAAAGTTCTGAGAGTATATTTTAGATGTTCTTACCACTCACACACACACACACACACACACACACAAAGGTAACTAGAGAAGGTAATTGATACGTTAATTTGCTTAACTGTAGTAACCATTTCACTATGTACATGTATACCAAAACAGCCTGTTGTATATCATATATATATATATCAAACTATGAGTGTAACTTTGCCTAATGAATGAAATAGATAATGGGTAAGACGTTGTGACCCTTTATGCTCCCTAAAACTTTTATGCTTCATATTTCCAAGTCTGTTTTTTTAGTCACTATTCACAGGACTAAATATTTTTTTCTGGCTTTTATTTTTTGTGGTACTTGGCCACAGGTTGCCAGACACTTTCATTTAGGAAGAAGCAAATCAAGATAGGTTTCTTAGTCCATTCTCACACTGCTACAAAAGCCTTCCTAGGACTGGGTAATTTATGAAGAAACGAAGTTTAATTGACTCACAGTTTCTCAGGCTGTACAGGAAGTATGGCTGGGAGGCCTCAGGAAACTTACAATCATGGTGGAAGATGAAGAGAAAGCAAGCACGTCTTGTCATGGCTGGGCAGGAGAGAGAGCGAGTGAACGGAGACATGCTACACACTTTCAAACAACCAGATCTTGTGAGAACACCCTCACTATCACGAGAACAGAAAAGGGAAATCTGCCCCATAGTCCCGTCATCTCCCACCAGATCCCTCTCCCAACACTGGGGATTACAATTCAGCATGAGATTTGGGTAGGGACACAGAGCCAAATCGTATCAATAGACAAAGGAAAAAACTGTAATTGACAAAGAAGAGCTAGGAAGTGTTCTTGGAGTAAAACTAACAAGATTTCTTTGCTTATTTTTTAGCAAAGTAACAACTATTGAGTGATCTAGGTTTATTTCTATAATTCTGAAAATAATTTTCATCTTTCAAGGGAAAAGCCCTATAAATTAACAAATTTTTATTCTTTTATACAAAATTAGTAACATTTTTAAAGTACGGTATAGTACAAGGATATCAGAAATCACTCTACCCTTCAATCTCATTAATTTGTCTATTCAAAGAANACCAACAGTGTCTGAATGACCTACTATTAGAATTAGAATTAATCTTGGTTTTAGTTGAATTTCATATTTGATTGGCACTAGGAGTTCATGTAAAACATGAGTTGTCTACTCAGCAAAGTCTGGGCTCAAACTCAGGTTTGGCTTCTTATGAACTATTTGACAGTAGACAAGATACTTCTCTGAAATTTTCTGTATTAATCTGTAAAAATAAGACAATGATATGTCTTATAGAACTATTGTGAATGTTAGATAACTGAGTTGAGAAGTGTCTAGCATAGTGTAGGTGCATAATAGATTTTTCCTGTTTCTTTTCCTTACCCATGTTTAAATATGCATTCAACATATACTTTCTTTTTGGAAAAGATATCACAATTTCCTCTTTTTGCATCTTAATAGTAATCGTTTTATTGTACCAGAAACACTTTAGCAGAAAATTGGGTTCGAAGGGTACTTAGGTACTGGAGCGGTGGAATTACAGTGATTACAAAAGACACCTCGTCTACTTGGCATTTCCTTCTAGGGTTGTGTTATGCCCCTTCTAAAACTCCTCTTGCACGTACACTTAAGACAGATGGTATCTTCTCAATTGTCCTTCTAGGTTCCTACTTTTTCCCCTATGTTTAAGACCAAACTGTGGTTTGCAAATATTTTCTTTCAATCTGTAGGTTGCTTTTTTATTTTGTTGATTGCTTCTTTCCTAGGCTTTCTGGGTGTTGTGCCAACAACATAAAGAAACTTTTCCCTTGTGTTTTGTTCTAAGAATTTTATGATTTTGGGTCTTATATTTAGATTTTTTACCCATTTTGTGTTGATTTTTGTATATGGTGTAAGATAATGTGTGAGATATGGTCTGATAAGAGGTTGATATACAAAATATACAAGGAATTCACACAACCCAATAGCATAAACAAAGCCTGATTTTTAAAATGGGCAAATTATCTAAATAGGCATTTTTCCAAAAAAGATTTAAAATGTCTAACAGGTATATGATAAAGTGCTCAAAATCACTAATAATCAGGAAAATGCAATTATAAACCATAATGAGCTATTGCCTCACACGTCTGGATAGCTATTATCAAAAAGAAAAGAGATAACAGGTGCTGGTGAAGATGTGGAGAAAGGGGAACACTTGTACACTGTTGGTAGAAATGTAAATTGGCACAGCCATTATGTAAAGTAGTATATAAGTTCCTCAAAAATTAAAAATAGAACTTCCATATGACCCAACAATCCCTCTATTGGGTATATACCCAAAGTAATTAAAATCATCACCTCATGAAGATATCTCTGCTTCCATATTTGTTGCAACACTATTTACAGTAGTTCCAGATATGAAAATCATCTAAGCATCAGTTGATGGATAAAGGAATTGTGATACGTATTTTTTAAAAATAAGGAGATGCCACTATTTGTGACAACAGGGATAAACTTGGAAGATGTTACACTAGGCGAAATAAACCAGACACAAAGAAACAAATACTATGTGATCTCACATATTTGTACAACCTAAAAAATAATCAAATGCATAAAACAAAGGGTAGAAATTTGGCTATTAGGGACAGGGAGGGGAAGAAAATGAAAAGTGGGTACAAATTTGCAGTTACTAGGATGAATATGTCTAGAGATCTAATATACAACATGATCACTAGAGTTAATATTGTATACTGAAAAGTTCTGAGAGTATATTTTAGATGTTCTTACCACTCACACACACACACACACACACACACACAAAGGTAACTAGAGAAGGTAATTGATACGTTAATTTGCTTAACTGTAGTAACCATTTCACTATGTACATGTATACCAAAACAGCCTGTTGTATATCATATATATATATATCAAACTATGAGTGTAACTTTGCCTAATGAATGAAATAGATAATGGGTAAGACGTTGTGACCCTTTATGCTCCCTAAAACTTTTATGCTTCATATTTCCAAGTCTGTTTTTTTAGTCACTATTCACAGGACTAAATATTTTTTTCTGGCTTTTATTTTTTGTGGTACTTGGCCACAGGTTGCCAGACACTTTCATTTAGGAAGAAGCAAATCAAGATAGGTTTCTTAGTCCATTCTCACACTGCTACAAAAAGCCTTCCTAGGACTGGGTAATTTATGAAGAAACGAAGTTTAATTGACTCACAGTTTCTCAGGCTGTACAGGAAGTATGGCTGGGAGGCCTCAGGAAACTTACAATCATGGTGGAAGATGAAGAGAAAGCAAGCACGTCTTGTCATGGCTGGGCAGGAGAGAGAGCGAGTGAACGGAGACATGCTACACACTTTCAAACAACCAGATCTTGTGAGAACACCCTCACTATCACGAGAACAGAAAAAGGGAAATCTGCCCCCATAGTCCCGTCATCTCCCACCAGATCCCTCTCCCAACACTGGGGATTACAATTCAGCATGAGATTTGGGTAGGGACACAGAGCCAAATCGTATCAATAGACAAAGGAAAAAACTGTAATTGACAAAGAAGAGCTAGGAAGTGTTCTTGGAGTAAAAACTAACAAGATTTCTTTGCTTATTTTTTAGCAAAGTAACAACTATTGAGTGATCTAGGTTTATTTCTATAATTCTGAAAATAATTTTCATCTTTCAAGGGAAAAAAGCCCTATAAATTAACAAATTTTTATTCTTTTATACAAAATTAGTAACATTTTTAAAGTACGGTATAGTACAAGGATATCAGAAATCACTCTACCCTTCAATCTCATTAATTTGTCTCTTCAATGAATTTATAGTCCCAGTTATGTGAAAGGTAAAGAAGTTAGAAAATATTAGCTCTTTACATTTTAATATGCGTGATTGAGTTTCATGACATTATGCTGTTTAAACAAGTCCTCTCAAAGGAAAAAAAAAAAGCTTTTGAAGCCTTTCTTCAAAGAAAATCTTTAGAGACACCAAAAATAGAAAAGAGAGTGAAAACTGAAATTTCTCTTATTGAAAGAGGAAAGGATTTGAGAGAGTTTGCCCCTTGTTCCTTTACCACCTGGAGTCATTTCTGGGTCCCCAGACGACTTAAACTCTACTATTTCAGACCGCAGGCCAAGATAAAGCAAACTCTCACTACCCTCAGAGTCAGTCTACTTATCTAAACAGTTTTCCACACTGTAAGAGAGAGATACTGTCTTAATTCTTTGCATATCTTGGTCCATATGTCAATGTCTGGCCTGGCTTTTAGTTTCTGTATCCTAATAAGGACAAAGATAGCACTCAAGTAAAAGTGTTTTCTGTGTATATTAAGGCTCCACTCGTTTGCAGCAGCTTCTGTTATAGATTTTGCATTTCAGCCATGCATATGGCACAGCTGTACAAGAGCTGTTTTGGTGCTTGGCATATTGCTCATGACTCGCTAGTAATCAATACATACATATAAAATATATATATTATATATATGTTGGGAGCTTTTCTATTCAAGACATTTCCCCTTTTGGTTTTCCCTTTCAAGACTGAATCTTGATGAGATACATATTTTCCAAACTACTGTATCGCTTAATCACAAGAAAGCACTTTGCTTCATGTGGAGGCCTGCACAAAAGATGTGAAACATAAATGTGAGAAAATTCAACCCACAGACTATTGCAAATGTTTCATCTCACTCATGTACATTTCAAACATATACATAAGGAAAATTTAATTAAGTATTTCAATTTGTCACATCACTCGGTATATGCTGTTTAGTTGAGAAATGCTGAAATGTTTTCAGATTTTCTCTGATCTTTAAAAAATGGTTTTACGTCTTATGGTACTTCATAAGCATGATTCGAATGGAGTCCTAATGCATCCATGATTTTCTGAGTAGACTTCTATGAATGAAACAACTTTCTATTTTGTGTAACTTCTGTATTTGTTAAAATATATCCACTTCCTTTCAAGAAAAGAAAATTCCTTGAACTTACATATGTAAGTTCATATGTAAGAATACATATGTATTCTTACATAAAGTCTTATGTAACAATACATAATTTATATTAAGATAGTATGCAGTGTATTCTCTCTAATGAATGAAATGAACTGGACTTGTAAAAAACATTATTCCGAACCACAGAGCCAAAATTTATATATATGGAAATAAAATATTAAGTTGAAGCAATCATTTGTCAAATTCTACTTTAAAATACTTCAGTTTAATGATCTAGGTTTTTAAAATTGTTATGAAATTATTTGCTTCCTATAGAGGAAATATTTGTATTTTCTTTTTTAAAATATTTTAAACTTGTTCTCTAGCATATATTTTTTATTTTTTATTTTATTTTATTTTAATTTTTAGTTCCATGGTACATGTGCAGAATGTGCAGGTTTTTTACATAGGTAAATGTGTGCAATGGTGATTTGCTGCATCTTTCAACCCATCACCTAGGTATTAAGCTCGGCATGAATTAGCTATTTTTCTTGATGCTCTCCTCCCCCAACCCTGCTCTCCCCCTGTTGGGAACAGCCCTCCCAAAATCTGGCCATAAACTGGCCCCAAAACTGGCCATAAACAAAATCTCTGCAGCACTGTGACATGTTCATGATGGCCATAACACCACGCTGGAATGTTGTGGATTTACCAGAATGAGGGCAAGGAACACCTGGCCCTCCCAGGGTGGAAAACCGCTTAAAGGCATTCTTAAGCCACAAACAATAGCATGAGAGATCTTGCCTTAAGGACATGCTCCTGCTGCAGTTAACTAGCCCAACCTAATTCCTTTAATTCCTTTAATTCGGACCATTCCTTCGTTTCCCATAAGGGATACTTGTAGTTAATTTAATAATTACAGAGGCAATGCTAATGACTGGCTTGCTGTTAATAAATAGTGGGTAAATCTCTGTTCGGGGCTGTCAGCTCTGAAGGCTGTGAGACCCCTGATTTCCCACTCCACACCTTTATATTTCTGTGTGTGTGTGTGTCTTTTATTCCTTTAGTGCTGCTGGGTTAGCGTGTCCCCCACCAAGCTGGTCTCAACATCCCCCCAAATTTTAACATTTGAAAAGTCAATTACCAATTAGGGAGTGTTTATTTTTCACATAAATTCATGGTGGCAACATTAATTTCTTGGCTATCATGAACAGTACTGCAATAAACATGGGAATGCCCTTTTAATTGGGGAGAGATTATGTCTCATTCTTGTTTTAATTTACATTTCTCTCATAATTAGTGATTTTGAGCATTTTTTAATATACCCATTGGCCATTTGTATGTTTTCATTTGAGAAATGTCTAGTCCAATCTTTTGTCTACTTTTAACTATTTATTTGTTTTTTTGCTGTTGAGCTGTTTGAGGTCTTTATACATTCTGATTATTAATCCCTTGTTAGATGAATATTTTGCAAATATTTTCTTCCATTCTGTGGGTTGTATCTTCACTTTGTTGATTATTTCCTTTGCTGTGAAGAAGCTTTGTAGCCTGATATCTAGCTTTGCTTTGTGTCTTTGCTTTTGAGGACTTACTTTAAAAATCTTTTCCCAGACAAATGTCCTGGATCATTTTCCCAATATTTTCTTTCAGTTGTTTCAGATCTTAGATTTAATTCTTTAAATCATTTTTATTTGAATTTTTATATGGTGATGGATAAGAGCCTAGATTCCTTTTTCTTCTTATGACTGTCTTCCCCATTGTATATTCTTGGTGCCTTTATCAAAAGTGTGTGGGCTATAAACCCATGGATTTGTTTCTGGGTTCTATGTTCCATTAATCTATGTGGCTGTTTTCATGCCAGCACCATGCTGCTTTGAGTAATATAGTTTCGTAGTATATTTTCAGATCAGATCATGTGATATCTTCAGCTTTGTTCTTTTTTGCTCAGGATTGCTTTGTCTATTTGGGGATTTTTTTGTGGTCCCATATAATTATTTTAATTGTTGTTTTTCTATTTTCGTGAAAAATGTCTGGCATTTGATAGAAATTGCATTGAATCTTAGATCACTTTGGGTAGTATTATCATTTTAACAATATTAATTCCTCCAATAAATGACTATGTATTATATTTATATTTTTTGTGTGTCCTCTTCAATTTCTTTCATCATGGTTTCATAGCTTTCCCTGTATAGGTCTTTTAATTCTTTGGTTAAATTGATTTCTAGGTATTTTATGTTCTTTGTTGCTGTTGTAAATGGGATTATATTCTTGAATTATTTTACAGATTGTTTGCTGTTGAGATACATAAATTCTACTGATTTTTGTATGTTGATTTTGTACCTGGTGACTTTACTGAATATGTTTATTAAAACAGTTTTGTTTCTTGGTTGAGCTTCTACATATAAGATCATGTCATCTGTGAACAAACCTAATGTGACCTTTTTCTTTCCAATTTGGATGTCCCTTATATTAATTTCCCTTGCCTAATTGATCTGGCCAGGACTTCTAGTAATATGATGAATACAAACTGTAATAGTGGATATATTTGTTCCAGAAAAGGGTAAAGGATTTCAATTTGTCCTTGTTCAATATGATGTTAGCTGTGGGTTTGAAATATATGACCTTTATTATTTTGAGATATTTCCCTCTATACCCAGTTTGTTTGATAAAGTTTTCATCATAAAGAAATGTTAAATATTATCAAATGCATTTTAAGAATCCATTGAAATAATCATATGGTGTTTGTTCCTAGTTCTGTGAATGTGATGCATCATGTTTATTGATTTGCATACATTAAATCTTCCTTGCATCTCTAGGATGAATCCCATTTGATCATAATGAATGATCATTTTAATGTGTTGTTGAATTCAGTTTGCTAGTACTGTGCTGCTAGTATGCTTGGTTATCATGAACAGTACTGTATGTATTTTTGCATCTATGTTCATCAGTGATATTGGAATATAGTTTTCTTTTTTGATTGTGTCCTTGTCAGTTTTGGTAACAGGGTAATGCTGGTGTCATAGAATGAGTTTGAAATATTCCCTCCTCCTCAGTTGTTGAATTGGTATTATTTCTTTTCAAATATTTGATAGAATTCATTGATAAAGCCAGTAGACTCTGGGCCTTTCTAGGATGGGAGACCTTTTTTTTATTATTATACTTTAAGTTCTGGGGTACATGTGCAGAACATGGTTTGTTACATAGGTATACATGTGCCACGGTGGTTTGCTGCACCCATCAACCCATCATCTACATTAGTTATTTCTCCTAATGCTATCCCTCCCCCAGCACCCCACCCCCTGACAAGCCCCAGTGTGTGATGTTCCCCTCCTTATGTCCATGTGTTCTCATTGTTCAACTTCCACTTATGAGTGAGAACATGTGGTGTTTGGTTTTCCATTCTTGTGTTAATTTGGTGAGAATGATGGTTTCCAGGTTCATTCATGACCCAGTGGAGGACATGAACTCATCCTTTTTTGACAACTGCATAGTATCCCATGTGTATCACATTTTCTTTATCCACTCTATCATTGATGGGCACCCGGAATCATAAAGCAAGTTCTTAGAGACCTACAAAGAAACTTAGGCTCTCACACAATAATAGTGGGAGACTTGAAAACTCCACTGTCAATATTAGATCAACAAGACAGAAAATGAACAAGGATATCGAGGACTTGAACTCAGCTTTGGACCAAGCAGACCTAATAGGTATCTACAGAACTCTCCACCTCAAATCAGCAGAATATACATTCTTCTCAGCACCACATTGCACTTATTCTAAAATTGACCACATAATTGGAAGTAAAACACTCCTCAGCAAATGCAAAAGAACAAATCGTCTCTCACACCACGGTGCAATCAAATTAGACCTCAAGATTAAGAGACTCGCTCAAGACCACACAACTACACGGAAACTGAACAACCTGCTCCTGAATGACTACTGGGTACATAACAAAATGAAGTCAGAAATAAAGATATTCTTTGAAATCAATGAGAACAAAGACACAACGTACCAGAATCTCTGGGACACATTTAAAGCAATGTGTAGAGGGAAATTTATATCGCTAAATGCCCACAAGAGAATTCAGGAAAGATCTAAAACTGACACCTTAACATCACAATTAAGAGAATTAGAGAAGCAAGAGCAAACAAATTCAAAAGATAGCAGAAGACAACAAATAACTATGATCGGAGCAGAATTGAAGGAGATAGAGACACAAAAACCCTTCAAAAATTAATGAATCCAGGAGCTGGTTTTTTGAAAAGACCAACAAAATAGATAGACCACCAGTCATTTGTCTTTCCATTTTCATTTGTTTCAACATTTTTTAAAAAATTTCCTTCTTAGTTTCTTCATTGGCCATCAGTCATTCAGGAGTATGTTGTTTAATTTCCAAGTGCTTGGGTATTTTCTGAATTTCTTCTTGTTATTGATTTCTAGTCCATTGCGGTCAGAAAATTATTTGATATAATTTTGAGTTTTCTGTTGAGACTTGCTTTGTGACCTATATTAACCTGTTAAATTGGCCAGATTTTTGCCAAGTGCATCATATGTTTATTGGTCTTTATATGGTATCAAATTCAAAACAAAAAATTACAGTAATTAAGTGGTTTCAAGTAGATAATTTTATTTAAATAAGACCTTGTGAATATCTGACATTAATTATAGATGTATTAAAATATCTCATTATATACTGTATCCCAGTCACATATTCTTTCTCCTTTATGTCTGTATTTCTAATAGTGAAAACTACATCTTTTCAGCCTTTCAATCTTAGAAACATTGAGTTACTTTCTCTTCCTCTTACTCCCTCTACATGTTTAATTATCAGTTCTACATTCTCTAAAACTCTTTCAATTTTTAATATTATTAATATTATTATTTAATATTAATATGTTCTTCTTACCTCTTGTTTGGGTGATTGTATCAACCTATTGTTAATCTTCTTCTACATATAACTTGTCTTCTCCTCTGTTGCTAAGTTAATTTCTTAAGGCATAACCATGATTATAGTCAGATGATGGATCAAAAATGCTTCCTGGATTTTTATGGCCAACAGAATAAAATAAAATACATAACATATTATAATCTAGTCTGAATCACCTTCTCCTATCATGTCTGCATAATTGCAACAAACTCTTCACTTACATTTTCACAATTAAGCACTGTTATTCTTCCACTTAGGTCTTCGCCACTTATGTCGTGATTATATACCTTTAACTTGGAATACTCTTCCTTTAATCTCCAATATCAATATGTAACCCATCGTTGAAGGGCCAGTTATTTGATATAATTTCTACTTTTTTGAATTAGTTGAGACTTGTTTTGTGACCTATATTAACCTGTTGGAATACTCTTGGAATACTCTTCCCTTCTTCTCCAATATCAATATGTAACCCATCCTTGAAGGGAAACTGACATTCAATTTCACATTTTAAGTTTCATTCTCCATCTTAGCAAAAAATATCAATCTGCTATACTTTATCAGCAACACAGAATTTGTCAAAATATGCAATGTCTTAACTATCTGTATACATGTCTTATCTCTACACAGTAAGCTATAAAATCCTCAAGCATAGAAAACACGCTTCATTTAAACTTGCACCCTAGTCTAGCAGAGTTTCTGACAGATACTCAAAGAATGTTTATTGAATTGAATTATTCAATGGCATATAAAATGTCCAAACTAGCAGTGTCTTTAATAGTTTCCTCTCACCTATAGTAACTCCGCTTAATTAGAGGTGACCTGGCTCTATCACACCTTAAGGAATATTTCTTGGCTATATGTACTGTTTTTCCCCTAAACTCACTCATTCCATTTAACTGAAATTTGCTTTATTTACTTCACCTAGCTGTCCTTGCTCTCTCCTTCAAAATCTCCTTGAATTTGGTGCTTTGTATTTCTCTTTAATTCCCAAAATTTCCATGAAAGTTCATCTTTCATTCAAAGAATTTTTCTTTGGCTTATCTTTGCCTGTTCTTTGGTGACCCTTTGTACACACACACACACACACACACACACACACACACACATACACTGATGTGGTATTTGGAAGTTAAGGCAAGGCGAGTTTGTTACTTTTGTTATTGTGGTGCTGACTATTCTATTTTCATGGCTGGATACTTTAGGTATTACACACAATTTTCTTAATAGCAGTAGATTCAGAAGGAAGCATATGCACTGACTTAATTTTACTAGGAATTAAATTCAAAAATTAAAACTAAATTAATTACAGGAAAATCAAGCAAATTTGGGTAGGACAAAATAATAAAGAGAAAGTATTGTCCATATTCCATCAGCATGACATTTTTTCCTCACTTTCTTCCATGTTAGAACTCTTACATATTTTGCTCACATATTGCCTATGTGATCTTTAATATTTCCTTGTTTAGTTAAAACATACTTCACTTTCTTTTTTTTTTTCAGGATGCATTTCTATTAAAGAAAAACAAGAAAACTTAGTCTTGTTCAAGTAGAGATTTAAAGAAGTGTCTCTCCCTGATGCTTTTCATCCTTCATATTCTGGTTCATTCCTAGAACAAAAAGGAAGAAGTAAAGGAAGTTGGAAAAAGGTGGAAAAGCAATTGTGCAATGAAGAAATCAGATAACTTATAAGCAACACGCTCCCCCAGTTATGTACAAAATAAGTTTCTGATTACTAGATAACACAATCTTCAAAAGTAGTCTGATAATTTCCAAGAAAAAAAGAAAAGAAATTTTACATTATCCTTACCACTACTTCCATAGTTGGCCAGAAATTAGGGAAATGTCTTTACAACTGTGGAAGAGGAAATGGCCATATGGATCTGTTGAGCCATATAAATGGCCAGAGGATATTTCCAGTGGCAAATACGTTTTGATTGAATATCTGTGTGCTGAACACAAAAAGTGAGATGTGAATGACTGGGGCATAAGGATTGTTCAATAAAAGTTAGGGTAGTAATTTGTGAAGTCTAATGTAGACAGACAAATGAAATATTAGAGAAACCAGAAGAAATAACTGGTGATAGACAAATATAAAGGTCAAGGGATTGACCCAAACCATAACTGACAAAAAAAAAATTCAGATAAGAGAAGATATTGAGAAAGAGAGAGAGATCAGTACTTGATGAGGACAAATTTGAAAACATGTCCAAAGCAGCAGGTTAACAAGGTGGAATGGAGTGAAAAGTTTTCAAAAGACTAAGGGCTAGAAGCATTAAATCAAAGAAAAATCAAAATTTTATATCTGAAGTATGGAGACTAGGAAAGAAAGAAAGAAGATCAAAGCAGAAAAACAGTGAAAAAAAAAACAATATCCAGTGGAAAAGAAAAACATATGAATGACAAATTATTCCTGCTTTTGGTAAGATGACAGAGAAAACAAATATGAATTAGTTATGTAGCTCACCAAATTAAGTGAAATATATAATTTCCACTAATCACTTTTTAACATTCAGTAATCTCTAACAAGGAAAGGTTAGAAACAGCAGTATTAAAACATTAAAGAAATACACACACACACACACACACAAATAAAACTCCCGGGTTGCTTTTATTACATAGTAACAAACCAAAACAATCCCTTCAAATAAGAAAAAGAGACAAAACAAAATGAAAAAACAGAAAGTTGATAAAACTTTGAAATCCGAAGACTAGAAACAAATGTTTGAAAAATTGTCAACGTAAAGAAATGCTTTGTACAAAGATGTCTTTTATGGGATTTGTTGTAATCGCCACAGACAAACAAAACAAAAGTAAAAACATCAGGATAATAGAGGGAGACTGTGACCATGAGGATGAGTAACAAGGGGAAAATCTAAGGAATTAGTAAATATTTAATACGGAAAACCACATAAGGGAGGAGAAAAAATAAAGAATTTAAACAAACAAACAGCTAAAGGAAATCAGCATAAAAAAGATTGCAACAGGACACAAATGCATTGTGTACCTTTGTGCAGTACTGAGGTATACATAATTTGTTTACAGCTGATTTACAATGTTCCATCTCAATAACTCCATGAGTGGCAGGGATCTGAAAATGCCATCCCTCTGGGGTATTTTAGTGAGACATGATAAAGTAAAAAGGCTGACGTTTGCAATCATATCTGATTTGGCCATGGTACATCTACTTGAGCGGATGGTGGATGGCACAGTAAACATTATGGAAAGAAAAACAAGGGGATGTGACAAAGGAAATAATAATTAGGCACATGTAAGCTTGAGAGAAAGAGAGAGGATAACATTTCAATAGTCAGCAATTTTGTATCCCGGCCACTAAGTATTGGCTAAAATCTTCCATTGAAATTCTGCCCTGCGCCACTTCCTTCATTGCGAGCAAAGCCATTCATCAGTTCTTTCATGCTGGTTCAATTAAATCCTATAGTGCTCCCAGGCAATGTAGCATCAGCTCTGGTGAAGAATTTCAATTCCGTAAACAGGCCTGTAAATATGCTACTGTGGATAAATTGGCCATCAGGGTGATAGAGAGTAGCAAACGAAAATGTGTGATTACAGCTAGGTTTAGTGTGCTAGAAAGCTGCTGAGCCATTACTGTGAGTGAGAACAATGTTTTTGCCTCCTCTGCTTATCGAGTGTTTTTGCTCTTTCCATATTAGCTATTTCCAAGCAAATACACTTTGTCTGATTTATATTTCTCACTTAGTTACTCTCACAATGACCCTGACCTAGTTTTTTTTAGAACTAAAATCTAACGTACCCCTCAAGCCCATTCTCTTCCATGTACTATCTTCATTATGCTTTGTCCTCCTAGGCTTTCCAGTCTTAGAGTGCTAGGAATGAATATAGGCTGACTTTCTGTTTTGTTTTTAACCTTTAAATTAACTACAAATGGAGAATTCTGATCTAGCTGTACCTTTGAGTTTTCCTACTTTTATATCCTTGTTTTTATATAACACTTAGACAATCAATTTTACACTGTAATGGGAAAAATGATTTAAAGTGTTTTACTATCATTACATTATAGACAAAAGTCACATTTGCCTTCAAAGCAAATGTCCTTTTAAAAATAGCAATTTGTTTAAAGAAAAAATATTAATATTGTATGAAGCTATCAAAAGTGCTTTCCTCTAATAAACTAGTTATCTCAAAACTTCCAGAGATAAAACTTAGGCATTAACAGAAGGAAATCACTTTGTGCAAAAAAAATTTCTGAAACTTATTATATTTATCAAATACAACGAAATTTGTTCTGCCAAGAGAAATAGATGCAGGATTTTCTATGTTCAATAAAATAAACAGCATGTTAAGTCTTCGGGTTTAAGGGTTTTCAAATAGAAAGTCCCCAAGAAAGGCAACTATGTAATTGTTCTGACATTGCTAATCACTATATAATGAACTTCAGATTTTCACGTATTTTTTCCTAATACGAAATTCATGTGAAAGTGGATTTTGTGTTGAATATTACAGGTAAAATCATAAATCAGAAGATTTCTATAATCTTCAATAGCCCTTCACCAGCAAGAGAGGCAGCATTCTGTCTTGCCGCTACTTTACTTAATATTAGCAGTCACAATCTTTCTCACCTAAAAATGCTGTGTAGACTGGGAGTAGTGGCACACACCTGTAATCTCAGCACTTTGGAAGACCAAGGCAGGAGGATCCCTTGAGGCCAGAAGTTCGAGATTAGCCTGGGCAATATAGTGAGATCGTATCTCTACAAAAAGTAAAAAACAAAACAAAATAAAACAGCTGAGCCTCCCGGCTAATCGGGGGCTGAGGTGGGAGGATCCTTTGAGCCCAGGAGGTAGAGGCTGCAGTGAGACATAATCATGTCACTGCACTCCAGCCTAGGCAACAGAATGAGACACTATTTCAAAAAGAAAAAAAAAATGCTGTGTGTTTCAATGCATTGTTCTTTTAGTTGTATCCTAAGAACTGAGTAGAGAAGAATCAACTCTACTGTTATATTTACAGGTAAGCATATTTTAACAGAGTTGGATTAATATTGTCCTTGACTCTAATATCAGCCCTTTTAATTATGTTTTGTTATTTAAATGAAGAATGATGAAAGTGTGTTTGGGTCACAGACTGATTTGTCAGAGAGGGATTTGAAACACTTGGTCAAAAAATACGTATCTTTTTTTTTAACAAGAGGTAAGCAGAGAAATGTTTTAAATTAGAGTAGCTCTTGAAATAGATAGAGAAGAAAATTTGAGGCTACTAAATGGGAATAAAGGCTGAGATATGTTCCCTTTCTTTCTAACAGTTAATCAGTGTCTAGGATTTTAATACCTTTCTTAGACCTCCATGTCTTTTATTCAGAGTGAAAGAAAATGTGTTCTCCTCCTTTATATAAAATGAAAGTAACTATGTGCTGATTAGTTCTATCTAAAAACATACTTCAGTCAGATGTGGGATTTATGCAAGTTCAGAATTAATTATTTTAAAAAGAGATCTTATTAGATTTTATCAGAGTCATCTATGAGCATTCCAAAACTTTTATCTTTTTTTTTTTTTTTTTTTTTTTTTTTTTTTTTTTTGAGACGGAGTCTCGCTCTGTCGCCCAGGCTGGAGTGCAGTGGCCAGATCTCGGCTCACTGCAAGCTCTGCCTCCCGGGTTTATGCCATTCTCCTGCCTCAGCCTCCCGAGTAGCTGGGACCACAGGCGCCCACCACCTCACCCGGCTAATTTTTTGTATTTTTTAGTAGAGACGGGGTTTCACCGTGTTAGCCAGGATGGTCTCGATTTCCTGACCTCATGATCCACCCATCTCGGCCTCCCAAAGTGCCAGGATTACAGGCTTGAGCCACCGCGCCCGGCCCAAAACTTTTATCTTTTACATTCGTATAAATATTCACATAATTGTTATAGATAACAGACCAAGTGGCCTCACAATATTTGTGCAAACTCCAGTGAAATGATGAAGCAATTCAGCTTAGATTTGGATTGAAATTATAGATCTGCTAGATATAAAGTAGGTCATATAATAATTGATAAGTGATTAACAAGGAGTATACATCTTTCCTAAACCCTGATTATTTGATCATTTCTTAAACTTCAGTTACTTCATTTGTAAAATAAGAAGTAATAGTAATAAGTAACTCATTGGGGTTGAGAAGCTAAAGTCACATAGCACAAGAAAAATTCTTAGCATAGTAAGTGTACAACAAATGTTAGCTAAGCTAATAAATCATAATACATTGGTTTACCTTTCAATGACTAGCATAATTTTTCCTCCTTTTGTGATATTAGTGTTGGAATACACATTTTTAATGCAAATTTTGAAATAAGTGGTCTGAGAGTCTACATCAGAGGTTGATGAACTATACCCCATTGGCCAAATCAAACTCACAGGCTGAATTTTTAGTCTTATTTGGAAGACAATCTGCCCATTTGTTTTTATATAGTCTCTGAGGACTTTCAAATGTCAACAACAGTGTTGAATAGTTATTTCAGACACTGCGTGGCCCACAAAGCCTAGAATATTTACTCTCCGGCCCTTTACACAAAAGTTTGTCAATCCCAGGTCTATATCATGCTAAACATCTGAATTTTTTTTTAAGCTCAGTAATTTTATGGGAATTTCAGAGTTTTCTCGAAGGTTTCCTTATTAATAAAGATTCTTGCTGTCTATAGGATGTCAATGAGACAAAATATAACATGCCTGAAACAGAAATCTTACTGCCCCATATCCCTCATCTAAAGTCGTTTTTCTCCCAGTCTTACCTCTCAGCTAATGACACTCAACTTTTCTAACACATTTTAAAATTTATTTTTTGCTTCCATCCCACCCTACCTAATCCACGAGCATGTTTCATAGAACCTGGCCCCAAAGTACTTCCCTACACTCATCTCTCCTCTTTATGGCTTTGCCCCACTCTACTTCAAGCTATCTGTATGAGTTTTGTATAGCTACTGCAACAAATTGCTACACACTTAGTGACATAAAACAACATAAACTTATTGTCTTATGGCTCTGGTAGTCAGAAATCTGAACTGGGTTTTACTATTGGTGTCCACAGCTGGGTTCTTTTCCGGAAACTCTAAAGGAGAGTCCATTTTCTTGATTTTCCCAACCTCTAGAGGTTCCCTTGCATTGTAACAGCCAGCAATTGCCAGTTGGGTTTTCTTTCTTTTTTTTTTTTATTTTATTTAGATAGAGGATTTTATTTTATTAATCCACAAACTTTTACCAGGATTTTCTATTTGCTTCATCTTTTGCCCACCTCTTTCTTGCCCGGCACATATTTTTCATTTGGACTTTTCCTGATTGTATATATATAATATATATATATATATATATTTTTTTTTTTTTAATTTACTTTAAGTCTAGGGTACATGTGCATAACGTGCAGGGTTTGTTACATATGTATATTTGTGCCATGTTGGTTGATGCACCCATCAACTCGCACGCACCCATTCCAATTCATCATTATATCATGTATAACTCCCCAATGAATCCCTCCCCCTCCCATGATTAGCCCCAGTGTGTTGTTGATGTTCCCTTCCTGAGTCCAAAGTGATCTCATTCTGTTCATTCCCCACCTATTGAGTGAGGAAATGCGGGTTTGGTTTTCTCTTCTTGTGATAGTTTGCTGAATGATGTTTCCAGGCTGCATCCATGTCCCTACAAAGGATGCAAACTCATCCTTTTTTATGCTGCATGTATCCATGGTGTATTTATGTGCCACATTTTCTTAATCCAGGTCTGTCACAGATGGACATTTAGGTTGATTCCAAGTCTTTGCTATTGTGAATAGTGCTTCAATAAACATACGTGTGCATGTGTCTTTGTAGTAGAATATTTATTAATCCTTTGGGTATATACCCAGTTAGTGGGAGGCTGGGTCATATGGTACATCTAGTTCTAGATCCTTGAGGAATCGCCATACTGTTTTCCATAATGGTTGAACTAGTTTACAATCCCAACCAACAGTGTAAAAGTGTTCCTATTTCTCCACATCCTCTCCAGCACCTGTTGGTTTCTGATTTTTTTAATGATTGCCATTCTAACTGGTGTGGAGATGGTATCTCCATTGTGGTTTTGATTTGCATTTCTCTGATGGCGAGTATGGATGAGCATTTTTCAGTGTTCTGTTGGCTGTATGAATGTCTCTTTTGAGAAATGTCTGTTCATATCCTTTCCCCAATTTTTGATTGGCATTGTTGGTTTTTTCTTGTATATTTGTTGGTTCTTTGTAGATTCTGGATATTAAGCCCTTTGTCAGATGAGTAGATTGCAAAATTTTCTCCCGTTCTGTAGGTTGCCTGTTCACTCTGATGGGTAGTTTTCTTTTGCTGTGCAGGAAGCTCTTTAGTTTAATTAGATCCCTTTCAAACTATACTACAAGGTACAGTTAACCAAAACAGCATGGTACTGGTACCAAAACAGAACTATGGACCAATGGAACAGAACAGAGTCCTCAGAAATTAATACCACACATCTACAGCCATCTGATCTTTTGACAAACCTGAGAGAAACAAGAAATGGGGGAAATGGATTCCCTATTTATAAATGGTGCTGGGGAAAATTGGATACCATAAGTAGAAAGCTAAACTGGATCCTTTCCTTACCTCCTTATACGAAGATTAATTCAAGATGGATTAGAGGACTTAAATGTAGACCTAATACCATAAAAACCCTGAAGAAAATCTGGTAGTTTACCATTCAGGGGACATAGGCATGGGCAAGGACTTCATGTCTAAAACACCAAAAGCAATGGCAGCGAAAGCCAAAATTTGACAGTTGGGTCTTTCTTATGAAAAGAGCCATCTCTCGGCTGAGGCAGGAAATGGTGTGGAACCCGGCGGAGGTGGAGCTTTGCAGTGAGCCTAGGATCGCGCCACCACACTCCAGCCTGGGCGACAGAGCGAGACTCCATCTCAAATAAAAAAGACAAGAAAGAAAGAGTCATCTCTCTGGTTGTGGCTTTTCTACCTCCCTCTTCCCCATTTAAGGACCCTTTAACAATCCTGGATAATCCAGGATAATCTAATCTTAAAATCAGACAATTAGCAACCTTAATTCTATCTGCCACCTTAATTCCCCCTTGCATTTTAACACAAAATATTCACTTGCTTCAGGAACTAAGTCGTGAATGTCTTTCATGGTGGAGGGATGTTATTCTGTCTTTTTATTGAGTTTAAACTATCTACCTGGACTACTGCAACAGGCTCTGACCTGTTCTTTGTTTCTATTTGTATTCCCTTACAATCTCTTGAATGCACTGACATCACCATGCACAATATAAAACCATAAAACTTCGCTGAATCTTGCCACTTCCCTAATTAAAAACCTACCAGGAACTTTCCACTTTGCACAGAAGAAATAACCAAACTCCTTACTGAGCCCTTCAAGAGTGTGTGTGATCTTCTGTTTGTCTTTTCCCGGATCACTTCCATCACTTTCCAGAAAGAAGGGTATTAGGACATCACCCTGACCTTGCCAAGCTTATTACTACTTCTATACCTATGTAGTTCTTCAGTCTTTTCCCAGATCTTCAAGTGGTTAGCTCTTTTTTGTTACTTAGGTCTCAGTTCAAAGACCACGTCTTTAGATAATTTTCCTCTAGCACCTAAACTAAAAGTGTCCCTCAACAAATAATTCACTGTACTACAATACCTGCCTTATTTCCTTCCCTGATGATTAATTTGTTTGATTGTTTATGATGCATCTTTTTCTATCAGAGTTTAGGTGAGAGCTGAGACTTCATCTGCCTTGTTGAGGATGTTATGTCCACGCATTGAGTAGGATGAGGAACAAATACTAAATAAATATTAGATGAATAAATAAAAGAAAGAACAAAAAAGCTGAAGCTGACAATCATGATGAAAACTCCTTCTGTCACTAGTATACCTCATTTATAAAATAGGTTTAATAATTAATATGGATTGTGTATAGTAAATTCCCAATAATTAGCTATTATTATCATCATTATTACTATTTCTCCAGTAGTACTAGTGCTCTAATTTTATACTCAAAGATACAGAAGTGCTCTATAGCAAGGGTAAAGGGTAAACAAGGGGTGATAATATAATAACAGCTAATAATTATTTCATATTTGGGGATTTTATGATCATGTTAGGAAAAAATTTACAGAGATTATCACATTTCTGTTTTATCTACAATTTTACGTAAGAAGAAACTAGCCCTTTATGGATTTAAGCAACCACTTTGTGGCAGAGATGTGAAGCAAAATCCATGCTCTCAATCTCTTCATTATCTAAATGACCATAGAAACTCATGAGCTTTGTGCCAAAGAGTTCAAATGCCACACAGGAAAGAAAACAAAAATGAATCAATAATAACAGAATGGATTTTGAATTATTAAAACAAGTAAAGAAATAAGCAAAAATAGCTCTAAAACAAGACAACAAATTCAGGAAAAGTGTATTAGATGTATAATGACTAGAAGGCAGAACCCTCTCCTACACATCACCCTGTCGTTTCCTTGAGTTCTGCCATAAATTTCAAAACCAAATTAGTAAAACTGATATTCTTAGTTCATGCTGACTTAAATAAAAATTCAGAAATGGCCATAATTGCTTAAACAAAAGCCTTTCCCTGAAACTAAATTAAAATGTTATCATCTATAAAAAGGGCTTTCAAATAATGATAAACAAGAGCACTCCTGAAATAGAAGCTCTGCAATGAAGTAAGAGAGTATATTGCCATTTAAAAACAAAAATAGCACCACACAAAATGCCCAGAGTTACAAATCACATAGCAATCATAGAATAATGGGTCTCATATCTGTTCTTGGAGTGCATCACTTGTCAAGCAAGGGGGGGGGGGGCTCTCTCTGCTTCTTCCACTCTGCTACCGAAGCACTACAAAGTCTTCACATGTGTGAGGAAACTTCAAGTGTGAATAGGTTTATGAGAAAGGAGAATAAAATTAGGTTGTACATGATGCACCGTGAGTGGAACATTAAAATGTAATAGAAAAGCACTAACATGGACATCTCAATAGTTTGAAAGGAGACATAATAACAAACAGGTAGAAAAGATAACATTGCAATGTTCATCTCTCACACACAAAAAGAGAGTCAACTATTGTGTTAAATATGACAATATTAATCATTTAAATGAACATGAATAAAACACTAGTGTTACTGTTGGGAAAATGATTGTTTTGATGAAAAGTTATGTATTTTTTTCTCACCCAACACTTAGCTTTATGTAACTGGCGTTCACTGAAGCTGTTTTACAAATGTATGACTTGTAAGTTACTCATGGCAAAACAAAAAAGTTCTTCTCTTCAGACACACAAACTCTGCCTTGTCAGGGAGTGGCTAAACTGACTTCTCTCCCCCAATGTAGAAGAAGTTAGTTTTACCTCCATTTATGAATTCAATTTAATGTCCTACTCCTATAATTATAACTGTTCTTTAGATACTCTTTTGAAGCTATTATAAAATTTTCCTGGTTTCCTCATTATTAGTTAAATAAAATGTCTAGCATGCATTCATATTTATATCTGTATGACAGTCATAATTTTACCTTTCTTGAAAATTATCTCATAACACTCATGTCGGTGTTAACCATGCAAAGCCACCATTACTATACCTAAATCTCCTTTTTTTTTTACACTTGATCTTAGCCAAAAGGCCGAGAAGCAATCCTCTTTTTTTTTTTTTTTTTTTTTTTTTTTACTTTTAATAAGGGGCTTTTGCCCCTGCTTGGCACTTCTCTCTCCTGCCAGCAAGTGAAGAAGAGTGTTTGCTTCCCCTTGTGCTGTGATTGTTAGTTTCCCCAGGCCTCCCCAGCCCTGCGGAACTGAGTCAATTAAACCCATTTCCTTTATAAATTACCCAGTCTCGGGTATGCCTTTATGAGCAAGGTGAGAACAGACTAATATAGTGCCCAAGGGTACCTTGCATAGTCTTTTTCTATGGGGCTTTAAGAGATTCTTTCTTTGCTGAATATTTGGCACTCAGGCATGCAGCTGATGGCAAGAGTTCTTAGTCTCAAGGGATCCTCTTGTGTCGGCCCCTCAAAGTGCTGAGATTACAGGGATGAGCCACCACACTCAACCTTTTGTTGAAGATTCTTTCATCTATGCTCATCAAGGATATTGACCTGTAGTTTTCATTGTCATTATGTCTTTGCCAGGTTTTGATATTAGCATTATTCTGGCTCATAGAATGAATTAGGAAGGAGTCCCTCTTCCTCAATTTTTTGGAATAGTTTCAGTAGGATTGGTTTCAGCTCTTCTTTTTATGTCTGGTAGAATTTGACTGTGCATTCTTCTGGTCCAGGGATTTTTCTGGTTGGTAGACTTTCTTACTGATTACATTTTCAAATTTGTTATTGGTTTGTTCAGGGTTTTAATTTCTTTCTGGTTCAATCTTGGGAAGTGTATGTTTCCAGGAATTTATCTCTTTCTTCTACGTTTTCTAGTTTGTGTGCATAGAGATGTTCATAATAGTCTCTGAGGAGTTTTTTTTTTTTTTTTTTTTTTTTTTTTTTTTTGTAGTTCTGTAGGATCGGAGGTAATGTCCCCTTTGTCATTTCTGATTGTGCTTATTTGAATCTTCTCTCTTTTCTCTTTATTAATCTAGCTGGTGGCCTATCACTCTTATTTATTCTTTCATAGAACCAACTTTTGGTTTCATTACTCTTTCATATGGTTTTTCATGTCTCAATTTCATTCATTTTAGCTCGATTTTATTATTTATTTT
>NW_016809495.1:635451-666564 GCF_001698545.2 Rhinopithecus bieti | reverse complement strand
TTTCTTTTTTTTTTTCGTTTTTTTGTTTTTTTGCATAAAGATTTTTATAAATGTCTCTGAGGTTTTTTTTTTTTTTTTTTTTTTTGTAGTTCTGTAGGATCGGAGGTAATGTCCCCTTTGTCATTTCTGATTGTGCTTATTTGAATCTTCTCTCTTTTCTCTTTATTAATCTAGCTGGTGGCCTATCACTCTTATTTATTCTTTCATAGAACCAACTTTTGGTTTCATTACTCTTTCATATGGTTTTTCACGTCTCAATTTCATTCATTTTAGCTCGATTTTTATTATTTATTTTCTTCTGCTAGCCTTGGATTTGGTTGGCTCTTGTTATTCTATTTCCTCTATGTGTGAAGTTAGGTTGTTAATTGGTATCTTACTTTTTTATGTAGGTGTTGGTGTTAGTTTCCTGTTAACACTGCCTTAGATATTTCCCAAAGATTCTGGTATGTTGTACTTTTGTTTTCATTAGTTTCAAATAATTTCTTGATTTCTGCCTTAATCTGTCTACCTGAAATTTTCATTCTGTATTAGGTTGTTTAATTTTCATGTAATTGTATAGTCTGAGAGATCTTCTTAGTATTGATTTCTACTTTTATTGCACTGTGGTCTGGGAGTGTGGTTGGTATGATTTGTTTGTTTTAAAATTTGTTTAGATTGTCTTAAAGCTGAACATGTGGTCAATTTAGCATATGTGCCATGTGCAGATGAGAAGAATGCATATTCTGTTGTTGTTAAAGGGAGTGCTTTGTAGATGTCTGTTAAGTCCATTTGGTCAAGTGTTGAGGTTAGATCCTGAATATCTTTGTTAGTTTTCTGCTTTAATGATCATCTAAGACTGTCAGTGGAGTATTAAAGTCTCTCATTACTATTGTGTGGTCATCTAAGTCTCTTTGTAGGTGTGTAACAACTTGTTTTATGAATCTGAGTGCTCCAGTGTTAGGTGTGTGTGTGTGTGTGTAGAATATTTAAGTCGTCTTGTTGAATTGAACGCTTATCACTACACAATGTCCTTCTTTGTTTGTTTTTTTTTTTTTTTTTTTTTTTTTTTTTGAGACAAGGTCTAAATTCTGTTGCCCAGGCTGGAGTGTAGTGGAGTGATTATGGCTCACTGCAACCTTGACCTCCCAGGCTCAAATGATCCTCCCAACTCAGCCTTCCGAGTAGATGGGACTACAGTACACCACAACACCTGACTAATTTTCTTTTCTTTTCTTTTTCTTTCTTTTTTTTTTTTTTAAATAGAGGCAGTGTCTTGCTTTGTTGCCCAGGCTTGTCTCAAATTCACACCTCAAACGATCCTCCCACCTCCCATCTTTATCCTTTTTGATTGTTCTAGGTTTGAAGTCTGCTTTGTCTGAAATAAGAATGGCAATACCTGCTCTTTTATTGTTTTTCATTTGCTTGGTAGATTTTTCAACATCCCTTTACTCTGAACTTACAGATGTCATTGCATGTGAGATGGGTCTCTTCAAGGTAGCACACAGTTGGTTTATTTATTTTTTATCCTACTTGTTTTGTCTGAAATAAGAATGGCAATACCTGCTCTTTTTATGTTTTCCAGTTGCTTGGTAGATTTTTCAACATCCCTGTACCCTGAAATTATGGGTATCATTGCATGTGAGATGGGTCTTTTGAAGATAGCACACAGTTGGTTTACTTATTTATTTTTTTATCCTACTTGCCACTCTGCCTTTCACCTGGGGCATTTAACCCATTTATATTCAAGGTTTATATTGATTTGTGCAGATATGATTTTTGTCATTGTGTTGTTAGCTGGATGTTATGCAGGAATTACTTTATAATGTCAATGGTCTATATACTTAAATGTGTTTTGTGGTGGCTGGTAATAGTCTTTTGGTTTTTTAGCACTCCCTTAAGTACCTCCTGAGGGCTGATCTGGTGGTAACAATTCCCTTAGCATCTGCTTGTCTGAAAAATATTTTATTTTTCCTTCACTTATGAAGCTGAGTTTGGCTGGATATGAAATTCTTACTTGGAATTTGTTCTCTAAGAAAGCTGAACATAGGCCCTCAATCTCTTCTGGCTTATAGGGTTTCTGCCGAAAGGTGTGCTGTTAGCCTGATGTGCTTCCCTTTGTAGGTGACCCACTGTTTCTCTCTAGCTGCCTTTAATATTTTGTCTTTTGCATTGACCTTGGAATATCTGATGACTACGTGTCTTGGGGATAGTCATCTTATATAGTATCTCACAGGGGTTCTTTGCATTTCCCAAATTTGAATGTTGACGTCTTTTGAGATGTTTGGGATATTTTCATGTAAAGTATCCTCAAAGTTGTTTTCCAAATTGCATTTTCTCTCTCCTTCTCATTCAAGGATGCCAATAAGTTGTAGGTTTGATCTCTTTACCTAATCCCATATTTCTCAGAGTTTTTTTTAATTAATTTTTTTTTATCTGACTGAATTAACACAAATAACTGGTCTTCATACTCTGAAGTTCTTTTCTCAGCTTGGTCTATTCTTCCGTTAATACTTGTGATTGTATTATGAAATTCTTGGTGTGAAATTTTCAGCTCTATCAGATCAGTTTGGTTCTTTCTTAAAGTGACTTTTTCACCTTTCAGCCCTTGTATCATTTTACCGGATTTGTTTTACGAGATTCCTTAGATTCTTTGGATTGGGTTTCAACTACCTCCTGAATCTCAATGATCTTTGTTGCCATCCAGATTCTTAATTCTATGTCTGTCATTTCAGCCATTTCAGCCTCATTAAGAATCATTGCAGGGGAGCTAGTAGTCACTTGGAGGTAAGAAGACACACTGGTTTTTGAATGGCCAGAGTTTTTGCATTGTTTCTTTCTCATCTGTGTGGGCTGATGTCCCTTATAATCTTTGAACTTGCTCTCCTTTCGATGAGACCTTTTACTTTTATTTTCTTTTTCTGCTGTTGAGGGTTTGACTGTAGCATAAGTTTGATTCAGTAACCTGGCTTTGTTTCTGAATGACTTTAGGGGGCCAAGACTCAGCTCAGCACTCCTGGGCTTTGCACTCTATCCCTGGAGGGCTGAGACCAGGCCCAAAGCTTTGTGCTCTGGCACCTCAAAGTTAAGCACCTGCTGCACTTGAGGAACTTATGTATTCCTGGTGGGCTGGCAACAACACTCCAATGGGCAGTGCCTGCAAAAGCACTTTGTCAGAGCAGTGACAGTGGCATCTGCAGTGTGCACTGGCAGCAGTGGGGTGACTGCAGTGAAGACCATGCATGCACAAGTACACTGCTGGAGGTGGGGCAGTGAGGTCTGCTCATGCAATGGCAAAGCAGTGTTGAGAGTCTGTGCATGGGTGCCTGCCAGCAAAATGATGTGGGAAGCTATGCGTGGGTACATGTTGCGGGGTACCATCGGCAGAAGCTCTCCAACAGTTAGGCAGGACCTACCTGCAAATGACCTATGGTGGCTGCTGCCAGGAAGTACCCCATTTGGGCATCCAGGGCTGTGCTCCAAGCAGATTTGGCCAGGCAGGAACCCCAGGAGAGGCTGGTAGACAGAGGTGCACTCAGATCAGACTGGCTTTTTCCCACAGGCAAGATTGCCCTGATCTGCCCAGGTCTGACAGTCAACAAAAACCAAAGCCACCTAGAGCTGTGTCATGAACCTTGAGGCTGGGCCTCCCTGGCCATGCTCCAATGCAGCTGTTCCCATGCCAAACCTTTGCTCAGCACAGTCTGGAGTCCTGTCCCTGCCACCTCTCTAAGATGGCACAAGTGTCCATGGGGGTTGTGGAGTCTCCTGAAGCTAGAATTCTGGAGGTCTGTGGCAAGAGTAGGCCACCCCTCACCTATTTAACTCACCAAGAGTCACTGTGGGCCAGAAACAAGTCTTGGTGCTCAGCATCCCTGTACAGGGTTCCCAGCTTCTTCCCACTTCAGCCTAGGATCTATGTCCACCTTCCATCCATTCTCAGTATCTTCCTTTCTAAGATCTGCTCAGAGTGTGCCGGTCTTCTTGATGGTCTCATCTCTGGGTGGGAGATACACTTTCTTGCTGTGTCTATTGGTCACCTTAGTTCTTCTCCAGAAAAAGACATTTAAAGAAAATATAAACGGTAAAAACAATAGAGGAAATAATTTATATATATAAATACAGTAAACTTCATTTCAGCTTATCCAAACAATAAAAACAGCCATGCAGAGTATTTCCAAAAGACAGAATATGCTGTTTCACAAAAGAAGAAAATGAATGGCCAAATCACATTTAAAACCTGTAAAAGCTCCTCAGAAAAATGAAAATTAAAATCACATTTAGATATCATTTCAGTATTATAAAATTGTTTAAAAGCATAAAAAGTCAAAAAAAGTTATGGGAAATATTTGGGAATGGGAATCTCATACATTGCTGGTAGAAGAATAAATTCACATGGTTTTTTTCGAAAAGAATTTAGTGTTATTTGGCAAAATTGAAGCATTCTACCACCTACAATTCTATTCATTGATGTTTTCCCTAAAGAGATTAAGAGATTCTTGCACTTGTGTACCAAGAAACCTATGCAATGTATGCAATGCTCTAAATCACATGGAGTAATAAAGGGACAACTTTTACTCGAGTTTAAAAACAGTTACACATACCATAATTATGAACCCCATTTTGATCTTTTATCCCAATTCTGACAAGTTGACCAATCACTATATTAATAACAAGCCTATTTTCCCTTTTACAGACCTGAGAGTATTTTGTTAGTCTTGATAATACTTCTATCTGAAACTAAAATCCTGTGGCTAAATCCAATTCTTATGACTTTTATCCTAATAGTTATTGAGATTTTTTTCTTGCACTGATATTACCAACCTCGTTGGGACTGGAATTTCCATAACATTTCCATACAAGCTTGTAAAGATGCCTAAGACTTCTTGAAATTGCACCAAATGTAATGACAGCTTTGCCAATTGTTACCTGTGTCCATATTTTTGTTAGAATGTTCTACCTTTCAGATGAAATTGGAACTTCATTCCAGGGATTCCATTTCTAGGTTCAGTTCTGTCTCATTCTGCCACATCCCACTAAAAGTATTTAATATTCAGATTAACCTAATAAATTGAATATATTTTATCTAAAAGTACATCTGTATTAAGAAATAATACTATTTAACTTTCACACAGCTACTTCATATTTACATGAATAATGGATTAATTTGGGGTTGGTAATAATGAGCCTTATTACATTACTCAGACTACCTTTTGTTTTAAGAGTATTTAGGGGCATTATTGTAATTTGCAAAGAGCAAGCTTAATTAGGAATTCTACACATAATTTCTAATTCCTTCTTATATATTAACATCTGATCAGTATAGTAATTATTATTCTCAAAGTTCAAAATATTATGCTTGATTATTTAAATATAATATATTTTTGGACAAGTAGTTGATATTTAAAAGGTTTCATTCCAGAAGTGATTTTTCCTTTCTTCTACCCTTAGTTGATTGGCTTGTGATTAGACTGGATTGAATATGAAACTTCCAAATTTGCTAGAGTACTGAGCTACCGACCACCTCAAATATATGTGCATGTAAAAAACGTATACACACATATGTGTGTGTACGTGTGTGTGTATGTGTGAGTGGGGGAGGGAGAGAGAGAAAAAAATCTTACAAATCAGAATCTAGCATGAAGACTTTGCAATTATGTGAGAATTTGATGCATTGGCAGGGTTAAGTCCAAATGAAAGACAATGCCTAGGTCACATTTTTATGATCTTACAGTTGCATTTCAGTGTTTTTTAAATCAGTTTAATTTATATAGCCCAGTCTTTCATTTTATAAACCTCTTAAAATACATGAAGACAAATTGAAATGCTTTCTCCAACTTAATCATAGCTTTTCTTGGTTCATTCAATCTAATATAATATATATCAATATCCTGCTATAGCTTCTAAGTTGGAAATAATGAATTATCTTGGTATTTTATACTACTATAAAATAATTACTTTATAATATTCTTTTCATAACACACACATAATCACTTGTGGAATTAAAATTATGATTAAATGTCTTAAAAATATATTAAAATATACTTTAAATGAGATACCATCTCACACCAGTTAGAATGACAATCATTAAAAAGTCAGAAAATGACAGATGCTGAAGAGGATGTGGAGAAACAGGAATGCTTTCACACTGTTGGTGGGAGTGTAAATTAGTTCAACCATTGTGAAAGACAGTGTGGTGATTCCTCAAGGATCTAGAACCAGAAATACCATTGACCCAGCAATGCTATTACTGAATATAGATCCAAAGGATTATAAATCATTCTACTACAAAGACACAAGCACACGTATGTTTACTGCAAGACTATTCACAACAGCAAAGACTTGGAACCAATCCAAATGCCCATCAATGTTAGACTGGATACAGAAAATGTGGCACATATACACTATGGAGTACTATGCAGCTATAAAAAAGGATGAGTTCATGACCTTTGCAGGGACATGGATGTAGCTGGAAACCATCATTCTCAGCAAACTAATGCAGGAACAGAAAATCAAACACTACATGTTCTCACTCATAAGTGGGAGTTGACCAATGAGAACAGATGGACACAGGGAGGGGAACATCACACACTGGGGCCTGTCAGGGGGTGGGACACTAGGGGAGGGATAGCATTAGGAGAAATACCTAATGTGGTTGATGGGTGCAGCAAACCACTGTGGCACGTGTATACCTATGTAACAAACCTGGACATTCTGCATATATATCCCAGAACAAAGTATAACAACAAAAAAGTTAAAATACGGCAGAATTGCGTAAGCTACAATAGTTATTCCAGATAAATTTTTTGTGTCTTCAGTACAGAATCAGAATGAATATGCCAGGCAATACTGGATATGATGGCTATTACTACCTTTCACACTTATATTCAAATACTTCCTCACTATCAGATTTACTGAGAAAAGAATAAATACAATGTACATTTTAAACATGAATTTTAAAGATAACATCAAGAGATTTGGAGATTCTGCAATCAAAATGGGTGCCACTTTAATTTCATAACCAGAGTAATGATATAAACTAGTTTAACTAGTACATAGTGAATTCCTTTAAGTTCTAATATTTAATAAGAAAGGACAATAATAATAAGCAACATTATTCAGAGTGTACTATGTCCCAGAAGCTGTGCTAAGTGCATATTCTCATAAATACCACTTTATTTTACAGATGGGAAGTTTATGAAGCTAAGGCCCTGAAAGGTTCAATAAACTGCTCAAGATGAAAGGAGAAGTAGTGGGCAGAATGAGGATCTAAACAGAAGTCTGTATATTCCAATATATTTGCTCTTTTCAATAGCTACATCGAACCAAGTTTTGATCTTTTCCTGATTTTAATGATCGTAATGACCATAGCAGTTAGTTTGCTCAAGGAAGAAGAATAAAGCATAATATAGAATAAGAGATTTATCATGGGTATTAGACTTTGCATAATAGTGAGAAAGGCTGGGAAAATAACAGTCCTGAAGGAGACAGTGTGATCAGATAAAAGTCACCTAAGTCACTAATACAGTTTGTGTCTGTGTCCTTGCCCAAATCTCACATTGATCCCCAATGTTGGAGGTGGGGCTTGGGAGGAGGTAATTAGATCATGGGGGTAGATTTTCCCCTTCAGACTGTGTTGCCATAATGCATGGGTACTCATGAGATCTAGTTGTTTAAAAATATGTAGTATCTTCTCCCCACCCCTCTTGGTTCTGTTCCTGCGATGTAAGACACCTGCTCCCATTTTGCCTTCCACTATGATTGCGAGTTTCCTGAGGCTTCCCCAGAAGCAGATGTTGCTATGCTTCCTGTACAGGCTGCAGAACTGTGAGTCAATTAAAACTCTTTTCATTATAAATTACCCAATCTCAGGTATTTCGTTAGAGCAGTGTGAGTGAGAACAGACTAATACAGTCACCAAGCAGGGACAATGAAATTTCCTGAATCTGATTGCCTCTTTTCTGGTGGTGAGCACAAAATTGCTACAAGCAAGTAAGGCAGACAATTCGGAGAGAAAAAAAAAGCAAAGTAAAGGTAAGTATAGACAAACAGTATGTCAGTATCTCACAGGACAAATGAAACTCACAAGGATAAATTGAAACCCATGAAGACAATCTAAAATCCAGGTCAGTGCCTCTAACTCCAACAATGTCTGAATAGAAATCTGTGCCACTCGGCACAAAGATGCACTTATGGCTGGCCTGGGTTTCAGAGAGGTGAAGGGCAAGATGTAGCAAGGGCTGGAGGAACTGACATAGCTGGCATCCTTCAATTAAGTGAACCAACAAATCAAACACAACATTTCTGAATCATAATGATGCCTGGGGCCCTGCACCAATTTTATAATTGTTGCTTCATTTCTGCCTTCCAAATTTCATGTCAATTTCTATAGTGATTAAGCACCTTATGGAGAAAAGAATTTTGAAAAACATATTTCCTTACATAAGATAAGGCAATAAAAATCCACCACTTTATACAAAGTATTTTCGATCTAAATTTTTGCAGTAGGCAATAAAATTATAAAGACTATACTATGTATGAATCTGTGTACATTAATATGATTCCAGGGTATAGATATCATGGTATTTTTCAAGAAACAGAGATGAAATTAAAATATATCACAAAACTTCCACTTAGCAGTATGGAAGACTATGTACTGTAAGTGATCCTCCCATCTAGATATAACTAGATTTTGCCTACAGTCTTACCTTTTAATACATTTCTAGGTTCACTAGAAAATAAATAAATATTCAAGGACTTAAACCAGAAGCAAACAAACAAATGGGAACTGGAGCAGAGAGCTGTGAATTGTTAGTATACGTAAGGTGGTGGATTTATCAGGGACACACAATTACAAAACCTGAGGGCACAGCAAAGTCAGAAAGCTCAACCTGAGAACCACACATTTTTTATCTCTCATGACAAGAGAAATTGGTTTCAGGATGGTAGCATTCTAGGGAACAGGCAGAATCAACTACAAATTTTCTCTGGTGGCAAAAGTGTGTGAATTAAAGAAAGAGGAAAGAAACACGAGCAAAAAGTACCCAATACAGATCTTGGTATACAAGAGGATAAGTTAAGCAAAGTATAGGCCCACAAAAACAAAACAAAACAAACTACTATGAAATAGGAAGAAAAGTATAAACAACAAATAATAAATTTACATCTCCCAAGACCTCCATAATAAAATTATCAATTATAAAATATAAAGTAATATATTTTAACTTTATAAATTTACTTTAATAAGTTTTCAAGGCAACTGACTATGGTAACCTCACAAGCTGATTTTCAAATTTAGAATCATTGGAAGGGAAAAATTCCAAGAATAACCCAGACATACTGATGAATAATGACCTGGAAGAACTTGCTTTAAAAGATAAAATATTATTATAAAGTACTCTCCATAGACTATCCCTGTTCCTCCCCTGCCATGTTATGCCCCACCCATGCAACCACTATCCTAAATTTTCAGTTAGCATTACCTTTAAAAACTAGATCTATCATATATTTATTTACACATAACACAGTATTACCTCTGGTTTTGTTGCATTTTGAGCTTTAAAAAAATGACATAATATTATTTAGAGTCTTATTTTCTTTTTTTCATTCATTACCTTCTGAGAATTATCCATGTTTTAGCTATAGATGTCATTCACTGATTCTCAGTAAGCATAGTAGCTCCCATAGCTAATATACCACAATAGATATATTCATTGTCCTCTTTATGTAAATTAAGGATAAAAAGTGTTTCCTACTATGAACAATGCTATGAAGGCCCTTTGCATATATCTTCTGGTTCATATAATTGAGAGCTTTACTACAATAGATATCTATAGTGTTATTACTGGATCTTAAGACATAGGCTTTTTCAAATCAGTTATGTAATAAAATATTTTCTCAAGTTCAGGGGTCCATGGACTTCAAATTCACTAGTTCTGTCAATAAATCCTAATGGCATTTGCTACAAATACGTCATGAACTGTACTTATGAATAAAACTTTTTAAAATCTCAACCTTGCTTTTAGATAAGGTGGTTTTGACCTTGTAGACTGTTACATTTTGACAACTTAAAATTATCATTTGAAAAATGTATTTATATAACTGTGAAAATGGCATTTTATTAATGTCATTTTGGCATTTTGTTTCAAAAATGGATGGCTTACAATTGAAGAGTATTGGCATAAACTGAAGCAGTCCATTGTACGTATAAATCAAATTCCTATTAAGTAGATGGAAGATAAGACTGATAGGCATTTTTTATGGGAAATTTGGGAAATCTATAGGTAGGTAGACTTACACAAGCTACAGGTAGGTAAGTAGCTGAGAGATAAAATTTGACTACAGCCACATGAACATGGGTTTCAGTGATGATAATTTAAAGTTTGCTTATACTTAAGGCATTTCCTTAACGATATCTGAGGTTCTTTCCAAAACTTTTCAATCACTGCCAATTATGAAAATTGTTATTTATCGTTTTTAAATCTCTCATCTGTTCCATTAGTGTAGCCTAAACTAGCAGTTTCAGCTACGTAGATCAGGAAAAGGAAATTATATGCTCTCTTATTCCTCTTTTCTCCCCATCCCTTGGTTTAGATTATTAACAGAATGTAAACATAGACAATATTCTCTTTGTTAAATGACTTCAAGTCATGAGAGACAGGTTCTCTTTCAGCTGTTGCTGGTTCTCTTTATACTACTCTTGTTTCTCCATGTATTTAGTGGCCAAGTGCTGGTGATCATTAAAAAGTCAGGGAACAACAGATGCTGAAGAGGATGTGGAGAAATACGAATGCTTTCACACTGCTGATGGGAGTGTAAATTAGTTCAACCATTGTGAAAGACAGTGTGGTGATTCCTCAAGGATCTAGAACCAGAAATACCATTTAATCCAGCAATCCCATTACTGAGTATAAATCATTCTACTGTAAAGACACATGCCTTTGGTTCTTCATATGTTTGATGGCCAAGTGCTGAGTCTTTTATAGGGTCTATTTGTCAGTTTTTTAGAGGATACTGGAGTTTCTCTCCCTATCCAATTCCCTCAAAGGAAATCTGGCTAAGGCACAGTGGCTCTTTTCTTGCTGCCTGCAGCTGCAACCATGGAGTAAGTCCCCCATACAGCCTCTTGCTGCCATATTGCCCCCTCCCAATAAACAATGCTTTTGAAGTATAGGGCATAGAACATACAATGTTGCTTATATTTAAAACACTATAATGGCCCCACACTCACAGGAAATGTAAGTCTTATCCTTATTATGTCAGAGACTGAATATAAGGACTGTTTCCTGACAATCTCCATATCAGTTCCACCATCTCTTCTGTCTTCACCATCACCATGAAGTCTCAGTTTAGTGATGTAACATTTGGGCAAAATAAAACACCATTTCCTGTCATTGCAATGTCCTCTTCCTCTGTGAGAGCAGATGGGACAGTTACACCTTTGAGAAGACTCCATTTGCCCAAAACATTCTGTTCTCTTCCTCAACCTCATATATTTCTATTTATCAGTTACCAGTCACCTTAGTACAAAAGGAAATTTCATGAATAGGACCCTTGAAGTGTCTAATAATATAATCCTCAAAATACATTTTCTACTGTACATATGGTCCTGTTCTTTAAATATGTGAAGCACAAAAATATATCTTAATCAGTAACTCTTGTCTATTTATATACATATATAAAACTAATTAATTAGCTTATTATTTATAACATATTGAGAGTTAAGATTCTGTATGGACACAAACACAAAGTTGATCTTTTTGGAATTGATATTTAAAGTTTATCATTTTGATACTCAAAGTGTTTTAGGTATAATTATTTGAGAGCCACAACAATAAAAAATAACTGGAAGTTGTTACAAATGTGGAAATGTAGAGTTTTTACATGAGTTGTCTGAAATATTAAAGTCTCTAAAGGTAGATCATTCTTTAGTCCGACATTAAAAAATATTCTGGGTAATAACCTGAGGAAAAACATGATCAGATGATTTCTTTCCCCAATACCTAATGAAATGAATAAAATGTGATAAAATAAATATAGCCAAAGGCAGACAAAGAAATAGTTATATATGTCATAAATTTAGAAGGAGATATAAAAATGAAGGCAGTATTCTCATGTGGTAAGTCAGAACCAGATTTTGCTTTCTTAAATTAAAGATTTCTGGCTGAATACATTTAGTGTAATTCCATATTTTGAGGGATTGGAGGAAATCATGAGTTATATAACAATCATTTATAGCATGTACCTTTTCAGAACTGTCCAACCTCTTAAAATAAAAAATTTCTGAAACAAATTTAAAAAAATATGTTTCAATAATGCCTTAATATGTAGAGAAATGTACTTAACATAGACTTACACAAGCAAAATTGTAGAAAATCCATTGACAAGTGGAGGTCACACCAACACCAAAGATGCACAGCAACTGGGTTTGACATTTTCCAGGGTTGTGCACCGAATAATAGCAGGCCAAAGGTGAATATGTCACAGCTGGAGAGTGGACTGTGTACCTGGCTGACTGGAGTGTGCTTTGGTGTAGGATATTTAATGGATCTCAGAAGAAGTGGAATCTAGCCAGCATCAAAGGGTATACTTAAACCTTCAAGTTCTCTCTTTTCCCCATCCTCTCATCCCAAGGCCATGGAAAGTAACACCCAAAGAGAAGTCTACATGAACAAAAAAATGTCAAAGGTTTTGTGAAACAGTGACAAGAGAAATGCACCCACAACCTTTCTGATTAAATAGAATGTCTGAGCAGAATACTCTACACGACATACAAGCCGTACAAAAATAATGACATGATACCCATATAATCATTCTTTGGAAAATAAAAATGAAAAAAAAGAAAAAGAATATTGAATTTAACAAGTGGCTAAAGTAGATAAGAAATTCAGTTGGGGGACAGAAAAGTAAGCTAATCCCCATAAGTGAGTCATATGTAGAGGATAATCAGTAAAGCATAAATTTTTTCAGAAGAATTTCACAAAGAGATGACAAAACACAATGACATGAAACTGGGAATTACAAAACTAAAGATTAAAAAAAAAAAAAAAAACTTGAAACAGAATATTGAATCCATTAAATCCAGAACTAAGAGTATATAACTGGAAGCAATGATTGCAAGACAGAATATTAAGGTTATAAATCAAGAAAAAATAATAATACAAGCACCAAAAATTAGTAGCTGAGGAGTGAAGAGCAAATGTAATAACATCAATATTAACTGAATATCAATTTTGTATAATTAATATGTGCAAAGCACAATACTGTTCGATTTCTCTACCGGGTACAGTGGCTCATGCCTATAATCTTAGCACTTTGGGAGGCAGAGGTGGGCAGATTGCTTGAGCCCAGGAGTTTGAGACCAGCCTGGGCATCAATAAAAAAATCCCATTTCTACAAAAAATACAAAATGGGCATGGTGGTGCATGCCTGCAGGTCCAGCAACTTGGGATGCTAGGATGGGAGGATCACCAAAGCCTGGGAAGGTCAGGGCTACAGTGAGCCATAATCATGCCACTGCACTCTAGCCTGGGTGACCCTGTCTCAAAAAAATAAATAATCATAATGATAATAAAAATTAATTTCTCAATGCATTATCTTATTTAATCCTAAAATCAACACTATAACTAAAGTGTCTCCATCTCATTTTATAGAAGGCAAAATTACTAAGAATGGCTATACTTAGTAATTTGCCCAAGAAAGTAAAAAGGCTGAGATTCAAATCCAATCATCCTGACACCAGCTTTTCTTCTTAACGATTGTTTAGTGACAATAACCTCATTTTGAATTATTATTGCAAGTATAATTTATTTTGACTTTACTATTTTTCACCTAATTTGCTGTTAAAAAAGAATATATAGGTAATTTTATGAAAATGAGGTCATCACACTGAAATACAAACAAAAGCAAAAACAAAAGGGCATTAATATAAAGCCAGGAAGACGAATGAGGTGAAATGATGTCTTAGCTCAATCCTTAGGTCAGTAGTAACATTCTGAGAACCAGAAAGCTCTCCTTAAATTATGTAAGGGTAGGCAGTACAAGGCTGCTAAAGCAGAAGTAAAATGCTTGCTAATGTTAGTGACAGCCAATTCACAGAAGAGCTAATGTATATTTTTATAAAAATTAAAGAGTTTTCAAGCTAAATATGCTTAAAACAGTTGCATATTTTGAGGGAGTAGAAATGATGGATTATATAACAATCATTTATGAAATATGCTTTTCAAAACTAAATTGATACAGTACATAGTCCTACTGAAGTTTTCTTCATCTTCTTATTCAGTCAGTATTTTCCATTAAAACCTATATATTTAATCAATTAAATCAAAAAGTTTCATTGGGCAGTATTTGCTTAAATTTCATTAACTACGCTTGTAATTTTTTATTTCAAATGAGCAAACAGTTCATTTTATTGCAGCAGTAGATGGACATAAATATGTTCCCAAATGCAATTTTCCATTTTGAACAGAAATTTTAAAATAACTAACTCTGCAAAATTATAATGAAACTATCCTTCAGCCCAGTTGTCTTACCATTTAAAAAAAAGAGTAATTAGAATGACCCTAAAATAAGAAAATGCTGAAAAAAACAAAATTATGGCTTGGGGAAAATTAGTAGGAAGGATTTTTAACAAAAACAAGTAAAAGTGCTTGCATGTCGATATTTTAAAAAAGAATTTATATATAATCCTTATAATGTGAAACTGTGGGAAAATTCAAATAAAAAATTATTGACAGCTACCTGCCAGGTTTTAATGTATTAATTTTTAATCTTTCATTTTCTCTTCACTCCCATATCTATATGCATGAAAAATTACTGTTACCAATCCCCTAGGGCAAAGAAGTTCATGAGCCTATACTTACCTCTCTCCCTGTATATTAGTGAGTGCAGAGTTCCAAGTTTGAAGGTCAACATGTTT
Source organism: Rhinopithecus bieti (assembly GCF_001698545.2). Classification (NCBI taxonomy): domain Eukaryota; kingdom Metazoa; phylum Chordata; class Mammalia; order Primates; family Cercopithecidae; genus Rhinopithecus; species Rhinopithecus bieti. The sequence goes on along the minus strand of NW_016809495.1, from coordinate 651,671 downwards.
TGAGAGCTTTAAGACCAAAGAGAAAGGGAAATAATGAAGATGGAAAACATTTTCAAAGCTGGGCCACGGTTGTACTAGAAGCTAAGGGGCTGCTTATTTTATCGTGTTTTGTATTGCCTTTCCCTTTTGATTATTATTATTATTATTGAGGTTGAATTTTCGTTTTGAAAGTGTGGTAAAACGCAAACATAAAAAACATCTTAAAATAGGAACATAGCTTAAATATATACAAATAGGAAATACAGCAAGGGCCTGAAAGAAATATCCAGCCAGATACAACATGTTAAGACTGACAAAGCAATTTTTTAAATAAAAGAAAATTAAATAGTAGTGTTTCTATACTATTTAGTATTTCTTTTGTTTTCATTAAACGTGTTGACTTTGAAAAACAACCATTAGTATAAAAACACCGAAGGCACTGTTAGCAGGATTGAGATTGAAAAGGCTAAGTCAATTGTAAAGAACAGGAATTTTTTTAATGCAGCACAACCTCAGGAATTTTGGCTTACGTAGTTTCAAAAATAAAACAAAAAGCACCTGTGTGATCAATGTAACTCTAATTCAGGACAAGCTCCTACAATTGCAAACTCTCTCTAGGGTCCTTTTAGAGTACAGAGAGCTGATTTAGTGTCATTTTCTCTCTTCTTTTGGTTCTACTGGAGCCCAGATACAAGCAATATGAACTCTGTTGTCAGCTATGACTTTTCTATGATGAAGAAAAGATTAGACTGTTATCTCTTGACTGTGAAACAATGTAAAGTTCATCCGGAAAAGCCTTTTTCAGTGATACTCAATTGTCCTAAGGCTGATAATTAGAGGTGTAAGGTAATTCTAAAAACAATGTACAGAAATTTATAGGAAAACATAAGGCAACCAAGTTTAGAAATAAATTACTTCCATAGGGGCTGCGGTTGAAATATCACTAATGCCTACTATTATTTTCATCGCTACTGTTTAGTTTATATTCTATAAACAATAAATTTTTTCATTCAAATCTATTTTTTATTCAAGAAATGATAGCTGCATAACTTATGACTTTACTACAAACAAAACTTTCAACATATTGTTCTATACTCTCCCAAAGTGATTAAAACAGTAATAGCTTTCTCTATAAATTGTATAGTTTTACTGAAGGAAGGTAACATTTGCCATTAAAATGGCATAAATAGAAAAAAAATTATCTAGTAGTCTATATTCTAAAACACTGGATAGTTAAAAAATATTAAAATTTTAAAAGTAGTTATTTTTTGTCAGTAAACAGAATTCATTAGCAAGCATAAGTCAGACCGGCATGGCCCAAGGAGACAGTGCTGCCAAAGCCTTCATGAATGCAGAACCCGCCACTTGTCCAAAGGGCCGTGACTGGGAACGTACTTGACTCCGCAACCGTCAGGGATGAGGCGCTTCTTGGCCACCATGTCTTCAAATTCGTCAGCATTAAACTTCGTGAAGCCCCACTTCTTGGATATATGAATCTTCTGGCGTCCAGGGAACTTGAACTTAGCCCTGCGCAAGGCTTCAATCACATGCTCCTTGTTCTGAAGCTTGGTGCGGATGGACATGATGACTTGACCAATGTGGACCCGGGCCACAGTACCCTGGGGTTTTCCAAAGGCACCTCGCATACCTGTCTGGAGCCTGTCAGCCCCAGCACAGGACAACATCTTGTTGATGCGGATGACATGGAAGGGATGGAGCCGCACTCGCATGTGAAAGCCATCTCTGCCACAACTTTTCACCATGTACTTGTTGGCGCAAATACGGGCGGCCTCCAGGGCTTCAGAAGACAGCTGCTCATATTCATCAGACACCATGTGGCCACAGAGTGGGAATTCATCCACTTTTGCCTTCTTTCGACCCAGGTCAAAGATGCGGATCTTGGCATCAGGAACCCCTCGGCAGAAACGAGATTTTGGGTACGGCTTGTTCTTACAATACCGGTAACAACGAGCTGGACGGCGGCCCATGGCAACACAGGAACGTCTTCAGTCAGTCCAAGTGAAAGTGCGCTCCCTGAACTGCGCCTGCGTGCATCTTATATATGTTGCCCGTCGTCCCGCGCGGGAACTGTAGAGTCCTGAGGAAGATGTGACAACTGTCGCGACGTCCCAACTAGAGACGCAGCGACGCCTGGAGCCTCCACGCCTGCGCGACCTGGCGCATTGAGGTGAGCAGAGAGGCAGCTGTGGAGTCCGCTCTCCCTGGCGGCCAGGCAAGGAATTGGGCCTGGCCCCAACGAGGCAGCAGCGGCTTCCTTCCTGCTGGCCATCTTGGGCTAGGAGCTCTTGCTTTCAGCTTTGCCTTAAGTATAAAATAAGTTATTTCCAGGCAGGAGGATCGCTTGAGCTCAGTTCAAGACCAGCCTGGGCAATATAGTGAAACTCCGTCTCTACCAAAAAAAAAAAAAAAAAATAGCTGGACATGCTGGCAAGTGCTTGTAGTCCCAGCTACTCAGGAGGCTGAGGTGGGAGGATCGCCTGAGCCCTGGAGGCAGAAGTTGCAGTGAGCTGATATCGCACCACTGCACTCCAGCCTGGGTGACAGAGTGAGACCCTGTTTAAAGAAAAAGAAAAAAAAAATCCTAGAATTTGAGAGGAAAAATCTTTCCAGTTTTCAACATACTGTTTCCAGTTTGGCCAGTTCATTCTCCAGAGCTTGTATCTCACTGTCAGCATTTGTAGATCAATTGCTGTTTCTTGGAGTGTGTGGCCATCTTCCCTGGATAAAGTGGTTTCTTGGCATGAGTGCTTTGATGAGACTCAGGAAGAGATGAGAGGAAGAGTAGAGAGAGGGATAAAGAGAAGATATCTGTTGTATCTGTAGCTTGGCAGTTGTTTTATAAACATGAAACTTTGTTTTTTATTTGTTTGGCCTAAAGAAATGATTTTATTATCAAATGATATATACAAAATTGAAACGCCAACTAGACTTTTTTTTAACTTAAGTCTATTTGCATTTTCAAATGTTAAAGCTGCTGAAACTATATAAAAGAGTAACAGTTTGTGCTTTAGTAATCTTTGCCCCTTCCTGAGAGTAAATTTAACTGTGTTCTTTTTTGTCTTCTCAGAGTTTGTAAAATCCTATTATGACAAGGATCTGAGTGTAGGAAAAGGAGAAGGAGAGATGGAAAAGAAATTAATAGTTTACAAACCCTATCTTGCATTTTTCTAGCTTTCTTTTTTTTTTAATGTTGTTTCACAAATCCATTACATCATGTAACAAAATCCCTCCAATGTGAATATATTCTGTCAATGCTTTTCTTTTAAGGGAGAAAATAACTCCTGCCTTTAAAGTGAGTGGATTTTACAAAATACTAAGGATAAAACAATTAAAACTCCCAATGTAGAAAACTTTCTCACCTTTAAGAAAGCTTGGTCACTTCACTTTTCTTCCTTCCTTTCTTCTTTCCCCTTTTTCTCAACTAGTTCCTGTTTACTATATGCCTGAATATTGAGATAAAGTAGCTAACACTATGTTGCTGTCCCCAAGCTTACAAGCCTCGGAGAGGATTTAGATACTTCTCATATATCATCATATTACCAAGTGTAAAATATGCCAAAAAGGAAAAGCAAAGTAAGCCCTGAGACCGTGGGATGAGGCTGGGGATGAGACCTTGATCTAGACTGAGGAATGGACAGGAAAATCTTTATCCAGAAAGACATTTCATGTTGTGACCATGGCACATGGGGTCTGATGTATGCAAGGCCTGAAGCAGGCAGAAATACGGAACATTTTAAAGAACTTAAAGTCAGGCCAATGTGACTGTGAGTGAGAGGGTGAGTTACATAACATGAGCCCCAGTGTGTGTGTGTGCGTGTGTGTGTGCGCGTGTGTGAGAGAGAGAAAGGGGTCATGCTATCATACAGGGCCCATTTTACCAAGTTAGGGATCCTGATCTTTAATGCGAGGTCATTAAAGAGCTTTGGATAGGTTTTATCACTCTGGTTATGGTATGGTAAATAGACTGAAACAAGCCCAAACAATGGATGCAAGGAGATCGGAAAGGAAGACTTTGCAATACTGCAGAAAACACATAATAACTTGAACATACTTGAAAATATTTGACTTTATATACAAGTTAGTATCTTTTTTATACTACTAAATGCCCTGAATCTATGATAGCGTCTCGGGGGGAGGTGTTTGTGAGGCAAAAGGAAGACACCTGGAGTTTATGTGCCACGACACACTCACTTCCACTTGTCTGATCTCCCACCTGTCTAATGTTGCCAGAACCCTAGAATTATCTGACCAGCAGATGCTGTGTTGCTGTCAGGGCCTGTCTACATAAGTTTCTTTCTTTAATCCAAAGCTGTAGCAATCCTGGTTTGTGCGGGTCTGTACCAGTTTTAACATTCAAGTCCTGGGTCCTGCAACACCCCTTAATACCACAGGAAGTGGGAGGGTTGGCCACCCTACTCCATTCATGCATGAGGCCTTTCACAGTTGTAGATTAGGAGGGTGGAAAGAGGAAAGGGAGGGCCACAGTGGGATCTTCTATTTCTACTCCTTTCCCTAGCCCTGCAGATATAAGAGGAGAGCCTGTGGAAAAATGCATGAAGCACCACCATTCTATTGAAATATTACAAGCATTCCTCTCAATCAATTCCAACATTTTGAGTGTTTCCCTACCTCTCTACTCTTGCCATCCACAGTGTACATCATGCTAAGCAAACCTTGCAAAAAATATATAAAACTTGTCTGCTTTGAGATATATAGCTATGGGAGACATTAATATCATGTAAAATAGAGATGGCTTAAAGAATGGGTAGAACATTCACAAGTGGAGATACGGGATAAGGTAGGAATGAAGCAGAACAACTTTATAAAACCATTAATATATATGAGGACAGAAGTATCTCTATCTGGTTCACTGTTTTGTCCCCTGTTTTTGGCACATTGTGTGACCAGTAGCACAATGAATACACACACTACAGAGGTGAGGTGCTATATTAATAAACATTTAACAACCTGCTCATGGTGGAGGTCAGGATTTTGAGGAGAAATCCCTGATTTGTAGTGTTTGATGATTTATTTGGTAGAAATACTTTTTCTGTCATCAGTTTCAAACATCAGTGTGATTTACTGAACACAAAGATGGGTAGAGATGTGCACTATCAGCTTCTGTAAGCCAGTGTTAGCCAGCTCCAGCATGCTGCCATTTGGTGTGCATACACAAGACAGAAAAGACAAACTTGTCTTTGCTAATGCTAATAATGCATATCCTGTAATAATAATTTTTGGAATGATCAGGGAGAAGTCTTTTTTAGGAGCCCTTAGAAAGCAGACAGGCATGAATGTTTAAACTTGATTCAGCTTTAGCTTTGAAACAGTTTCCCTCTGTGGTTTCTCCCTCTGGTTCCACAACCCTTATGTGAAAGGCCTGCACTATTCTTTACTTATTGATTGTAAGTACTTTCCTCATTGATTACTTACTTGTAATTAGCGCTAGACAGTGTGAGAAATACAGTCAAATTCCAGATATCCTCTGTCTTCATGCAAAGGCTGGAAAAGAACAGTTCTGTGTATTAGTTCAACATAGCATTTACTTTTCTTTTTTGATATCATCTTTCAAATGTTTCACAATGAGCTAAACCTGACTTTGTTCTCAAAGGGGAACATGCACTGGATTCTGATGAGTTGAGTGGCACACACCGTGGATGCCCTTTCCTGCTACAGGAAGCATCTGCATTGTTGATCATTCAGTCATTGTGTGGAGGACCATCACTGGGTGCTTTACAATATACTGAGATTCATAGATCATATTCCACTTGGACTCTCAATGAAGTGTGAAAGCTCCACTGATGACTAACAGTCGTTTTCATCTGCATTTCTTAGTAACTTCACACTAGGGGCTGTAATCTCAATGTTTTTGAGACTAGGTGAGCAATTTGACTGTCTGTATACAGTATTCCTAGAATTGAATCATGAATATAAAAGAGCCATGGTTATGGCTGGCCTTTTCTTCAAGCCAGTGGATTGTGCCTATTGTCATGGCTAATGAGTGGTCATGCTGCCTGTCTCTCATGCACTTGATTCACAATGGTCTCTTATCTAGTGACAAGAAAACATGCAGAAATGCACATTTTTTTGAACAGAAATATAGTCAGATAATTTTAACTCCTTAGCCCAGAGCCCTAATACATTTTGCTTTTTGATTGGTATTTTCTACATTCTTCTTCTTTCTTCGGGAACCTTTTTTAACTTTGGATATAGGAACTGAACATGTACACTTACCTTTGTAGTTTGCTTGTGGAGAATGAGTTCCCCCCAAATGAATGAGTTTTGACATTGTTCCAGAAAGCTGGAAAAAAGTAGGAAAGGATTAAATCAGGGAGAGGAGGCACACAAATATGCTCACTAAAATTTGGTTAATTTTTTTTCCTTATGCATTTTAAATTTACTTGTTTAGGTTTCATACTTGTACAAAATGTATAAGCCATTAATTAGTCTTATATGGTAAGTAATTGAAATGTAGTTTTATAATTATAAATATTTAAGCAATGCTATAATAAAGATATGATATATAATAAACAATTTGAATCAACATAAGACTCTACACCAGTTTTTGAAAGCCCTTTTCTCTAAAAAGGGATTAGTTCAGTCTGCAAATTTGAGAAACACTGATCTGGGTTTAGGGTGCTGAGTATGAAGTTTGCCCCCCACATATTGAATGCATAGCCTTCCTGTGCTTTAGATCCAAATTCCTGTCTGTTCATTTAAAAGGCATACTGATGAGAGCAATGTTGTTACTTCCTTTGCCCAGTTTACTTAGCCGTAGTTTGTGTGGTTTACAAGGTTTACAGAAATGCATGAAGCACATATTTGGCTAACTATATAGATTATTTGATCATTCATATCACAACAGCCAACTCTATTTCAGGTTAAATTCATCTTGTACTTTTAATGGATGACTCCTTTATCCATTAAACAGATTTTTTTTTTTTTGAATTTTGAAAGTTAGCAATCAACTTTAGTAATTACATTATGGATTATTTATTTATGAAACTACTAATTCCAGTTGATAAAGCACTTTGGAAAGCTTTTTTAAAAAGTTTTGCTTCACTTATTGTTATAGACTGAATGTTTGTGTGTTCCCAAAATTCGTATGTTGAAATTCTAATCCCCAAGGTGATGGTATTAGGAGGTGGGGCTTTGGGAGATAACTAGGTCATAAAGGTGAGACTCTTATAAGTAGGTGAATACCATTATAAAAAGAGACCTCAGAGAATAGCCCTCTTTTTACTACAAGAAAATATAATGTAAAGTTGGCAGTCTGCAAACTGGAAGAGGATCCTCACCAGAACTGAACCTATACCACTTTGATCTACTACTTCCAGCCTCCAGAACTATGAGAAATAAATTTCTGTTGTTTATAAGCCACCAGCCTATAGTACTTAGTTACAGCAGCCCAAACTCACTAAGACACCTGTCCAGCCTTTTCATTCATTCACTTTGTTCATTCATTCATTAACAAAAAAGAAAGAAAAAGGAAATAGATTATGAATACAAAATTAGAGACAAAGCAAATATTTGTTTAGAATGCAAAAGAAAAGAAATTGCAAATTATAAGTAGCCAATAAACATCATTTACATGACAAGCTTTTAAAAATTTTTAACTGCCTAATCCATCTTTATATCTTTCTTCTTTACATTTGCTAGCTGCATTTGACCATTACTTTCTAATATATTTATGAAAAGATTGAAAGCTTAATTCAGTATGTCCTCTAGTAAATTGTTTTAAATTTGTATTGATAACACACAAGTTTCTTTTGGCCTCACAACTCAATGTTATATCATATGTATACTTAGGATTATTGTGAGATTGAGAAAATCTTACATCTTTCATATGTGAACTATAGTATTTCAAAAAACTTCATTTCTGTGGGTACTGACCACTCTCAAATATTAATGGAAAATCTTCATAAACTAGTTTACAGTTGATATTCTCCTTGTAATATAGCATTTGATGGGATGGAAATCACTTATACCAGTTATTCTCAGAAGAACTGATTGTGTGCATCTCTTCCCGAGGTTTTAGTTCAGTCACATAATATCGGTGGGTTGAATTGGTGATGGTGGGACTATTTACAGCATTGGAAAAACTACAAATCCAGTCTTATTTTCTCCCTGGAGAGCCACTTATTAAATATGTATCAGTACACCACTGTTAATACCTTCTTTCAAGTTATATGCTTCCTTTATTGGTTTCAGTAATTCATGTCAGGTCAGTCAGAAACTTCAGGCTTTTTCTAATGAGCTCAAACAATTTATTATTCTTCATTAATTGGATTGTAAAATATTAATAATCTTAGAGCTGATTAACTGCAATTAAAATATTTGCTTAATTAAAGACATTGATATGATCTGAAATTTGTTTTGTCCACAATTTGGTACTTTATTATTAAATACTTTCTATTGATATTATTCATCTGTATTGCATTTGTTTTATATTCTATTAGTTTTACCAATTTTCTCTCAATTTTTTAATAAATAAATTTGAAATTACTGCCAAATAAGAAGTTTGTGTATTTCAGTTGTTTTAAGTGGAATGCTCCAAAATGTCTTTTTCTATTGCAGTGAAAATAATGTATTTTATCACTTTGCATTATTTAAATAAACACTTACCTCTTTGGGCATATATCTTTGTATCAAAATGTCAATGAGTGCCAAATGAGTCAGCACAGGGGTAGTCAGAATATTTTTAGAAGCAATTCCAGCACCAGACACACTAGCAATACCACATCTATTCACCAGTGTGACTACAGAACACATAAACACACCCTATTAAATACAAACTAAATACATTCTTTAATAGCTTTTCCTTTAGCAGGATCCCCAACTTGCCAAGATAGCTTCAATGATGCCTACTCTCAGGGAGAAGTGTGAAGGAAAGTGGGAGTGCAAAACGGAGGGCAAATTTTATAAAAACAATTCATGAGCTCATTGCTAGGGCCCATCCTAGGGCCTAGGAAGGAACCTGTGTACATGAAGATTCCTGAATCCAAGGCTTTATTAATTTTGTTAGAAGTTAATTTTATTTCTGAGCAGGTGATATTACTGTTTTTTTAAATCCCTTTTTATTTTTGCCTACCTAAGTGATGTTCTTCTCCTATCTGCTTTCTACAGCCCCAATGTCTTCAGATATCTCTGAAAAATATTTATACCCTAACTACCCTCAAGTCTTTTACTCACAGTAAAGTTCTGTACTGTCCTAAAGTCCTTAACTCTCCTTAAATCCTTTACTCACAGTAAGGACTTGAGGGCAGATGGGGTATAAATATTATTTACTCATGTCCTTTTATTTACTAAAATGCAAGTTATAGTTTTCAACTTAAAAGTGTTTCTCTCTTAAGATTTCCAATATTAAAGCCTTACAATAAAATACATGGGTAATAATAGTAAACAATTTCAAGTAACCATGAATTAAGACAAATATTTTGGTGCATGGGACTATACAGATTCTTCTAAAATCATAGTTTATATTTTAATTGGTTGAAGAAATAAAACTATTTAATACATGTTGGTTTGTTATTTGAAAAATCTATATACTTGCTGAATTTTTTATAATGAAATAGATTCTAGAGATATTAGTAATGATTTAAACGTTAGAATAAAATAAAACACTAGAAGAAAAGATTCTAGAGATATTAGTAATGATTTAAACGTTAGAATAAAATAAAACACTAGAAGAAAAGATACAGGAAGTTATTGTATTATTGAAGTGTGAAAGGCTTATTGAAGCAAGACACAAATAACAGAACCTGTAAAGGAAACTTGTGACATCATAAAATATTTAAACATCTGCAAGATTAAAATATATATACACACACACACACACACACATACATGCAGGTATATAGATATAAAGATCTCAATATTGAGACACAGAATCACACACACACACACACACAAACACACAAACACACACAGACACTATGTAAGTCATAGTTTTCTTTAACTTTATTTTAGACAGTGTTTTCCTAACAGTGCCCTGGATTTGATCTTTGCCTGGAAGCTATTTCTGAATTTGAAAATTGTTTGCCATTCGGAGAATCTGGGAATGAGAAATGGTTTTATTTTGAAATCAGCAAATTTTGGCTCTTTTATATTCAACCATCTGTTCATTAGCTAATCTCTCTCTTCATTTTATTATAGGCAAATAGAAGAAGCCAGGTGACACTTTCAACACTTTGCCTGAAATCCCTCTAGCCAGATATCCAGTTCATTAAGCAATTTTCTGTTTTCTGTGCTACCACAGGCAACAACGTTGCTAAACTTTCTGGCAGGAAATAACAACGGATTTCTTTTCTCTAATTTCCTATCACATTTTCTAACTTTTATTAGGTGCTCACCAAAAGCCTTTTCAAGTCCCTTCAGTATTCTATCAATCATCTCAAGGTACTTCCAGCATTTTTCCACTGCTGAATCTCAAAGACATTGCCACCTATTTAAAATTTGGGTCCATAGCATCCTACCTCTAGTATCCCAAATCTGTGTCAATAATCCGTGACTATGGGACATGAAGCAATAGTTCTTTACTATGATCACTAAGGTTTCTGAGAGTTGATTAGGTTCAGCTAGGAAGTCCTTGCTCAGGATTTTTCACACAGTTTTGTCCGATGGTGACTGAAAACAACTTGAAGGCCTTTCACACACATAGCTTTAGTTGCCTCTGGCTGTTGGCTGGGGTCTCCCTGGGCGCTGATAATAAAATTTTCTACACTTAGCCTCGCTATGTGTCCTGGGCTTCCTTGAAGCATTGTTTCTGTATTTCAAGGGATGACATCTCAAGAGCAGGGCCAGACAGTTTTTATGTTGCCTTTTGCAACCTAGGCTTGGAAGGCTTGCAATACTGCCACTACATTTTATTTGTTAAAAGTTAGTCACTGAGGAGACTTATGGAATAGCGAAGAAAGGACTTATGAGAATCTGTTTCTCCATAAAGGCAAGAAGAACACTGGCAAAACTTGTTAAAATCAACTTTTTCAGAACTCTGGAAACTAAACTAAGACCTGCAACAGTCCATGGAACGTTTATTCTAGAAAACTTGCTTCTCCTCAAGGACAGTGAGCTTTGTGGTTAACTTGCTCTATGTCCATTTCCTTTTCTTCAGCTCCATGGCTGCTGTGAAAGTCAGCAGGCAAGCAACCACTAGGTGGGGCTGACTGGGTAAAGAGCTTTTCCTAAGGCTCCATCTCCAGAGAATTGTCACAATTTGACTTGTTTGTTGGTACCCTGGTAAAACCTTATACACAGGGCTGTTGTTATTTGATCTAAATCAGAGCTTGCTCAGTGGGAAAAGCTCTATTCCTGAGTTGTTTGTTGGAAACAATCAATAAATAGCTATTGTTTAGTATCGCAGCTGCCTGAGGTGAAAAATACCCATTGGGAAAAACAAGAGACTAGCCAAAAGACGTAAAAGAAAGCTCTTGGCAATGAGATATCTGTGGGGAGCTTTGAATGGCTCTGACATAATTCTGGGGGTATAGAAAACCACACACATGTAAAGGGCTGTGTACATGCTCAAGAAATCCTGAGAAGGCTCTAATCTCTTGCCTTTGGCTGGCCTTGGGTCCCTGTGTAAAAATAAAGCCTAAGATAGAGCTGTAAACTGCTAGAACATTGAAGGAATGCCTCAATATATATGTAAATCCCGGCCACATCCCAGTGTGTTTTGGTGACTTGAGGCCCTCCCTAGTTCATGGGATTAACTGGAAGAGACTTCCTCGCATTAATTGTGCAATGAGGAGGTGTCCTTGTGCAGGAGTTGTGACCTGCAGAATTATTGCTACTTGGACAAGCCTACAATTTACTTCTTTCACCCTTGGCTGAGAATTTGCATTTGTAATTGTTGGCAGAGAGAGGAAGAAAGTGCTCCACTCGGGTCTGAGGAGCATACAGAGAGAAGGCAGGGAAGAAGGAACATGTGCAGCCTTTCAATATGAGTGAAGTCAAGATATGAAATGCACGTTCCCTGCCTGAGGGGCTTCAGAGTGTTGTGAGCCTCTGATCTTCAAGGTAAAACGAGGCCTATTGGAAGTCGGAGGTTGAGGCATGCATTTCTGCACTTATGGCTGGAAAGTTGAACCAGGTTTTCCAAAAACTGTCGTTTTTGCTTTCAAGTGTGCTAAAGGTAAGAAAGGGTTAGGCAGTGAATAGAAAGTAGTGCAGCCAGGTTGTGGTTAGCTAAGCAACAGGATTGTCATACAGGGTTATTTGTCTGAAGACAAAGTTTGGGGCTTTTGGGCCATGAGGAGTTGGGTTATTGCATTGCTCAGTTTAAACTGCCAGCGTGAGAAATGTCTCAGATGCTATTAAAGTTAGGCAGCTCAGTTTTACTCTAGCTCACTGATCACCAACCACCTCCTTCTTCACTCCTTTCAGTGACTGAGTTAAAAAGAGAAGACACAAAAGGAAAAGTGGTCTTTCCCTTTCCCTCCATTGTAATTAGGACTTAGTCCATCTTGGCTCACAATTGGAATTTTAGGATGGAAAGAAAATCTTGTCGTCTTTGCTCTTGACCCTGAAGAATAGAATCTCAAAGAAATACCTGAGAGGAAAATTCTTTCCTTCACTGAAATGAAAATTGGAGTACTTGCAAAACTGAACAAAGAAAGAAAAAAATTAGTAAGCATTACAGACAACTAGCAGTTATAGTCAGATTTTTTTTCAATACATGAGGAGGATATACAATAAAAAAGGTGAGCGGGAGCCAGGAATAGAAACGGAAAAGAGATAAATGCAGAACCTTAGAGACTGCAGAAACCCAGGAGTTCATTGTCTTCTAATGCACATCTGGAAAGCTGCAATTGAAAAGAGGAACCGGGAACTTCAGTCAGGGCAAACACAGCAAGGAAATGTGAGCCCCAGGTCACAGAAGGAAGAATCAGTAAATGGTTGCAGCTTGACAACATGTACCACCGGTGGCTTCTGTTGCTTGAATGTTTTTTGTTGATTTTTATGATCATGACAGCTAGTAAGTTCATCATGTTGACCTTTAAAGATCCAGATGTGTACAGTGCGGGACAGGAGTTTCTATTCCTGACAACCATGTCAGAAGTGGGGAAGTTGCCAGAAGAGAAGCACTTTCTTGAGGAACTGAAGCCGACTGGGAAGATGCTTTTGGACAGATGGCTTGTTTAGCCCGTGGTCTACATGGAGCACATGGAAATCATCAGAAATATCTGCAGGGATGAAGCCCTGAAGAATCTCTTGTACACTCGTATCTCCAGGTTTGTTCTGGACTGAATATTTGTCTGTGACAAGCACAAGATTCTTTTCTGCCAGACTCCCAAAGTGGGCGACACACAGTGGAAGAAAGCGCTGGTCCTTATAAATGATTGAAACATACTTCAAGTTTTTTATTGTAAGACATCCCTTTCGAAAGAGTTACTTCTTCATTTAAGGATAAAGTTGTTCACAATCCTTGGTTTGAACCTTGGTACAAGCATGAGATTGCCCTGGCATTATCAGAAAATACAAGAGGAACCTGATGAAAACCCAGGGGATCCACTTTGAAGATTTCATGTGCTACCTGGGTGAGCCAAACCACAGATGACTAGACCTTCAGTGTGGGGACCACATCATTCAATAGATGATGTGTGTATAACTCTGTGCACCCTGCGAGATAATGTACAGTGGGACTGGACACTACGAGAGCCTGGAGGACGATGCCTCATACATCATAAAAGAAGCTGGCATTGACCACCTGGTATCATACCTGGTCATCCCTTCAGGCGGGGCATTATCATGTATAACAGAACCAAAGTGCAGCACTATCTTCTGGACATCAACAAACAAGACATCTGATGCCTGTATGCATGTTTCAAAGGGGACTTTAAGCTCTTTGGGTATCAGAAACCTATTTATTTATTTTGCTAAACTAAGGCATAGAACCTACAAATTCAAATATCTTTGTTAGACCAGGGGCTAACCAGGTGGAGATCTGAGCACAGAATGACACTTCCTCCACCACACCCCCTCCTTTTAGGATGTCTGAGGTCTCCCATGGGCCTGTGAGCACCTCGACCTATGACGCAGGGTCCTGACTGTTACCACTTAGTTTGGATGTAAGATGCTCTGAGGACCCTGCCCCCTCCCCTGTCATTGTCATTAGGATGTCACTCGCTTCTGTACACATCAGAGGGGGGAAAAGATTTGCAGTCTGACAGCCCAACAGGAGGAAACATTACACAGCATTAGTAGCAGAGTGAGCCATTTCCCACAGTTCTCAAAGAAGGGAATGCACCTGAGGCTCTGCTGGCCGGGGTTAGGGATGGTCTTGCCTACCACTGGTGGATTGCAGGAACAGCACCCAGCACTTTCAGAAGGTATAGAGAAGCAAGGGGACTGCAAAATCACAGAGGCTCATGCAGCATCAAATCTGATGAGTAAAATGACACCTCTGGCTTTCATCTCGGCACTCCTATGATCTTTTAGGCAAATCGTTCTTTCTGTGACCATTTTGTTCCTGTGGATGTTCGGCAGTGACCAGAGGGTTGGGTACGGGGGTTCATCTTTTCAGAATCCACGCCCATGCAATGCTGGTCCATGCTTCAGAACCTCTGTCTGCCAAGCACCTACTTCATTTGACACAGGAGATATGATTTTGGAAAGTGAAGGAGGTTAGGCTTTTTCCACCTAAGAAGGGGAACATCTTCTTTGGGGGCCTTAAAAGGAACATGGCTCAGGAAAGGGAGGGCTGGTTGGGCTTGGAGCTCAGGCCACTGTGGATTTGGGCACATCAGCCCTGACTTGCCCCGCTTGGGTGGTCGGCAGTGGGTCTCTACCTGTATCTTCCAGGAACCCCCCACCCTTGCCCCTTAGGGATGAGGACTAGCAGGGGAAACATGCCAGCATCACAGAATTCAGTGCAGTTTACACATTTTCTTTCCTTTCATCTCAGCAAAACGGGCACCATCAGACCTAGTTCTGATCATGCCACCATCCTGGACCACGTGACTGGAAGGTAGATAAACAAGTTCACCAGCAATAAAATCCTGGGCCCAGGTGGCCTCCGACACCATGGCTTCCAGGCACTGAGGGAGGCCCTGGTGCAGGGCAAGCCACAGCAACTGTTTTAGAGGCCATCCACAGCCAGGGCCGTTGAGACCCTGGACAATTTTCTGGGATGACTGCCAGCTTGAGTCTGCATGGTGCTGCTGAGATGGGGTGGAAGAGGGAGTCAGGCATTGCTAAAGGGTGGCCCTGACTTTCCTTTTTTAGAATGGTTTTCTGAATGTGTAAATGTGTAAGTAAAATTAAATTTAAAATATGTGCCCAAAAATATACATGTATATATACACAGCCACATAAAGCCCTTCAGCCAAGAGTGGAAAGCATATTGATTCAAAGCAATTAAGGAAATATCTGTCCAGTCATTGCACTCATTAGCAGATCAATAACTGAGCAGTGACTTTTTTGTTTTGTTTTTGTTTTTGTTTGTTTTTTTATTACTATACTTTAAGTTCTAGGGTACATGTGCACAACGTGCAGGTTTGTTACATATGTATACATGTGCCATGTTGATATGCTGCATCCATTAAATCATCATTTACATTAGGCATATCTCCTAATGCTATCCCTCCCCCCTCCCCCCACCCCATGTATGTGATGTTCCCCTTCTTGTGTCCAAGTGTTCTCATTGTTCAATTCCCACCTATGAGTGAGAACATGCAGTGTTTGGTTTTCTGTCCTTGCAATAGTTTGCTCAGAATGATGGTTTCCAGCTTCATCCATGTCCCTATGAAGGACATGAATTCATCCTTTTTTTTTTATGGCTGCATAGTATTCCATGGTGTACATGTGGCACATTTTCTTAATCCAGTCTATCACTGATCAACCTTTGGGTTGGTTCCAAGTCTTTCCTATCGTGAATAGTGCCGCAATAAACATACATGTGCATGTGTCTTTATAGCAGCATGATTTATAATCCTTTGGGGTATATACCCAGTAATGGGACAGCTGAGTCAAATGGTATTTCTAGTTCTAGATCCTTGAGGAATCGCCACACTGTCTTCCACAATGGTTGAACTAGTTTACAGTCCCACCAACAGTGTAAAAGTGTTCCTATTTCTCCACATCCTCTCCAGCACCTGTTGTTTCCTGACTTTTAATGATCACCGTTCTAACTGATGTGAGATGGTATCTCATTGTGGTTTTGATTTGCCTTTCTCTGATGGCCAGTGATGATGAGCATTTTTTCATGTGTCTGTTGGCTG